>NW_004567104.1:54741422-54771203 GCF_000260355.1 Condylura cristata | reverse complement strand
CAATTGGAAAAACATGGAAGCAGCCCAAATGCCCAAAAGTAGATGACTGGATTAGAAAGATGTGGTACATATATACAATGGAATATTGCTCAGCAACGAAAAAAGAGAAACACATGTCTTTTTCAGCAACTTGGATGGAGCTAGAAAAGATTATGCTTAGTGAGATAAGCCAGAAAGATAAAGAAAAATACCGGATGGTTTCACTCATAGCAGGAGTATAATGGACCAGGTGGAAAATAACAAAAATAATGAACAACCATATACCAGAGACATTTTGTGAGGGTGGAGTGGGGAATGGGATCAAAAACGGGGTGGAGGGAGGGAAATGCACGGGATTATGGTGATGGTACATGGGTGACTTGGTGATGGGAAACCCGCGGGGGATTACAATTGAGATGGAAAAAATGTACAAAATGATGTAAAAAATAAACTTTTGTAATAAAAAAAATCATAAAAAAAACTATCAACTTTGTTCATTTAAAGAACCACTATTTGTAATTTTTTAATTTCTCAGACTTGAACTAAAACAAAGCTTTTGAGTAGAGGTTCTTCATATTTTTTAAAGATTTATTTATGTATGCATACATGAACTGGAGTACAGACCTTAGGTGCAGGGGCGAGAGAATGCAGCAGAGACAGAATGGGGAGCAGAACAGGCAGATTTACTGAAATATACTACTGAGGGGAGCAGTGGGCGAGAGAGGAAGTCTGCTCCCTGCACTGTAGAGGTGATAGTGCTAAGATTTAGCCCCTAGGCCTCGATGGAGGCCCTCTGAATAATTTCATACTGAACAAAGCCCAGCAGATTGAGTATATTTTTTAAAATATCTATGTGTTATATACTGTTTTTAGAGGGAAAAACAATGTGGGCAATATGAATATGTGCAGTCTACTGGCTAACTAACAGTACTAGTCAATCCTGTTACACTATTTTGTTCTTAGAATTCTGTCTGGGTTGAAAAGAATAGGAGCTCTAGATAGCAGGAAACTAGAGGTCCTTTCAAAAAGAGTAGAACTAAGAAATATTTTAAAAAGCACAGGTGTTTCCTTAGGAATAAAGAGAGTTAGTAGATAAAGGTAATGAAGATGAAGATTTGTAGCTTTTCTTTTTTATGGAAATATTGATAGATTTATCTGAAATGCTGTTTTCCCCTGAACATTGGAAATTAAGATAATTTTCCCTCTAGTTAAAAGGGTTATTATAAACATAAAAAAAATGAAAGAGCATTTAAAGTTTAACAACACATATGTATGTAGGTATATATGTATTCATATGAGTATGGCATTCTTTCCTATATGTACATGATGAAGCTGAAATAAACTCCCGAAAGTAGGGGTTCAGGTGTTTATCAGCTGTGAACTCCATGGAGATGATCAGAGATTGACGTAATCAGAGCAGGGAAGCCCTGTGCCCCTACCTCACCTTTTCCTAGGCCTCTTCTATCTCTTCCTTAGTTATATTCTTTTATAATGAAGTAGCAATCTAGTAAGAAAAATGTTTTCCTGAGTTTTGTAAGCCATTCTAACAAATTAAACTAGTCCAAAAAAAGGAGGTTCCTTAGAAACTCTAAAGAACTTGCAGTTGTTGTCTGAAGGCAGGGTAGGGAGTACCTTTAGGAAGAAGATTTTAACCCATGCTTTCTGGTGCTATCTCTATGTAAATAGTGTCAGAATTGCATAGAATGTTTGATTTGTAGGACACTCAGCTGGTGTGTGTGTGTGTGTGACATTTTCATGACCTAGCATTTTTATAACCTGAATAATAAGATTCTGAGGCATTGTGTGTGTGTATATATACATACATGCATACGTAAGTACGTATGTATGTATGTATGTATGTATTCTTTAGTCTGCTAAAGGAATATATATATATATATATTTTTTTTTTTTCTTTCGTCACCTCACCCTGTCCTCTTGGGTATTTTAACCAGAAGTCTGCTTCATCCAAAAAAGACTTTACTTTGACCCAGTTCTATTCCCCTTACATGTTTAAAAACCTTTTAAAATATCTTCATCCTCAAGATCATCAATTTCTATTTTATACATATAGATCACCTTTGATATTTCTAAGTGATACTTTTCTGGCTTTCCTTTTTAAGTCTTAAGCTTTAAACTCTACACTGTCATCTACTTCATCATATCCTTTTCATAATTTGCTCTTTTCTTTCTTCAAAATGTTTTATCCTCAGTAAAATGCTCATTTCCTCATTTCTTCACTTGAAATTTGAAGTTTGTTCCCCCAAAGTATTGTTAAGGTTCATGTTGAAACTCCAGAACACAATAGAAAAGTGTGTAGTTCTTCTCCTTCAGGCAGGCATGTCATCCTCTTTTAAGTTATCTCTGTATTTACAGTGGAACTTGAAGAGACCTTCGCTAGAAGTGCCAAATTCCTGTGGGGGAACCAATAATGAACTAGAGTTTAAAAAAAAAAAAAAAGCCCTGCTTCAGGGAGCTTTTTAGCTTTTTATTAGCCCTTGTTTTGTTTTCTAATAGTGAATTTCCCCTTAGTTTCTTCATACCCCTGCCCCTCCCCTCCCTCCACCCTGTTTTCTTACATGTCTGATGTTTGGCAACTGCTTCCTTCCTCTCTATAAAGTGCATACCTATCATTCTACTTGAAATAGTCCCTGCATTGTCATATTCCATAGTGTTATTTTTGTGTCTAATGCCATATTTATGGTTTTGCTACTTTGGCCTGTTTAATTGTACTGTCTACATTGTGTGCTCTGCCTGCAATGCTAGCAGTGGTTTCTGTGATTAAATAAATGAAATAATATTCATTTGAGAATAATTTATGAGCATCCCATTTTCATTTGTATGTTTTATTGCACTGAAAGTGCCTAAGAAACTCCTGTAAAAGAGTATTCAGACTGTATATACAGAGTGAAGCTAGAAAAGTTTTTGTCTCATTTCTATGACACCTTCACTTGCACACTCTTCACATACTTTCTCCCACTGCTGTATACAGGCTACTGCTACTGTTGCTGGGAAATGTCTTCACATATTTCTGCAATGTTCAGACAGATGGTCTTAAAGAGAAACTGTTTTGTTGTTGTTTTCCTGATCAAACATTTGCTTCATTGAAATAAAATTAATGTTCTTCCCACTCTTCTCTTAAAGCATGATGTCCCTTCAAATTCCTCAACTCAACAGCTTTTTTGCCTCCTACCATGGTGCCTACTACATAGTTTATGCAATGTTTCAAACAATCAGTGCCTAGTTTCACAATCCCATATTTTAATACATATTTTCAAAAGCCTGAGGAATACTAATTCAAGACTTCATTAGTGTGACCATTTTCAAATATTATAGTAAACAATATCAAAAATGCACTTAATTTAACCACAAAATCTCACTAAAGTACTTTCTTCCTTGAACTACTCAGCTCTTGAGCTGTGATAATGTCTAGTAAATCACTTGCTTATTCTTTCGTTGACATTTTGAATCAGCTCATATTCCTTCGCTTCAGTTTCTGACGTTCCTTTATAAAAACCACTCCATTATTTAAGGAACACAGGATGTGCATTGTTGCTCAGTAGTACCAACTTAAGCTGTGACTTTTTTTTTTTTTTTTTTTTGTATCCTCAACTACTTTGTCTTTATCTCCTTCACAACCTTGGATGTCTGTAGAATCTTTTCTCTATCTTTTTTTCTGACTTTCTCCTTCTCCCATCACCTTGACTATCTTTCTATCACCTTGACTATCTTTATAGACCTGTTATTTCTGTATGGATTTCTGCTTCCAAGCCCTCACCCTCTTTTGCTCAGTTGTGTACTCCTTTAAACATTTCTGCAACCATTTTTCTTTTTAAAAAGTTGGCTTGATTCCTTCCCTAGGGAATTTTCTTTTTATCATTTTTAAATATGGGCTACCACTTTGTGAAGTTGGAAAAAGTAAACAGAGATTCTCTACCCTTGATCATCTTTTTTAATGTATTTTTTTTAATTTTTTCTTACTCTTATATGGATGTTCTCAACCAACCTCCAAACACCTCTGCCAATTTTCTCAGCTTTTGAGAAATTAATTTCAGCTATTAGCATAGCAGAGTGAGAAAACTAACATCTTGAACATTATATTATACAATCTCTCTCTCTTTTTTTTTTCTTGTATAGAAATACTATCAGTTTCTCTAACCCAATTTCACAGGGAGTTTTGGTAAATATTCACAACTAAGCATGTGTAGCTAAATTAGCATCCTTCAGTCTGGCTTTACAGATTGCCTTACACTTTTGACTTCATTGTCAACTATGCTGGAATTAAGAAGACCTCAGATTTCTAGTTATTTATGCATGTACAATTCCATGTATAGATTATGAGAAACAGAGATATCATTACTGGTGGTTTGCTTTAGTTTTTGTTTACTGTTTTGCTCTTGTTAATTACAAATATTTATTGCCTATGACATTTGTTGTAAGATATATAAATCTACAACTTTCAGTTTTCTCATCTGTAAAAGTATAACAGTAATGCCCTTGCCATGATGATATATGGATTAACAATACTGATTATAAGATGTATGTCACTAAATATATGGCAGCATTGGTGATGATGATTTGGTATCATCATAATTCACTTTTTGTAATGACTATTATGCATACAGAACTGGGGTACAGGCCAGAGGCAAGGAATGGTGAGAGGATCGCCAGAGACAGAGTGGGGAGCAGAACAGGCCAACTAAGAAAGTACACTGTTGAAGAGAGCAGCAGGCGGGTCAGGAGGCATCTGCCGTGCCATGTGGATCACCTCTGGAGCCGGATCAAACTCATGCTAAAGTGGCTTTAGCTTCTTAGAGCTGTGCTTTAACCTGCTACACCACCAGGGAGAGCCCATAATTTGCTTTTTAAAGTTCATTTGATCTTATAGTATAGTGTTTTTTTTCTTAGTGAGCTAAAATTACTTCCTAGTATCAGTTAAAATGTTATATGCTTAAAAACATTTGCATTTGTGTTAAATAAGGTAAATTTATATTTAATTATGATATTAATTTTCTCTACTCTTTTTAGTATTCATATGTTACATAGTAAAATGCAATAATAAAGTGTACTCTAAAATCAGCTACAACATGAGGGAGCATTGCCAGAGCCCTGAATACTAACTTCTAACCAATATATCCCCATCTGTAGATCTTATGCTGTAATTTGAATTAATATTCTTTGGTTCTTTTAATTCGCATTTCCACAATATTTTTTTTTCTTATTTTGTTTTAAGGTGACAATTACCAAGGGCTCAAAAAATTCCCGATAATGTTAGTCACGGGAATATATACATTTGCAAATAATTTCACAAACTAGTGGATGTTACACCCACAATAATAATAATAATAATAGTAATAATAATATTTACCTTAAAAGTAATTTTATAGTATCTTTCAAGGTTTTCTAAAAATAACCTCCCAGGTTTCATTTGTATATTTAATATTTTAAATTTGATTATAGTAATTTTTTTTTAAGATTTATTTATTTATTTGTACAGAACTGGGGTACCGGGCAGAGATGCGTAGGCTGAGAGGATTCACCAGAGACAGAGTGAGGAGCAGAAGAGACAGATCAATGAAGTACACTGCTGAGGGGAGCAGCGGGCGGGTCAGGAGAGTCTGCCACGCCATGTGGTCACTTCCGGGGCAGGCGGGGATGGAACTCATGGAGTGGCTTTAGCTTCTCAATGCAGTGCTTTAACCCACTGCTGCCACCAGCGAGGGCCTGATTATAGTAATTCTTTTTTTGACTCTTAGTTTGGATCACCTTAAGGATGTCAACTCTGACTTTTGACATGGTCACATTAGTTTTTTTTTTAGCTTCTTTAATTTCCAACATAGTAAAATTTTCTATGTTCTTTGTGAACACTTCCTGTACTACACCTGAAACAAGCTATATTTCTGAGCAGTCATCATTAGTTTTAGACCAGAATAACATTTAGAGACTGTCATCTATGTGTATGTGAGTGCTTAGAGCCATTGGGGTGATATAGGTTCTAGATTTTCATCTGACAAAGACAATTTTAACAAAAAAAGTCAGTACATGATATCAAATTGAATATATATATATATATATATACATATGTACAACTATTTATATCTTCTTTTAATTTTATATTTGGATCTCCTCTCTTACACTGGAAATCTTAAATTTATTAATAATTTAGTTTTTTTTTCTGTAAAATGCATAATATAAATTTAAGTTACTATAGTGATGTCTTAACTAGAACCTATTACTTGGGTTTCCTTTGTAAAACTTCCCTTTAAGAATGTACAACCAAAACATTATGTTCCTGATCTTCTTGAAGTTAAATGTTTTATTTTTGTTTTCTTCATGGTTATATCACTAATATAATATACTAATATACTTTAGATTGTGCTCCATTTTTAATATGTAAATTTTCATATGAATTTCTTTGGTTGCCTTAAGTCAGAATAATTAACAAAATATTTTAAATATGTCTTATTTCCATTACAGATAATCCTTCTTTTCTCTGCTTTCCTATATAAGCATTTTTTATTAGTTTGGTTATGATTTCCAGTGTTTTTATTTGCTTGTTTTTGTAAATGTAAGCACAGGTATTAGTGTATTATGTAAACTGCTAGTTTTCTCTCCTATGGACTCTGGTATGCCAAAATTAAAATAAAAACTATATTTAAAGTTATATTAGTCAAGGGGCCCTCCCTGGTGGCGCAGAGGGTTAAAGCACTGCAATGAGAGGCTAAAGCCACTTCCGCATGAGTTCGATCCCCACCTGCCCCGGAGGTGAACGCATGGTGTTGCAGACCTCTCCTGACCCGCCCGCTGCTCCCCTCAGCAGTGTACTTCATCGATCTGCCTGTTCTGTACCCCACTTTGTCTCTGGTGAATCCTCTCACCCTCCACATCTCTGGCCTGTACCCCAGTTCTGTACGAATAAATAAATAAATCTTTAAAAAAATTATATTAGTCACAGAGTGGTTAGGAGAAAGAAGTAACATGCTCTCACTTATGATTAAAGATAATCATTTTGACCTAATTGGAAAATAAAGTAAAAATTAGTATTAACTTCTAATATTGCTTCATATAATCTTTCTTCCACCCTACTTTTTTTTTTTTTTAATTTCTCTCTTCTTCTTAGCTACTTAGATTTGGCAGCACAGTAATGCAAAAAAACACTGTTCTTCTCTGAGTGTTTCAACTTTTTTGAAGCCTTTTCTGACATAAAGCCACAGTTGATCTCTCCTTTCATGTGTGATTACTGCATGATATTTACCATTATTATAGACCCAACTTTTCCTCTTATAATTACTTATTTATATGCCAGTGATCCTATGAGTCCATGAATGATTTGAAGGCTTACTTTGCATTTATCTTTCATCTACAATGGCTAGAAGACATTAGTACATCTGGTGCTCCATGGAAGTTTCCAAAATAAATGAAAGTGGATATTAAAGTAAATTTTCACAGATATTCAGTGTTTTAAATTTATTTTGAAATTTGTAATCTCATTATGCCATTTTGTGGAACATAATTTTATTCCTTTGATGCTGTAGCCTGTCTTCTCACCAAATCTTACTTTAATCTCAAATTTACCGAAACTCATGAAATTATTTTGAAAATCATTACTTTTTGCTTTTTAATTTGGAAAATCCTTATACAATTATAAAAATGTTGATGTTTGTGGCCCTCCCTGGTGGCGCAGCGCGGTAAAGCACTGCACTAAGAAGCTGAAGCCACTTCCTCATGAGTTTGATTCCCGCCTGCCCGGGAGGTGACTACATGGTGTGGCAGACCTCTCCTGACCTGCCCGCTGCTCCACTCAGCAGTGTACTTCGTCGATCTGCCTGTTCTGCTCCCCACTATGTCTCTGGTGAAGTCTTTCGCCACCCCTGAGTCTCTGGCCTGTATCCCAGTTCTGTATGCACAAATAAATAAATCTTAAAAAAAATTTTTTTTGATGTTTATAAAGTTACTGTGTGTTTATGTCCCTTGATAATTAAATTCCCTGAAGATATGAAACTTTTTTCTGCATCTAATTGTATTTTATGATGCATTATAAAAACCAAATAAGTATTTGCCTCTCTTTAGACTCTAACATTTGCCTTGACTTCTATTCCTCCCATATTCAAACTAGTGTCTTTATCTGAATTTACGACCTTAATGTTCCCCCAATTTGAACTTTACACAGATTTCTTCCTGACTATAGAACTCTGATTTCCCTTTTCTTAGTGTTACTAGAGAAAACCTGAAATTGTAAATTATACTGCCCCATTGGGATGAAAATCTTCTCCCAGTCTCCTGTCAGATTTAAAATCCAGGAATGTTATTTCTGAGGACCTAGAACTAACACTTTGAAATGCAGAGATCAAGAACTCTAGCAATCCTAAATCCCTGACTCTGAGGGTAGGTAGTTGTTTAACTTCAGTAAGAGGCAATTAGCAACCAAGGTTCATCTAGTCACATTGACCAACACCCCTCTCTAAAATCTTCCATCACTTTTTAACTAGATCACGTCATAGCTTAAATCTCTCCTACTTTTTGTTTCAAGAGTGTTGAGTTCAATCTTTCTCTCATACTGCAATAGGCTTGAGTATAGTGTCTGTTTAGCACAATGCAATTTGTCTTTGACATATTCATCTTCTGTATACTCTTTTGCAGGTGGCTATCTGCCTCTTGATAGCTAACAGAAAATTTGGTATGTGAACATAGTGAAGGACACATTTGATCAAATTCGTTAAAAGCTTCTTTAGTTCTTCAGATTTATGTGATCAAATAAGTTTTGAATAATGTATGCCTATAGAGAGGGTTATTTCCTGTTCCACTTGTACTTCTGACAGCCTTAATGAAATTTATGTGTCCACCAGATTTTGTCAACAGTTGGACTAGCTCATGTGTCAATGCTGTCCCTTTCTCTTTCTGTTATTTAACACCTTAAATCTAAGGATTGGAACAACAAGCTTTTTATCTTCACTAAATAAATGAGACTACAGAAAAAGAAAAAAAAAATAGAGCCAGGGTTGTCTAATGTATCTGAATCTAGATCTTGAAGCCACGGTAGTTTTCTGCTCTATTCCTGCTAGTAGAATCTCTACTGAGGGAGAGTTGCCTGCAGGAAGAAAATTTGTTCAAACTTCCTTCAAGAAAAACACATTTGAAAGACTTATTGAAAACACTATAATGACATTGATACAGATCTGATTTTTTTAATTCTGATGTATAAATTTTAAAATATTGAAAATATAATTTTGATACGAATCCATCATTAATGAAGATTAATAATAACACAACAGAAGAAAAATTACAAAAAATTGCCTGAAAACTGCAGGGTGTCTTTATTGTTCTTGCTTTGTATTTAATAGTAGACAGAACAGGAACAAACAAATGCAACTTTGAGCACTAGAACAATGTCCAAACATAAAAGCATGAAATAAATAAATAAATCCCCCAAATAGACAAATAGACTGTTTCTATGATCATTATTTGCTAAAGAAGTAATGATAAAAATCATTCTGTAACTCTCTATTATTAGAAGAAAATATCTAGTATAAGATGGGAATAAGAGAAAACTGAGTTTTCAAAATTAATATCCCCCTTTTTTTTTTAATTCCACCTTAGGTCACCCTCAGTATTTAGACAATCTATAAATATAATATGTTTATAGACAACTTAAGTAATTGCAATGATTACAGTACCTCTGCCATTGAGTGCTTCTCACTGCTATTTAGCCTAAAGATACATAATTTTTACTTTTTTTCTTTACTTTTCTTGTTTCTTCATTCTATTAAAAGTTCTTGATTTGAAAGTTTTTCTCCTGTTGTTTTTCCAGTGATAATGTGTTAATGTGTCTAATGTGTCTTGTCCTTTAGTGGGAGCTGTGTATCTGCATAGTATACATATATAGACAAATTTAGCCTGCTGATCATTTTTTTCTTCAGTGGTATAGACGTAGATAGAATGTTGTTGTTATTTTTTTTTTCTATGTAACTTTACATAATACCACCCTGGAAGGACTTTACTTCTCTATTAAGCTTCCCATGTCACATGCTTTAGCAAATCATATATAGGATGACACAAACAAAAAATTGAATTATGACTTATTGGTGAGGTAGTTATTCTTTTTTATGTTACATATTTGTTTATTTGCATAAAATAATTGGGGTGTAGTCCAGAAGTGTGGAGAGTGAGAGGATTTAACCAGACCAGAGTGGGAGACTGAACAAGCAGATCTTCTGAAATATAATGCTGAAGGAAGCAATGGGCAAGACAGGATAGGTCTTCTGCGGTGTGTCCCTCCCCTGGCCAGGGATCAGATTCATGCTGCACTAGTGCTTCAGTGACTGCGACTTAACCCCTTGTGCCACCAGGAAGTCACTACCCTGTGGTAGTTATTCTTGTGATTGTGGCATCATCATGAACATAAAAATTTTAGAAAGCTCAGTCACTCATCTAGTGAGGGTGTGGGAAGAAAGGAACTCTCTAATGCCGTTATGGGGAATGTAAATTGGCCCAGCCCCTATGGAACATTGTATGGGGTTCCTTGAAATATTAAAAATGGGCTTGCCAAATAAGAACCAGGGGGAGAAATAATAATAATAATAATAAAACGCAACAAACCTAAAAACAATAAAGAGACAACTACAAGTCAGAGACATTTTGCATGGGGTGGGTTGGGTGAAGAGACCAGGGCAAGGGTGGGAAGAACACAAGGGACTGTGGTGATAGTTTACAGGTAAATTGGTGGTGGAAATTCTGTGGGGTCTACAACTTATAAAAGAAAGCAAATTGTACATTAATTAATTAATCAATCAATTACAAATGAAAACACACACATATATACAGCAAACATACCATTTATTAACAACAACAACAAAAAGTATCTGCCATATGACTAGCAATTCCACTCCTAGCTATTATCTACCCAAAGAATAAAAAACATTGATTCCAGAGGAAGGACTTCTGTACTCCAATATTCATTACAACACTGTTTATATTATACAAAATGCAGAAACAACGTAAATGCCCCAAGAGAGGAATGGATCAAGAAGATGTGGTATATATATAAAACAACACAAGAGAATAGTATTCAATATCAAAAACGTTAAGTGGAAATCAACTATAGCAACATGGGTGAAGCTTTAAAGGATTATGCTAAACAAGTCAGAAAAAGAAAGGTCCATATCAAATAGTTTCACTTAATATGTGGAATATACAGAAACTGAACAGGGTCAGACAAAGACAAGCCATGAAAGATAACCATGAGTCTGAAGCATCCAGGTGAGTAGAAGAGGATGGGGGAGGAATGAATATGAGTGGAAAAATAATTCTGACTACGACTGTGGGGAGTGTGATAGATGGTTGCAAGGGGTTTAAGGGCCCAGTGGAAGACTACTGGGACTTTGGTGGTGGGTGTGTTGAAATATTTGTAGAGGTATAAACCTATACTAATAAAACATATACTACATTGGAAATCAACGTAAGTGCAATATATATATAAGTAAATAGGATTGCTTGATCCATTGGGGAATTGTTAAAGATGCAGTGCTTATTAGTTGAAATTCCTTTCCAAGTCAAATTCTTTAGACTTTTCTTCCTATATGATAGGGAAAAAAGTAGAAGGTAAATAAACATGAAAATAATTCAGTATTGAAATACTCATTCATATATAAGTATCTATTTATGGCACATTTAGTATCTACAAAGCAGAGCAGTTAATGCTGTAGCTAACCTGAAATATACATTCTAAAATAAGTGAGGATGGCTTTTGTGTATTTGTGTATGTATAATGTCTCTGTTATATTTATTCAAAAATTGGTGTTTAACTATGAGTTTGAGTTGAAAAATGAAATAATTAAAATTTCTGATAATAGGTTTGGGCATTTTACTTGTATAAAACTCAGATCATAGTTTCCAGTGATGATGAAAGCTTAATAACACAATTATTTCATAGAGAGATAGAGTTTAAAGAAAATTAGTAACATGAGGTATAAATTATAAAACAAGTTAGTATTTGTTAATTGCCAAGAGTTTGCATAGACTATTTAATATTAGCAGTACTTTCAGATTGTGTGATTATACGGATTTTAAAGGTACAGTAGAAAGAGTCCACAGTTTTAACCTTACACTACATAGAGAGAACCCAGATTAGATATATGATCTAGAAGAACTCAAATCCTTTAATTGTTTATATACTAGTTCCAAAAAGGAAAGATCAAAATTCCTAAATGAAACAAAAACAATACCTTTACTTGTGTTTTCTTGGTATTGATTGTAGATCTTGTAGGTGCCCTGCCTTTTGATGTTTGAAGTAATCTAATGTTAGATGTGTCTGTATAATGGGATAATATATGCATATAATGAAAAATTTCTTTTTCCTAAATGTGTAAAATTTTTTCTGTGAGGTTAAAGAAAGAATACTACTACCTCATTCTCTCATTTTTTGTCTCTGATACCAAATTCATTAAATATCATCATTGTAAAACATTTATTTAGTGATCTGTATAAGTAGATATTTATAATCAAACATATATACAAATATCAAAATACTCATGAGTTTCAAGTCCAAATAGCTATTTAGTTAGATAAGATAAACTGAAAATAAATATTTGTTACCAAATAGGATAAAGATTTCACTTGTTAGTCAATAATAAGAGTTTCCTACTTTATAAAATGAAGAACTTTAATATTTTTCTTAACTTTATTTTTCAAATAGTTTATATTTGTCTTAAAATGTTTAATATTCCAAAATCACATGAACTGAGAAGATTTAGAATGATGAATGTTTACATAATCTTTGCATAAATCATTAACAAAGCAGAAGGTAAGCTGACAAAACAGATAGACTAGATGTAATATGATAACGCTGCTGGATAAACTGATATTTAAAAACCATACAGATTGGTGACACAGCAGGTTAAAGCACAGCCCTAAGAAGCTAAAGCCTCTTCAGCCTGAGTTTGACCCTTGCCCCAGAGGTGATCCACATGGCGCAACAGACCTCTCCTGACCACCCTCTGCTCCCTTCAGCAGTGTACTTTGTGAGTAGGCCTGTTCTGCTCCCCACTCTGAGTCTAGCGAATCCTCTTACAGTCTCTGCACCTCTGGCCTGTACTCCAGTTCTGTATGAATAAATAAATAAATCTTTAAAAAAAAATCTGTCTATATTTACCTCTGTGAAGTGGAGATTTTATATAATAATTAATCATATATGTGTTCAAAACCTATTAAAACATCTAAAGATATCTATAACATCGTTTCTAACATTAGAAATTTTTTAAATCCATGAAATAAAAGTTAGAAAATTTTTCTAAGCTGCAGACATTTGAATACTAATTATTACAGTTCTGTGCAACTATAGGATCTATTTATTCATTTAAACTTACATAAACATATCTTGTGAAAAAGCATAAAAGTTCTTAAAAATTTAAAGTTCAACTGTTTTCCAGCAATTCCACTTTTGGCTATTTAACAAAGAAAAATGGAATCATTATCTCAAAGAGGTATCTATATCCCCATGTTTATTGCAGCATTATTCATAAATACCAGGGCATGGAAATAATCTGTGTTCATGGATGGTTGATAACTTGTGATACAGATAGATAGATTTTTATATTTGCTTGTAAATATATGCACACATAATGAGGTATTATTCAGCCTTTTTTTTCTTACATTATTAATTTTTGTACTGTATTTGATTCTCCCTTCAGGTATAGTCCCTGTAGTTCTCCCGCCACAATAGCACATGTGTATTCAGCTATTTAAATAAATTCTGCCAATTGTAACAAAATTCTGAATCTTGAGGCTGTTATAGTAAGGGAAATAAGTCAGAGAAATATAACACTGTATAATTTCATTTATATGTGGAATCTAAAAATAACAGACTAGTAGAAACAGAGGGACAGATTGCCAGAGGCAAGTGGTGGGAGTTGGTAAAATGGTTCAAGGTGGTCAAATTGCCTGAGCGACCAGTTATACGAAGAATTTCTGTTGATATGACGTACTGCACTGTGACTATAGTCAATAATACCTGTTGTATAAACTTGAATATTACTGAGAAAATAGGGATTTTAAAAGTTTTTACTACACAAACACAAATTAGCTATGTAAAGTGATGAATATGTTAACTACCCTTGTTGTGGAAATTATTGTGCAGTATATACACATACAAAATTACCTCCATTTTATACCTTAACTTACATAATGTTACATGTCAATTTTATCTCAGTAAATTTGGGAAAATGCTAATTTCTTCAATTCTTTACCTGAAATTTGGCAGTAAAATTCTAATTTTCTCAAACCGGTAAACCAAACTGAGTAAACATAGTATGATAGGTTAAGAGAAACAAAGTGTTAAAAATAAGACCTAAAATAAGTACCATTTTAAAAAATGACTAACATATAATACAAATGTAAGCTGATGAAATATTTTTGCACATCATACAACTCACAAAAGGTTAATAGAAAGATCTACAAACAACTCAAAAACAGGGAAGTCCCCCAAATGAAATTGTGCAGAATTAAACAGACATTTCTCCAAATAAAATATTAATATGGCAAACCTACACATGAAGAAAAACATTCATCATCACTTATCCTCAGGAAAATGCAAATAACAAACACAGTGACATATTATGACATATTTGTGAGAATGTCCCATACCAAAAAAAAAAAAAAAAAGAAAAAGAAACAAATGTCAAGGCTTTAGAGAAAAAAAGGAACTGCTTTATACTGTTGGTGAGGCTATAGGCTGGTCTAGCCTATAAAAAACGTATGTAGTTGTTTTAAAATATTACAGATAGCTTTAATTTATGATCTAGGTATTCCACTTTTAGGTATCTGTGTAAGGAATTAAAAACACAATTTGAATAGACAGATATACTCCTTTGTTCAGGAAACTACCTAAAGTGGCCAGTCACAAATGAGTGGACTAAGTAGACATGACGTGCATGTGTATGTTTATTTGTGTGTATACATCTATACATATATGTATGCACAGTGGAATACTATGCAGTTATATAATATGAAATTTTGATATTTGCAACAATGTGGATGGAACCTAGACATAATTAAACTATATAACTTAAAATATGAAAACTACTGTCAATAGCTTCACTTATAAATGAGTATAAAAAACGTAAGGGTCAATGAAAACAAAAACAAAGCCTAGAAATCTGATTATAAAGTAGAGATTACCAGAGGAGGAGAAGGAAGGTAGAGAACAAAGTTTGTAGAGTGCCCAGTTGTTTATGATGTGGGATTGTCAATGTCTTGGTTTGGGTATGGTATAACATTGATCTGAAGAGGTGTTACGCTATGCTTTTTAAATGATAATTAATGTATGCAAACATTACAAACATTTGTAAATTTTATCTGAAATTTCTGTGTCATTATTCATATAAAGTCTAAATCCTTCCCAACGTTTTATAAATTAATGGGTAATAGTTTTTCATTGTTACCATTGCTTCAATGTTCATTCTAAATCTGTTCACGTATGGATTGACTTCCCTGCATTAATATGTCTTTCCTTTTTTATGCCATCAAACCTAACATGAGGCTTAGTTATTCTCTTAATTTGAATACCTTAATACATTGAATATACATTTGTCTATCTGAACTTCATATGTGTGTATGAAGAGTAAATTTTGATGGGGAAGTGGAGTTAATATACTGGCACAAACTTAAGTGGAAAGGTAGATATAATATTCAGACAGTCACATATTCTTACAGCTTACTATCATACGTTAGATCTTAGCAAATATAAAGCAGATTACACAGTCTTATTTAAGAATATTTTAGTTATTAAATGTTCTGCAACTCTTGTTAACAATCCTTTCCCAATAGATCTGATATCCTTTTATGTGTAGGGAATAGATTGTTAAGTAGTATAAAACCAAATCATTAAATGACATTAAATCTCTTCATAAGAAATTTATTTCTTTCAATATTTCTTTTGAAGTAATTAGTAAGTTATCAGTTTGTGTTTATTAAGCCTTTAACATTTTCTATCATGAGTAATAACACTTCTTACACTTTTAAAAAGCAAGAGAACAATCATTAGACAAGGTCTCCAAAGTGCAAATGCATCTAGTAAATAACAAAAGTTTTAAATTGTTTTCTTTCCACTTTAGGCAATTAAAACAGTTTCAAATAAATGTACCTTAATTAAATTGAGTCAATTTACAAATATTAGATAAATAATAATACAACACTTTGAGCCTGTAACAGAATAAGTAAAGATTCATGAAGAACTAGCAATTGGGAAACACCTGCCTAGAACAAAGTCAGCATTTTAAATATAATTTTACTGTCAACTACTAAGTTAAATTGTTCATCCAAGTGTACTTGTATGCTGTGGTTTATTATTAAAGCTTGCCTTGGCATTTTTTTTTTTTTAACCCAAGGATCTGAGCAAACACAACAGAATGTACAATGCTCATTGCTTGATAAATGGAAGTATGCCATTTCACGGGGAATGTTGAAACTTCAACTTTTGCTACTTTTGCAAATCCTTCATTGTACTTTTCCATTTAAAATGTCATTAAACCATATAACATACAATAAACAATAGATAGACATAATATGTTATTTCATACTATGTCTTTTAAGTGTTATTTCATACTATGGTTTTTAAGTGTTAGTGCAATAAAAATGGAAAGGCACATTATTAATACAACTTTGCCAAGACAAAATCTGAGAAAGGGATTAGGACAAAATATGTAACTGAATTAATATGTTAGTACATGACATAGCAATAAAAAACCGTAATTAAAAAAATAGCCTTTGGTGTTCCACTAAACATGTAATGTACAGATCGATTATTAGTGAAATAAAATGGTTTTGAAAATAAAGGAGATGACTGTTTTCTAGATGAAATAAACATTATGGAAGTACCACACACAGTGAGTTTCAGGGTCCTTAAGAAAATATAAAAACACTTTAAGAGATAGGAAAATACCTGTTTTGAAATACTGAGCCATATGTCATGGCAGTGATGTGTTGAACCTAAAAACTCTAAGGTCTACTAGTAGTGAATTCTTAGTTATAAAAACAAATTAAAAAGTCAAAATAAGAATTAAAAACCTCATATGGGCTCCTGTAGATTGACAAATAATCAAGCATGGTTATGTGATAGGTCCACAAATGGAATCAGATACATTTTTTTTCAAGAATAAATCAACTTTCTAAATAGAAACATTAAGTGTGTACATTTGAAAATTTCTAAATATTTCAAAATACTTAGAAAACGGATTTAAATTTTGATACAAATGGTGTTAACTTGAGGTAATGAATATAAAAAAAAATAGAATTGTACTTTGCAGTGTGCAATTTGGTTCCTGTATATCCTAGTATTTCTTAAGGAAATAAATATAGATACTTTCAAGTAAATGGATTGATTCCACAATTATTGATATGTGAGCAAACTCAAGAAACATGACACATTTTTACTTCAGTTTGCAAAAATTAACTAGCATTTTTTTAAAGATTTATTTATTTGTACATACAGAACTGGGGTGCAGGTCAGAGGCTCAGGGGCGGTGAGAGGCTTCACCAGAGACAGAGTGGGGAGCAGAACAGGAAGATCAACGAAGTACACTGCTGAGGGGAGCAGCGGGCGGGTCAGGAGAGGTCTGCTGTGCCATGTGGTCACCTCCCGGGCAGGTGGGAATAGAACTCATGAGGAAGTGGCTTTAGCTTCTCAGTGCAGTGCTTTAACCCGCTGCGCCACCACGGGGGGCCTTAACTAGCATTTTTAAGTTCTTTTTCAACTTTAGATCCCTCACAGGTACACATATTTGAATGTAACTAGGGGTAGGGGTGTAGTATGAAGGAGCCCCTGTTGAAGAGACAACCAGAGAATAGACCTTAACTTTGTATGCCCTGTTAGATTCACCTGCTTAGTCTTCCTAATCTGTTCTCTTGAGCAAGATCATTCCTAGTATTTCTGATTGTGGTACATTTGCCTCTGCTTTGTTTATAGAATGATTGTTTACATGGAAATACAGTTTTACTTTTCTTAAATTGATTGACCATATTTTGTACACCCACTGGACTCCTGGTGCTTGCCTAATCTTTATCCTTCAAATTATCCATGAATGTGTAGCTTTGGACATTTAAAATGTAAAGATATTCATCATGATTCACTCAGCCATGGGTTCTTTTAAGCTCAAAGTTCCCTCTTGTTTTTAAGTGTCATGTGGGACCAGGAATCTTGCTCTAATGTTTGCACTTATAAGATGCCTGAAGTAGCAGTTAAAGCAATGAAAAATTGAATTTGCAAACTGAACTATAAATAATGTGTTAATGTTGAATTGAGCTATCATAAATAAATTGATGTGAAGTTCCTTCAAAATATCAAAATTAAGTTATCCGTGCCAGGCTTAGTAGAAGTTCAAAAGCATAAACATTAAGTTCAGTTGCAAAAAAAAAAAAGGAAAAAAATATATTGTGAGGCAAAAATTATTTTTTAATATCATATACATCAAAACTCCAGGTTTATTTTTTCATAATTTGTAAAGGTCCCTATCATCCAAATCAATTGTAGATAGCCCATTAAATGCTTACCGAATGGTTCCTAAATTACTTCTGTCATGGACCATCACTTTCATTTCATGTTTCTGTCCTGAGCTCAGGTTTCAAAATTAAAAGAAAGTCAATATATTTTAAGAGTTGCCATTTTGTATCTTATAATCACTTTTTTGTCCCTAATCTTAACTTTTTTTTTTTAAGATTTATCCATTAAGATCTTATCCATAGAAGAACTGGGGTACAGACCAGACATACAGAGGGTGAGCGGCATTAGACAGAGTGGGGAATAGAATAGGCAGATGTACTGAAATACACTGCTGAGGGGACATGGGCAAAACAGTAGAGATCTGAGCCATGTGAGTAACATCCCTGGCCTGGGTCAAACTGTTGCTGCAGTAGCTGCCGATAGCTGTGTTTTAACCTTTTGTGCTACCAGGGAGGTACCAGGGAGGTCCTGTCCCTAATTTTATATGTGATTATATTGAGAGTTCTTAATATTCCTGGAAAATTTATTTTTTTATTCAAATGCATTAAAATACAAATGCCCACAAAATATTTGTCTTTTTTTCCCTCATACACTTATATTTTAACATTTTATTTTCAAGTTCCTAGCAAATGATGATATTGGGTCTTGAGGGTCATAATGAATGATGACAGGAGGAACAGCTTAAACAGAGTAGTGAAAATTTACAACTTGTGTCTTTCATTACAACCTAAGCTGACAATTTTTTTTTTATTTTCCTATGTGTGTGTGGGAGGGTGTTGTATCAAGTAGGAAAGATCCAACTAATCCCTTCATTATTTAAGATTGATCTTAACTGACAATATCAAAAACAGAGGTATTGTTTAAACGAATCCACATAAGATTAAAAAAGAGGAAATAAGGAACTTATGTTACTGTCAGTATAAAGCTTACATGGTATCTTGGGGATATGAATAAGGCGTGATTCTCAAAACTATCCATTAATGTTTGACAGAGGTAAAAATTCAGCTCATCCAGAGTGAATGTATTGATCATGCCATTGTTAAACTATTCCTTTAAAGTCTAAAAGTGTAACCTGGGTGAAGAATTGCAGGTTAAAGAAACCTTATGTTCAAAATTTTAGTTTTCCTTTGATTCCCACTTTGATAAGTGGACATCATTGTTTTGTGAGTGAGTTTGAATTTCAAATTTGATTTACACATTATGAAGGTTAAAACTATATACTTTGTAATGTTTGCACAGAACTAACAGTCAGTGATTGTAACAGTCATCAGAAACACCAAAGTGAAGAGTGCTGCTCCTGATCTAAAGAAGATGTCACATCAAAATCCTGTGCACTCATGGCCATGGGTCTTTGTAACTACACATTTAAACAGTGGTGTAAGATAAAACCACCATTAAACTACAATAGATTAATGAGTGTTTTCCCTTTATTTCTAATCAGGGACTCTGATAATTTTAACATCAAATCCTTCCTTAACAAAGACATTTCAGGCTTGTTTTAGTTCTTATGTTTGAAATGTTAAGTTTTAGTTGGAAAAGCATATTCTTGGAAAAAAAAAAACAACAGGAGTATAAAATTACACTACTAAATAAGTTTACTTACATTTAAATAAGTCAGAGTGAAAACTATCATCTCTACGGCCCGTTTATTACACATAACTTATTTTTTTCTCTTAAAATGTTTAGAACTTAAATAGTTTTTAGTAGTCTTTTAGTGGAAATAATTTTAAATGTGTGTGAAAATAACTCATAAAATATTATTTCATGTCTATTGAAACTATTTTAAAACAATTAAACTTAGCCCTCTCTGGTGGCACAGCGGGTTAGGTCCCAGCACTGCAAGCTAGCCACAGCTACTTCAGCATGAGTTCGATCCAAGTCCAGAGGTGATCCACATGGCTCTGCAGACCTCTCTTGTCTCGCCCGTAGGTCCCCTCAGCAGTGTTCCTGGTAGATCTGCCTGTTCTGCTCCCCGCTCTTTCTCTGGTGAAGCCTCTTACTGTCCCTGTACCCCAGTTTAATGCTTAATTAATTAATTAATTTTAAAAATCTAACCTGAAATAAAGAAAAAAATTATATTATTTCTCAATTTTTTAAAGATATATTTATTTATGTATACAGAACTGGAGTACAGGCATGGTGAGACAATTTACCAGAGACAAAGTGGGGAGCAGAACAGGCCTAATGAGGAATTACACTGCTGAGGGGAGCAGCAGGCGGGTCAGGAGAGGTCTGCCATGCCATTTGTGTCACCTCCAGGGCGGGGGTGTCAAACTCATGCTGAAGTGGCTTTAGCTTCTTAGTGCTGCATTTACCAGCTGCGCCACAAGGGAGGGCCCATGTCTCAATCACTTTTTTTTTTTTTTTAAGATTTATTATTTTATTCATACAGAACTGGGGTATAGGTCAATCACTTTTTAAAGCAACTTATGTAAGTTAGCTAGTTTAATCACTAATACAAATCCAGGATACAGACATTATTGCTGTTTCCATTTTATAAATAGTAAAATTATATAAAACATAATGTCCAGTGTCACAAAGACAATCTGTGTAAAAACTAAGATTTTACGAGTCCATGTTGCTATAGTTTTAAAAGAGCACTGCATAATGGCTATTATAAACATTCTCTGATTTAAATGGTACCTACAATGAAAATATTTAATGTCATGTTTAATGTTCATAATGTGTAGTATGTGTGGTGAAATAACATACATGTGTTATCTTAGGGTATAACTATGTATATACTTGGGACATGTATGTTTGTGTGCTTTGATTCTGAAGTTTCACTTTCATAACTGAAATCCAAATGAAAATATTTAGATAGCTTACATAAATACAGATACTATTCACAGTGAAATATTAAAAAGGCAAATTGAAAACTAAATTACAATATGTCTGCCAGCAGCCTTCGAGTTATAATTTTTGAAGATATTTCAATAACATTGTGTAATGCTATTATGAAAAATTAAATGAAATATACTAGATCAAAATATTTATAATAATTGCATTCATTAGTTGATGATTTAAAAACATTTATTTGTATTTATACATATAAAAATGGGGGTGCAGGACAGAGGTGGGTAGTGTGAGAGGATTCACCAGAGACAGAGTAGGGAAAATAACGGAAGTCTGCTGCACCATGTGGGTCAGCTCCCTGGCTGGGGATCAAACTCATGCTGCAGTCACTGTGGATAGTTTGATAGTGCTGAGACTTAAAAATATATATGATTTCTTGATGATTATTTTTATTGGGTTATATTCTAGTAGAAGAAGATATCATGATAACCAGGGCAAAAGAAATGCCTGCTCTGTTTTTCTATCTATCATCTACCTATGTACTTACACATATAGCAATCCAATAAGTCAGTAAGTTACTTCTGGGTAATAAACTGTTTCACATTTCAGAACCATAAACCAACTATTTGCATATTAAATCTTATAGAAGTTAGTTAATCTAAGCAGGGTGCTCTTGATATTGCAGGGTCAGCTATAAGGTATATGCAAGAGTAATTAGGGAACTTCCTTCTCTAGTTGTGTTGTATCAGAAGGAATTCATCACCTCAACAGTAACCAGCTTTTTTGGTGTTAGCTCAAAACTAGCAACACCAGCTGGTCAACTTCTCAGCATTCTGCTTCCCTCATGTCTTCATTATCACATATTATTAGGGAAACACAAGGCAAAACCACAAATCAATGGGGATAAATTTAACAAGGGCTTAAAAGATATTTTTAATGAAAACTATAAGACATTTTTAGAAATAATAGAAGACGCAAAGTCCCCATGATTATGGGTGGAGAGAATTAATAGTCAAAATGACTATTTTGCCAAAAGCAATATATAAATTCAATGTGATTTTTATCAAATTTACAGTGATGTTTTTCAAGGATTGAGGCCCAAAATATTAAAGTATATGTGGTACCACAAAAGTTCACAAATAGCCAAAGCAGTTTTGAGAACAACAACAACAAAAAAATGAAGCATCACATTACTCAATTTTAAATTATATTCTAAAGCAATAATAATTAAAATAATATGCTATTTTACACCTAGCATTGGCAAAGTTGTAAAGAAAGGTATAGTCATACAGTGTTAGGGGAAATGGAAATTAATGTGGCCACTTGGGAAAGCAGAATGGACTTTTTTCAAAATAGAACTGTGATATAACCTAACAATCCTACTTCTGTATATTTATCTGAAGAATAAAATGATTAGCTCAAAGAACAATATTTGCTATGATTTTTATTGCAGCATTATTTATAATAGCAAAGATATGGAAGCAACTTAAGTGCTCACTGATCAAAGATTAAATGAAAAAGGTATGCTGTATATACACAGTGGAATACTACTTAGCTATAAGGGAAAGATGGGATTTTGCCTTTTGTAAAACACAATAGTGTCGGGGACCAGCCCTGATCATGGGTTGTTGGGGGAAAGAACAGGCAGGGTATTAAGGTGGAAGAGGCGTTGGTGAGCGGAGATTCCTAACAAGGGGAAAAAGGGGAGTGGGCACGAGGAAGACACAGGAATCAGAGTTGGGTACAAGTCTTCCTTTTCTGCTCTTAGCAGAAGTTTATTTTATACATTAGGAGCAAGCAGCAGGATGACATCAGCACATGAACTGGGCTGAGAGATTGTAATTATCTTTTTTTCTCTAAGAACAGTTTGGGGTCCTATTGACCTCCAGCTGAGATGATAACATTTATTATTAAAGTTAAGATACATAAATTCATAAAATTTATGGCTAATATTGTTATATTTACCACAGTGATGAATGGCTAAAATAAAGTCCCTTTAAACCTTAAAGCTACTTAATTATCTTCATTCTCATTTAGCCATCTTAGAGGTAAAGTAAAGTGGAGGGCTAGGGTGGAGGCTGGATTGGAGATGTGAAAAGAGGATAAAGTGAGGTCATGGGCCAGGGTGAACTTGTGAAAGTGGGTAATGCAAGTGGAGGACTAGGTTGGAGAAGTTTTCTTGTAGATAAATCACTAAGGGAGATAATAAGATTCCTCATGTAAAGTCTAAGCAATAAAAGGCATAAGAAAGTAGAGTGATAAGTTTAGGTTCTCATCTGGGCAGTAAAAGAACTCTGATTATTTTTAACATGTTCTAGTACTGCCTTGTCTTACAATATTGATTTTGTTATAAGTCAATTGCTTTTATTAATCAGCCAGTTGTAATATTATTTTTGACTTCAAGAGGAATTTCCCATCCTGGGGCAGTGCTTGCTTGCCTGGGTCAGGCAGCACCTTATGAGGCTAAGGCAATCCAGTTGTAAACTGATGGTTGCTCAGAAAATTTTGGTGATTATACAAGAAAGGGAGGCCATAACATAAGTTAGCATGGAAATTTTGATTTTTTCAGAACATTTCCCCTCCATCAGGATCTTGTCTGGTGACAGAAGTTGCATAGCTCTGTCAGAATAGAATGAATTTAAGGGATTATGCAAAGCTAAATTAGAATAACAAAGAGTTATATTGAGTTTCATCTTTATATATAATAAAGGAAACAGAGCTGATAAATGGACAAAATAAAATTTAACTTCATCAGTGATATTGATAGTCAAAATAAGGGTAGAAAATGTGGATAGGGTCTGGATAGGACTAAGACTGAGAGGTATATAATGGGTAGTGAAGGGAGTTTTTTTTTTTTTTCTAATATAGATATATTTGTTTAAAAATGAAATTACTATTGAAAAAAATAACTCCATGACCCACCTCCAGTAGGATTCCTGCTTTGAACTCTTGTCATCATTATCAGGTAAAACATGCCCCTTTTCCTCAAGTTCTTATCTAGACTCTATTGAGTTCATGTTTGGATATTCTAAGGCATGATAACCAACCTTATCAGGAATCTGGGCTCAGCATTCCTGAGTCTCAGTTCTATCCTTCTTTTTTGAACAGTCTCAACATCTTCCATTTTTTATTCTCAAGCAACAGGAACTGTAACTGTTCCATTCTTACTACCTCCATAATAGTGTTTCCTTTAACCTTTTAATTAATTAATTTGCAGTCAATTATTAGTCATTAAGGTATTAATAATAGTTGTTAATTTATATTGAATCATCTGTTAAAATGACTGGTATGGTTTATATTTCCTGAGTAGAGTCTGGCAGATTCATATCCCATTGTTTAAATCAAATCTCATCACAAATCAAACCTGATATCCATGGAGTGGTACTATTCACTCTTGCTGTCTCTTCCTCATGATTGCATTGTATTTCATCTACTATCTTTTATGCCAATATTTTTTCACCTGTGTGTATCCTGATATGAAAATAATTAAAATTGAGACAGTGGACCCTCCCTAGTGGCACAGTGCATTTAAGCAAATCACTATGAAGCTTTCTGCAGATGCTTCAGCACGAGTTCAATCCCAGGCCTGGCAGGTTACCCACATGACACAGAAGACTTCTTCTGTCTCCCCCACTACTCCCCTCAGCAATGTATTTCAGTACATCTGCCTGTTCTGCTCCCCATTCTGTCTTTGGTGAATCCTCTCACTGCCCTTGCACCTTAGGTCTTTCCCCTGGTTACGTATGCATAAATAAATAAATATTTTAAAAAGAAAAAGTAATTATGTACTATAGAAGGAAGTAAGTCAACATACCCACTGTTTTGTACCAGAAATGTATATTTTTATTTATTTTCCATTTGTGTGAACTTACTATAATAGTTTAAATTGCTGGCACTAATGTCTAATCTTGTAACACTTTTATGAGACAAATACTATTTTTACCCCTAATTATAAAAAAAGAAAATTGAGTTTGAGAGGTGTTAAGTAGTCCAAGATCCAACAATTTTAATGTGGTATATGTAGTATTCTAAATCAATCTATTGTCAGAGTCCTTAGGCTTAACCATTACAAAACTCTTCTTCAAATTGAAATAGCACTCACTTGGCTTACAGCACCAATCTAATCCTTTGGGTAATTACATGTTTATGCATATTTAGAAATGCTAGTTTTAATTAAAGTTACCTGCATTGAAGACATTTATTTTCCTGTGTAACACAAAATATAGAGAATATGCACTGACATATTTGCTGAATACTCTTCATGAGTGGTAGCGGTTTATGTGCATGTCTATGTATGTGTGTATGCAGTTAATCACCCCATAATGGATTCTTTCAAGAATATATAATATTATTAAAAATATGTTTTGGGGCCCTCCCTGGTGGCACAGCGAGTTAAAGCACTGCACTAAGAAGCTTAAGACACTTCCACAACGGTTCGATCCCCGCCTGCTGAGGAAGAGATCCACATGGCATGGCAGACCTCTCCTGACCCGCCAGCTGCTCACCTCAGCCATGTACTTCGTTGATCTGCCTGTTCTGCTCCCCACTCTGTCCCTGGTGAATCCTATCACCCTCCTCATTTCTGGCCTGTACCCCAGTTCTGTATGAATAAATAAATCTTTAAAAAATATATATTTTTTAGAAGTCATAAGAACTTTCTCATCATTATGAATTTAGACAAATTTTGGAAAGTTTCTACTAACACAATATTCAAATTATGAACACATTGCAAATATTTAATCACAATATGAGCATATTTCTTTTTTGTTAAAAATTTATTTATACAGAACTGGGGTACAGTCCAGAGATGCAGAGGGTGAGAGGATTCACCAGAGACAGAGAGAGGAGCAGAACAGGCAGATGGATGGAGTACACTGCTGAGGGGAGCAATGGGTGGGTCAGGAGTGGTCTGCCGCACCATGTGGATCTCCTCTAGGGCAATTGGGGATTGAACTCATGCAGAAGTGGCTTAATTTAGACAAAATTAAGTACTGTGTTTTAACCCTCTGTGCCACCAGGGAGGGTCCAATATAAGCGTATTTCAAGGAAATTTTGTTGGGGGGAAGGGAATTAAATGAGTTGTAAACTTTACTAAGAATTTGACCTTAATCTTTTCCCTACACTGCATTAAGATTTTACTTTTTTCCCCATCCTTCCTTCTAGATTAATATGTTTGTGTATGTGTGCTTGTGGGTGGGCATATTTGATATGCTTGTGTGTGCTATCACCAGGAGTTTAGTTTTGTAATTTTGAAATAACACTTGAAAAGAAATGATGACTGAAGACAGACTATTATACTATACGTGTACCAGGAAGTACCCAGGACACTGGCATTGACTTACTGAATCCTTACTATGAAAGACATAAATCAAAACTCTCTATGACAGTAGAGAAAAGTCAGTAAGTCTGGGCAGAAAAATGATACAGATATTGATTACAGGGAATAAATCCTTTCCATGATCAGGCTGGATGGTCCATAGTGACTGTTTCTTATAACTTACAGGGACCTTTTGAAAAAAAAAATATTAGTTGATGATAGGCAATGAATATTTCATATTATTTGATGAACAGATTGGTTTACCATAAACCTTTTATTGATTGAAATAACTAGGTGCAATGCACTTTTTTACAGTGAATAATGATTAACATTCCCAAGAATGCATGGTAATTTTTCTTAAAGGAGAAATATATGAAGTCTGTTCCTTGTCAAGACTTCCAGAAGATGGCGGCAGGGTAAAGACGCTGAGATCACTGCGTCCAGGCCTGCATAGGAATTGAGGACTGAAAACGGACTACAGACTTACTTACTGCAAGTTTCAACCCAAACGAAAGCACCCTGGACTCACTAGAAGGTAGATAACTGAGGGAGAATCTGCGATTGGGGAGTTCTCTTCTGGGAACTCTCAGGAAAATCCAGGTGCCTGGAAGTTCTGTGGGCTGCAGGAGCCGCTTTGCCCCATGCTAAACCCTGGAGGTAAAGAGGGATGGCTCAGTTCAGTGAATGGAGCCTAGGCTGTAGAAAGACTGCAAATCTGATCCTCAATACCTGGGTGAGGGGAAAACGGCTGAAACTGCAGACCAGATCTGGAGCCCCTTGGCGCTGCGCAAATTGATGATCAGATTGACCAGCTCGGAACCGGCAAGATGGTGGCAGAATAAAGACTCCGAGAGGACTACATCCAAACTCGCATGGGATTATATAAAAATGGACTATAGACTTTTATGCTATGAGTTTCAGCCTGGACTCACTAGAGGACACCCTGGACTCACTAGAAGGAAAATAACCGAGGGAGAACCGGCGATTGGGGAGTTCCCATAAGGGAAGCCGCACAGGCAGGACCTGATCTGGAGCACCAGCAGATTCCAATTCGCTGGGCTCCTTTAAAAATCTAGGCACCCAGACACCAGGAAGAGCTGCAGAGGGAAATTGCCTGAGGCTGCAGCTGTGGCTGCTGGGCAGCCTTTTGTCCCAGCCCTGCTACAACCCTAGAGATAAACTAAGACAATTCAGCTAGGGAGGGGAAACCAAATCCTGGGAAAAGGCTGCAGCTCAGAACCAGAGACCTGAGGATACGCCACAGACCTGTTGCTGAACTTTGCCCCAGCAGCCCCAACAAAGCCCTGGATATAAATTGAGACAACACAGCTAGGTGAGTGGATCCCAAGCTACTGGGGTAGAGGGGGGCGGGACCCAACCACAGGCCCAACTCTAGGATAATGCAGCAATTTTAACAATCTTGCATGGGTATATTCAACATAGAGAGGCCCTAGGAAGTGCCTCAAATGGTGAGACTTGCTCAGGGGTCTACCTGCTTACCTCATCTACCCACAAAAACTGTGGTAAAACCCTGGAGTTAAAGAGATACAGCTGGGCTCTGTGAAAGGACCTCAGGCAGGGAGGAGGCAATGCCCAGGGTGGGACTATTTGGACTAAACAAAAAGAGCCCTGAAAGCTCAAAGGGAGGACTGGCAGCCTGCTCAGCTGGGAGGATTTCAGCCCTCTGGCACTCCCCTGCACTCCTATGGGGAGGGGTAGATCCCAACCCCAAAACAGAGGCCCGAAGACTTGGGAGCCAGAAAAGCTCACAGTACTTAGAGTGTAAACAAAGCCAGCCACCAACTCAACCAAAGGCCCAGGTCCAGGGAGACCTACATCACTTCTAATTCATCATAACCACCACGGGCACACCAAGCATAGAGGGAACCTGGGACATCCGAAGGCTACAAAGATCAACAGACACCTTCTAGAAACACGGCCTCAACGTGTTACTAGAAGAGGCTGAACAACACAAGAGTCCCCTGACTGTTACCAGCTGAGACAACAGACACAATTACACACAGTGGGGGCTGGGAAAAACAACACAACTCAGAATACCCTCCACAACTGATGTGTCTGGAAGTCCCTCAGCTATTTCAGAAAGAACATCCAAAAAAAAAAAAAATGTGGCCAATAACAGCAACACAGTATCTCAGCGAATAGAAAGTATCAGAAAATACACAACAGGGAAAAGAAGACAAGCAAATATTCAAGCAAGTCCACAGGAGGAAAATTCAACACAAGAAGATCAGGCAACAGAAACCACCAAAGAAATAGAAGAACTGTTCAACCTACCAGATAAAGAATTCAGAATCATCATGATAAACAAACAAAAAGAAATGAGGCAAAACATACAGGAGTTGAAGAATACAAACAAGGAAATGAATGAAAAAATATGAAAAAAATATGAGACAAACAATCAGCGAACTGAAGAAAGAAAATGAGACATTAAAAAAGGAAATAGAAGAAATGCAGGCAATGAAAAGGCCACTCGAAGAGATAAAGAATGCTGGGAAAAGTTGTGAAAACAGAATAGATGAAATGGAAGAATGAATCAGCACCCTCAAAGACACAGAAACAAAGAGAATTAAAAAAGAAAAAGAGAAGTTAAAAGGTAAAGGAATAAAGAAACGCTTAAAGAGCTATATGACACCATTGGAAAATAAATACCAGAGTTATAGGTATACCAGAAGGCGAAGAGAAAGGCCAAGGAATAGAGAAAATATTCACAGAGATAATAGAAGAGAACTTCCCAAATTTGAAGAAGGAGATGAAAGTAGACATCCAAGAAGCAAGACGGACCTCAAATAACCATGATGAGAGGAGAAGAACAGATAGACATAACATAATAAAAATTCCAAGGTTGCAAAATAAAGACAAGATAATGAGAATGACATGAGGGAAAAAACAAATAACCTACAAAGGGAAACCGTTCCGGATGGCATCAAACTTCTTTGAAGAAACACTACGGGCAAGAAGAGAGTGGAGGGACATTTTCAACAAACTCCAAAGCATTAAATGCCAACCAAGAATACTCTACCCTTCGAAGCTCTCCTTCCTCTACGAAAAAAGAATAAGGACATTCTCAGGCAAACAAAATCCACAATTTCGTCAAGACTAAACCCCCACTCCAAAAACTACTACAAGATGTCCTCAAACCAAATCCAACAGAAGAATGAACAAGAACAGCTCAAAACAAGGA
>NW_004567104.1:54710766-54737854 GCF_000260355.1 Condylura cristata | reverse complement strand
CTTTTGCAGCAACTTGGATGGAGCTGGATAAGGTCATGCTTAGTGAGATATGCCAGAAAGAGAAAGAAAATACCGGATGCTTTCACTCATAGCAGGAGTATAATGGACCAGGCGAGAAAATATCAAAAATAATGAACAACCATATACTAGAGACATTTTGCGGGGGTGGAATGGGGAATGGGATCAAAAATGGGGGGGTGAGGAGGGAAGTGCACGGGATTATGGTGATGGCACACGGGTGACTTGGTGATGGGAAACCCGTGGGGATTACAGTTGAGATGGAAAAAAAAAATGTACAAATGATGTAAAAATAAACTGTTGTAAAATAAAAATTAAAAAAAGTAGAAAAATGTACATTTTGCCAGTGCAAATAAAAGTATCATCTAGATCTGTTATGTAAAAAAGAAAGTATATATACGGCCCTCCCTGGTGGCGCAGCGGGTTATAGCACTGCACTGAGGAACTAAAGTCACTTCCGCATGAGTTCAATCCCCGCCTGCCCTGGAGGTGACCACATGGCATGGCAGACTTCTCCTGACCCGCTCGCTGCTCCCCTCAGCAGTGTACTTCATCGATCTGCCTGTTCTGCTTCCCGCTCTGCCACTGGTGAATCCTCTCACCCTACGCATCTCTGGCCTGTACCCCAGTTCTGTATGAATAAATAAATAAATCTTTTAAAAAAAAGTATAAATTGTTAGCAAAGATACAGTTGAATGATACATAGTCTCTAACTCAAGGTAAAACAGATTTCTGAAATTTGCTATTATACTATATACAATATATAATAGTATATAGTATACAATAGTATTTAATATTATTGTATACTATGTACAATAAATTAGAGTTCTAATTAAAAACATAATACCTAAAAATTTAAAACATGAGGAAATTACACTCATTTGTTTATAATTTCAAGTAAATTTATGTGTGTCTCTGTTAGGAAAATAGAGATAGCATAATTTTGTCTGAAAGAACATTACTGTTCTTTTAGTCCGAGCAATTTTTTACAAAGGATATGTCCATGTTATGGACCTCAAGCTAATATCAAATAATAAAGAATAATAGATGAATTATTTCTATGAATGGAGAAGTTTAATGTTTTATAATTCATTCTGATTTATTTTTTCCCTGAGATTGTTATGAACTTCCTTGGATGTGATATTAATATTTTGGATTTACTATGTTTCTTAAAAGGCATTCAGATCTCTCAAATAATTTCAGCTCCAAATTGACATATTCTCATCTAAGGATGGTTACTCAGTATCAGTAACAATCTGATCCTGACACTACTATTTGATACTAGTCAGCATTCAATACAGTTAGTAAAATATAGTTAATATTTCATTTGTAATAAAACATTGCAGTGACAATCTAAGAATTTATTTTTTTCCCAAAGCTCTCACAATTGTCCTGGATAACACTTTATCTGAAGTTTTTTGCATGGTCTTATATATAATAAATTTCTCATCTTGGGAGTTATTTTGGCACCAGGTACTGAAAACACATTATCTCTAATTCAAAATGAGCAGTTGAAAAATCAGCTTCATTTGTAATTAAGATGGTTCTACTTATCATTCCTATGATACTTTCAGCTATATATGTTAAATATATTGAATTAGAGCTGAAATATTGAAAACAGCTATAAGTACTTTTATCCCTTAGAAATAAAGAATGAATAAATATGTAATTTTATATGTCTCTTTCATGTTATTATGCAATCTGACCTTCATGGACCATAATGCAATCAAGTGATTAGAGGGAAACTGGCAGTTTGTATAATATCGTAACAAATGTTATGTTAACTAATAGCAGCCTAGAGTAAATGCCTATAGAAGATGACTTTATGTGACTGAGTAACTGATATACTAGATTACTTTGAAAGTATTACAAATACATATCAGTTATTTTTTTTTTCCTTCTTTAGTTCATTGGAAAGTCAACAAAACAATAAAATGACAATTTTGGTGGTTTCACTGAAAGCATATCTTATCTCCTTTAATACAAGAGTTAATATTTCTGAGACCAGATGTAAAACTTGATTCTGCATTATAGAATTGTAAACAATTTAATGCAGGTCTTCTCTTGAAGATTATACTGGGGACATTTGAGAGCATTTGGATGAATGTTCAAGTCATATTGATTGTTCATCACCAGTTCTTTTCTTACCATATGAAAAGCCTACACACTTTATTTGAAGGTCCTACACTCTCTTCATAATATCCATTGTATTATTGTAATTAGTGTCAGATTTCAGAATGTCTAAGGGAACGAGTTCAAAGTCTGAACTTAGAGAAAGTAATTCTTGCAGCAAAAAAGAAAATGTTTTTGCTATTATTACTATTATTATTAGCCAACATATATGGATATACACACATATACACATGTACATTAATTCTTAAGTTCTGAAAATTCAAAAAGGAAAGTACATTTACTGTGATCTCAATTTAACAATATGTGCACACTTGCTAGAGATTCTGAACTAAATATGTTGTTTATTGTATCTGAATGGATAATCAAAGCCTAAATTAAATGCCTCATTTAAAAGAATTGCAAGTGTTATAACTTCCTAGTTTTCATATCCATAAATAAATCTCAACTCAAAAAATATAAGGATGTTATAATGATTTTTTTTTATCTTCTGTGATCTGTTGAGTGCTTGTACATTCATGTTACCAAAACATTGAAAAGTTGTTTATGAGGGAATACAAGTTTGCTCAAAAAGTTCTGAATGTACTTTTCAGGCAGAAGATAATAAAGGGAAAATGAATTGCTTGATAAAATTTAACATATGAGTACTCCAGAAGAAAAGTCAAATAATAGCCTTTGTTAGTGATTTAAAAGCCAGTATGATCACTGAAATAGTAAGTAGAATTGGTATAGCAACTATAATGACTTTTACATTCAATATCTTTGGTGACAGTAACTTAGTCATAGAGAATTTAGCACTGAAAATAAGAGCATCATACTAGCATGCTATGCGATAAGAGTCTACTTGGGGGCCCTCCCTGGTAGTGCAGCAGGTTTAAGCGCAGCACTCAGATGCTAAAGCCACTTCCTCATGAGTTCGAAACCCGCCTGCCTAGGAGGTGATACACACAATGAGGCAGACCTCTACTGACCCACCCGCTGCTTCCCTTAGCAGTGTACTTTGTCAATCTGTCTGTTCTGCTCCCCACTCCTCTGTTTCTGTTGAATCCTCTTACCGCCCCTGCACCTCTGGACTGTACCCCAGTTCTGTATGCACATATAAATAATCTTAAAAAAAAAAAGTCCACCTGGAAACCTTATATTAATCACTGTATTGGAGGGGGAAAGCCTTTTGCTCATAGATCCAGATCCTGTAATGTCTGAATAAATTGATCTCCTAATAAAAGACAATCTAACACTACCACAAGTTTTTATTTTAAGCCATTCTTTTAGTTTTCAGCATTAAAAAGTTATGTTCTTATCTGTATTTAAAATAAATAGTATACTGCTGGCATCTATTTTGAAAGCTTGCTAGTTTTGAGTAAAGAACAAAATAAGGCAAAATAGTTTATCCTCTACTTGGACTATTATCCAGTTTATGGAAATAATCATATTATGGTCTTGTAAAATTATATTTCCATTGAGAACAAAAGTCTGTAAACCTTCAAAGCAAGACATTTTATGGATGGGAAACAAAACTTTTTGAGTTTTGTTTTATACATTTTAAACCTAAAATGTCTGTATAAATATGGAAACTTTATGAACCCTCTAATAATTCATACAAGGGCAAATCCAACAAGGGTAAATCCATACAAACAAGGTAAATCCAACTACCTCCACTGCTTAATGCCCAAATGTCTACAGTGAGGATCAAAAAGCAATCAAACATGATATATGTACCTGGAGAGAAGTGTTTCAATAAGTTGATGACAATTTATTAAATTTGTAACCTTTGAACCACATAGGTGTCAACAATTTGCCCTTATTTTTATTTGTGTATTTATAAAATATATTTGCTGACAGGATAAACACTCTATTCCTACTGAAGAAAGTATTATCTTTACAACAAAAATTTGAAGCAGTAAACTCATACTCAGAAGTATCACTCACTTCACTGTGTATTTCATCAGCTAGAAACAGTTGGTCTAGTAATAGTGTCTATTGTTTAATATAGTATAGATTGCTTAATGTGGTGTTTACAACATAGCAAAGCTTTGTAGAATTGGAGAAATGTTCTAAATTTTTACTTTATGCTCTGTTGACAATAAATGGTGCTTGTGATACTATAGTCAGAAAATAGACTGGAGAGTCAATGGTTGAAAGTGAATGCAAATGCTTCCATTATAAAACCTAAGAAGTCCCTCAAAAAGTTGTGTTTTCCATCCCTAAAATGTGTTGCTTTGAAGGTTTACAGATCTTTGTTCTCAATGGAAAAATACTTTTAAAAGGCCATCATATAATCATTTTCATGAACTAGAGATTGAGAAAACTACCTCTATTGTGAGTTATCAGTGTAACAGAACTGACAAGTAAAAGACAACTGTCTGCAATTATAATCTGAATTACAGAAGGATCAGTTGAATTAATGCCATATGATGAAGGCAAATAATATTATGTTTACTAACATTGGATCCTCTGAGATTCTTCTTAATAATTTCATGTCTGCTGGTGAGCAATATGACTATATGGCAGCAGGCAAGATCAGTCACATTAGGAATATGGTTGGAGTCACCCTACCAAACAGAAGGGTTACTAATGTGCTAAATGCTAGTTACAAACAGGTTCAGTGCACAAACATTTTTTGTTCATGGTCTTGCATTTTATTGTCTTTAAAAATGACCTTTCCCACTTTTTAAAACATATGTTGATGAAAATGACTTTTGTTATGCATTATTGATTTACAAGACAGGAGGTTGGTGGTGATTTAACTAGAAAAGGAATAAATGCCATAGATACTTTAGATGGTGATTGATGAAATTTGGGGAAGAGTAAATAGTGTTTCTAGTGACATCATGTTAGAAAGTTAAATGATCTTGTCATTTCAGAGAGAAAAAACGTGAGCAGAAGTATTTGTGTTGGAGTACAAAGTGAGAAATTGGACTAGATCAGTTGTTGGTGTTCAGAATCATTTCCTCCATCTTCAGTCTTCTGTCTTACAGACAGAAGCTTATGTCTGGGAAGCAAATTTCTTAAGATGCTTTGTGATAGGGTTGTGGTTATAAGAGCATTAGTGTCTCTTGTTATATTTGGCAGGCAGGCTTGAAAACCATCTCTATCCTTTATCTGGCACTAGTAGGAAGAAAGCAGGATATAGTGCATGTGATTTTTTTTTTTTTTTTAGTGTCTGCTGGTCATTGCCCTTAAGAATCACTGTCTTAAATACTCAGCCCCTCTTCAATGAGCTTCCTACACACTCAACTATCAGAAACATAGCCTGGAACAACCAACCCACGGCTTAGCATTGCCCCAGAGATTTAACCTCTATCTCAGCATCTTGCTAACCCTCCTTTCCATTGGAACCAAGCCCAGAGGTGCTCTAGGGGAGCCCTAGGAACACTGCTCCTCACAAGGCCACAGTAGAAGTGTACATCAGCAGGTAAATGCCCAATACAGACTTGTCAGAAAAGCACAAAACAGTAATGCAAAAGGAAACCTTCACTCTTAAGTTTTATAGCAGCACTATTTACATAACCAAAATATGGATACAACAAAAATGCCCCAGAACAGATGAATATATAGACACATGCACATACATTTATGCATATATGTATACAAACACATACATACATACATGATGTGGAATATTGCACAGCAATGAAAAATAAACTTATGTCATGTATGGCAACCTAGAGGATTGGAAAAGATTACCCTAAGAATATGAACCAAAGGGAGAAAGATAAAGACTGGATATGGAATCTAGAGAAACCAAAGAAAGGATCAGGCAAAGAGAAACTTGAAAGCTAGTCCTTGACAGCTGATCATAGATCCGAGGCATCTAGGAAGGGACAAGAGAAAACAGGGATGTGGATGGTAGAGAATATAAATTACTATGTTGGAGGATGATTATGACTATGATGACTATAATGGGGATGGTAGAGAACACAGATGACTATGTTACGGGTTCTTTGGTGGTAGAAAACTGGTGATCACACCTGAAGGGAGAAATGTTACATAGTGAAAAAACAAACAAAACATATATAAAGTAATAATATGCCATTAGTATTTATAAGTAAAACACTAATCACCATCTTTAGTGCTACAGCAAATAACCAACAGTGGTGATTTCCTATACCTTTTGAAATAATCAACTCCATACCTTCCCAAAAGCTAATAGCAAATATGAGGTATACTAGTGGCTTTCCTTCACATTTACTCCTTAGTCCTTTAACAGATTTGTAAGTACTTAATTTCCCATGGAAATTCTATATTGCTTATTTAAAGTGGCTTTTGTTATTCTGATGATTCTCACAATATTAAAAAGCAACATTTTTAATGAATGAGTATTTATAAAAATATATAAAGTAATATTACATGGAGTTCTGTGCTTATTAAAATACTACTATGAATAAAACAAAATAAAGTAAATTATAAGAAGACTTAATCATAATATCAATAAATAATACACACATCTACAATGAAATTAGACAAAGGATATTAGAAATAAATAATAATTACTATTTCTGTGGTAGTTGCTATCCCCTATACATGTCTTTTCACAAAATACAATTCAACAAAATTATCCAACAGAGAGAGAGAGAGAGTAGCAGGCATAACCAGCATATAACATTACTACAGGAACATATATTTCGGAGAGGGAGCAGCAAAGCATTTATATAAGAAAATAATTCATAGAAGGAAAAAGAGACCAAGAAGTAGATGAATACATTTAAGTATTAAAGATTCAATCATAACCTTTATGAAAATGCAATACAGACTTGTCAGAAAAGTCTAGTGAAGAGAAAAGTAAATAAGGAGAATTGTCACAGCAAAGTTGGATACAGAAAGTTAAAATATAAAGTTAAAAAAAAAAACAAAATTAAAACAGTGAGTGGAAACAAAGAAAAGATTAGAACTGAAGATATGAGATATGTAAAATTTAAATTGTGAAGGAAAATAAAACAAAGTAATGAAACACCAGTTCACTGAAATATGTTGGTGGATTTATAAGGAAAGAATGTATTTGGCTTCTGGGTGAAAAATATTTGTCACTTATAAGAAAAAAAGAAACAAGAAGTTTAAAAATGAAGGTCCACATAATCAGTTTGCTACAGTATTCACTGCCAGAAAACTATAGATCAACACTTAAAAAAAGACTCAAGGGAAGAAAATGTTATAGAGGGATCTTATATCCAGCAAAGTTGTCTTCTAAATATAAAGTATATAGACAAAAAAAGTATTGAATGTAAAACAGTGCATATATTTTTCATATAAACTGTTTTTGAAGAGCACTTTTCTTAAAGGACAGTTACATTCACCTAAGAATTAAGTGGAAACACACTGGAAAATGAATGTTATTTAAAAAGTTAATCTATTCTTAATTATAAATATATGATACTTTAATGTGTCTTACTTTTACATGTATGTGATATATATATATGTGTACATCTTTAATGAATAAATGGAATTGATAAAAACCAAGAAGGCAATAATAAGATAAATATTAGTAATATCTACTGTTTATATAATGTAAGGTTAAATTATACTCTACTAATGCTAAAATAAATCAGCAAAATAAAATAGAATTTAATCATTTAATCTGGATACTGGAACATCCTCTTTGAAGTATCTTCTATTAAAAAAAAGAGAAATATCTTCTATTTTTTATGCTCAATAACTTGCAATCAAAGATCTTTTAAAATGACCAATTCAGTGATAAAAGTGTGCATATTTCATACAGAGGCAAACATACAGGATATATTATCGATTAAAACTGAGTGGCAGAGAAGGGGAAGTTCCAGAGGAAAGGAATACAAGTTTTTTTTATTTTCTCTTTTTGCTCATAATGAATAACTAAAAAAGGGTATCTCTGGGATTTATATAAATGCCTTATAAAGATAGTCACTAAAACAGTTGCCAAATATAAGAATATTAAACCATAAATGTGAAGAAAAAAATACCAAAGAAAACATGTGAGTATATATACACACATATAACCACAAATAATACACCATAACAGAGTCAAGAAAATGGAGGAGGAGGAAGAGAAAAATGAGGAAAATAATAGTTCCACAGATATAATTTACTGTATTCACTTTCAAGATTTATTGAGTAGGTTTTTATTTGTGTAAATATTGAATCGCTAGGCAAATACAGCATTAGATCCAGAATTATAGATAAATACAAGTATGTGTTAAGTATTTGTATGTGATGATAAGTTAAAATTTATCATAATGTAGTGACTCTAAAATTAATTATGTATTAAGTACTTTATCATTATAAGGAACAGTGGTAAGTTTTAATATCATTATTTGAAAAAGAAGTGATTGGTGGGAAAGTATGGAGGTAAGTTTTGAAAATAAATTTAGTACATTTTATTATAGAGCCTATAGTCATTTCAGTGACTAAAATAGTTTCTCTATATAAACAAGATTTGTGTTTGCTTGCTTATCTTGTTTTTACAATCCAATGTTTTTCCCTGGCATTTGACACTCTATTTGAAAGGGAGAGAGAAAAGGAGAGGATACATAACATATATAATAGGTGCTCAGCAGTAATTCCTGAATGAAAGTTCATTTTGGAGAATCACATGAACAATCCTGTACTACTACTTCTTTCCAGAGAAAAAGGGAAAGAAAATATCAGATTAAAACCTATTTGATCCAGATAATTTTCAAATATGAAATTATAGGCAAATATGAAATTAGCATAAACAAGTATTTCAAAAGGATAACAAATAAAGCCATAAACATAAGGGGGGAAATGCAATCAGTGTTTTCTCATATTTGAAGGCTTTTAAAATGTATTACTAAGTTGCTTATTTATCTATGTATGCCTGCAAACAATAAATACTAGTTTCTGAATTGTCACATGTACTTCTTGGCAGCTGTACAGTGTGCCTTCTATTAAAAAATAACTTTTTCAGCAAATATAGTTAAATAAATAATATCTAGACCATCAATTGTTTATAAGTAATATTTGGCTTCTTTAATTTAGTTATCAGTCATTCATGTATCCTCCTCAGAAATTTCTAATCATAACTCTTTTTCTGCATGCTCTTTTATCAAAAATGTATCCAGCAATTTATCTCTTATCTATTTTAAGGCTGCCAATACCTTTCTGTCACTAATAATTGACACTTATATTCTTTTGCCTTAGTTGTTTGATTGTAAGTTTTATGATTTTTGACACAGGAGTGCCTATATTTTTATATTTTATTAACTATACTAGTTGTATTTTTTCAATACCCTACAAAATATATTTGTAGTTATAATTATTCAAAAATAAATTTTAAATCATATCTTATTTAATTATGCTATATTAATCATATATTTGGTGGGTTTTGGTCAATTTTCTTTCAACATCATTGCAACAAATTGATCATTACCTACATATCTCAAAGGCTGAATATTTCCTTTAACTTAGTTACATTCATGTTGTTATTATGTAGATAACAATATTAATTTACTGCTTTTATGATCTCACTGATTAAAATGTCCAATTGCTATTTTTTAATAAATCATTACATTTGATGACTTAAAATTAAAATGATTAAAAAGGTGTTTGCTTAGTATTTTTACTTTCACCATATCCTCATTCATCTTAAGGCCACCCTATTGTATTATTTAAATGTTTCTTTATAATAATGAAATAAATGGGAACATATTCATATATTCTCTCTAAACAATGTAGGCATCCTATAGACAGTGATCTTCAGGTAACTGAATAGTATATTCTGCAACTTTTCTGAATCCAGTTATTTAAATCAGAGTGTACTTAATTTGTTCCTAATCATAGAATATTTAGTAGTTTCTAGTCTTCCATGTTACAAATGATGCAACACTTTTGTAACAAGAAAAATTTCAAAAATATTTTGTTCTTTTGCAGCTTTATCTTTGGTACAAAATAAGCAAAATTGCAGAGTATAAATGGTATGCCAAATTCTTATCATTTCTACTGTGTCTTATATTTTTGACCCACACATCCTTATAGTTTTGCCTAGGAAAATTTTGTCAGAAGATGTAAGTAGAAAAATTATTCTCTTTCGGGTATCTTTGCTACCTGGAAAAACTGACATAACGCTGGATAAGGCAATGAAAAAATGCAGCATGGAGAATTTACCCTTAGTCTTAACTGTTTCTGTTCATAAATAACATATGTCACTTCATAGGCCATTGGCCAAAATTAAACACATGACCTATAACCCAAGATTAAAGAGGTAGGTTGAAAAATGTATTGAAGCACATGTGAAATACAAAATTAGATGAGCACAGTTTCTCTGTCATAGTTAAATCTACTAGAACCAAATTATACTTTACTTATTTCTTCTTGTGCAGTCACCCTGCCAAAAAGAAACAAAGAAAATCCCCATTTAGGCATTGTAACTGATGCAAAGTCCAGTATCTTTGTTTGAGTATTAGATTAAAACAGGTGGCACACTCAAAAAGAAGTAATTGAAAAAGATGTAATTAAAGGGAGTTATACAGGTGGTATTTACAAAAGAGTTGGCAGGATTAAGGGAAGCCTAAAGGAATGGTGAAGCACCTTGAACTTGAAGCAGTAGGAATCAATTAACACCCTTAGATCTAAAAGGGAAGGAAAGGAGCAGTTATCAGAATTTTCTTAGAAGTACATTTGTAGAGTGCTTGGCAGGTTTTGTGGACACTAGTAGAGGAAACACACATGTTAAAAAAAACCCACAATACATCAGGGAGGATTTGGGAAAAAAAGAAAAAAAAGTAGATATATTTTTCTTCTCATTCCCTTTAATTTCTGGTAGTGATTTTTATTGACAGAGCTACTGACAAATAACCAGAAAATCAGACTGATAGTCTGTTAAGGACAGTCAACCTTTGCTGCACATAGCAGGATAGAGAAGGATAGGAAGTAAATTTAGATGGAATGAATAGGGAATATTTGAGAAATCATGAAGTGTCAGGGGATGTCCATAGTTTCTTTATACATCTGCATGTGGTTCCTTTGGGACCAGAAATCAGTGGACTGGAATGACAAGGCATCAGTTTACCATATCTCTATAAACATATATAGACATTATATTGTAGTTTACCAAAGGCATAATAACCATATTCAAAGAGGCTGGGATGAACAAATATATCTTGTGCTGGTACAAAGAAATTCTGACATTCCTACTAGGAAAACATCATGAAGTTGTTCTATTTGGTGCAGAGATATACCCCAGCAAAACTAGTGGAAATTAAAGAAAAAAAAATAGAATTGCTTTGTAGTGTAAGTTCCTGTCATTAGGCTTTTCATTACCAAGACATCTATTTCACAGAACATCTATCTTAAATGATGATATTGTCATTTCTGTGACACAGCTACTAGTTGATCAGCCAAATAAAGAACTAGGCCTGAATCTACTATAAAACTCCCTTTTTGAGAATGCCTCGATTAATTAAGAAAGTTGACTGAGTGACCCTGTTCCTTTATTCCTGTGCCTAATTTTGCTCTTCTACTTTAAATTATCCAATAAAAGATGAATCCTATAACTACAAACAAAAAATAGCTAGTCTAAAATAGAGTCCTTCATCCTGGACCACACTAAGACTTACATTTATCTAACCTAGTGGTAGTTTCAGCATCTCCCCACAATGGAAATGTAAACTAATCAAACTGAAGTTTCCTGGTCAGTATTAATGAGGTAATCTGCATGATACAACCTTCTACATTTCTCTAAGGAAAAGTGACTTTTTCTGAAATAATCTTTTTTTTTAATTTTATATTTTATATTTCATACCCTCTTTCTTACTATAAAGACCTTCCATTTTGTTCAACTTCTAACAGTGAGTTTGTAGATGGGATGCTACCTTATTTAGTAACATTTAATAAAACAAATCTTTAAAATCATCTATTATTGTTAGTTAACAAAAACAATTGTCTTTGAAATAATCTATTATTGTTATTTAACAATATTAACAGAGGGCCTTCCATGATGGCACAAAAGGTTAAAATTAGTGTAAGAAGCTATTTGCAGCCACTGCAGTATGAATTCGATCCTCACAGGGAGGTGACACACATGGTCCACTGCTCCCCTCAGCAATGTATATCAGTAGATCTGCCTTTTCTGTCCCCCACTCTGTCTCTGGTGAATCCTCTCACCCCCTAGAACCTCTGGGCTGTCCTCTAGTTCCTGTATGCATAAATAAATAAATCTTTATAAACAAAAAAACTATATTAATAGACTGAGATTTCCTTTTAGAAAATGGGTCTAAGAACTTAAGAAGGAATACATTTTCAAGTCAGTAAGAAAAGCAGTACTTCATGATTTTTTTTAACCAATACATCCATAATCATAATTTATCTAAGGTAATAAATTACTATACCATAAAGTAACACTAATCAGTATTTCCATGGATTAAGGCAGGAGCCTACTTTGTCAAAGGCTCTACCTCTCAATCTAATTTCATTGCAACCTGGCTCTACATTGTGGTAATTTCTTCCTATTCCATTTCCTTTTCTGGACACATGTAACAGGACATTGGTGAATATACTTTCTTTGGAGGCCTTTGATATTTAGTATATAAAAAAGCAAGTTTTTTTTTTTTGTACATCTGACACAGTCATATGCTTCTTAGGCTAATTTAAACTTTATTTTGGCATCATTAATTTTCTCAGGAACTTGGTATGTTTCTCTTTCACTAGTTTTATTTATTTTTACTTGTTACAATTTTGTGCATTTATATTTTTATTGCAATGAGAATTCTTAACCTAATTCTCACCTGCTTAACAAATTTTGAAGAATGCACTACAATATTGTTAATTAGAGGTATAATGGTGTACAGTAGTTATCTGGGCATTTTTTCTTGTATAACTGAGACTTTATACCTATTAAATAGAAGATTAACCACTTATCTTTACAACCAGTTCCTAGTAACCATTATTTTACTCTATCTCTGTGAGTTTGACTATTTTAGATATGTCATATAAGCAGAATGATGCAGTAATTTTCCTCCTGTGACCAGCTTATTTCATTTAGACATATGCCAGACATATTATTGTAAATGACTGCTTTCTCTTTATTATATACCAAATTTTCACTAGCCGTTAGCCATCAATGGACATTTAGATTGTTTCCCTATCTGAGCTATGATGAATAATGTTGTAATGGATAAAGGAGTGAGATAACTATTCAAGATCCTGTTTTCAGTTATTTGGTAGATAGATAGATAGATATAGATATAGATATATGAGAGGTAGGATTGTTGGATCATATCATGTTTTAGTTTTCATTTCTTAAGGAAACCCCATACTTTTTTTTTTTTAATACTGGCTCCTCAATTTACATTCACACCAATATAATGGTTCCATGCTTCTGTGTAATCCCAAAAAAGTATGTGTCGTATATGTCTATATGATATGTGATACACATACATGCACACACATATATAGACAGTTACTCTAATAAGCACAAAATGTTACCTCAGGAACTTTTTATTTGCTTTATCTGATTAGTGATGTTGAATAACATTTCTTATCCTGGATGACCATTCTTTGGAGAAATATCTGTTTACATCCTTTCCCTGTTTTTTAATTGGTTTATGTACTTATATATATTTGGGTATTGATTCCTTATGATGTTCATGGTTTATAAAGATTTTCTTCCGTCCCAGTTGTTAAATTTCTCTAAAAAGATAAATTTCTCTGAAAAGATAGTCATAAGTTATTAACAGAAAATTTTCTCATAGACATACTAATATAGAATAATTTTGAAAGAGAATTAGAACACTGTTAGAAAAAGTATGTTCAGAAACTTATGATCAAAAAGTGAATGATACAATACATGATACTATGGGAGGAGGAAGAAAGAGAAATAAAACAGTTAAAAATGTTTTTTCAAAATGAAAGAAACAGGGTCAGTACATTTTAGAAGTGGAATTCCAACAGGTTGAACCCTAGCTGATAGCAGATAGGCAACACAAAAATAAGTAGTAAAGCATAATATAAAAACAATAAAGCAGTGTGTATATGGCTTATATTAAAATATAACATTTAAATGGGTATGTTATATAAGGGTGTTTCATATTATATGTATTGTTATATAGAAAGACTAAAATTTGAGTGTGTGTGTATATCTAATACAAAAGAAAAAAGAATGTAAGAAAAGATATATTGCTAATAGCACACAAAATAGGCATTTACAATAGCTAAGGGAAGATGAAAATAATAATTTAATCTTAAGTAACTTTAATAAAATACTAAGATTGTTGAAAATAGTCACAAATGTCTTAAGTGCTATTTTAAAGAAATGGAGATATAATTATATATAGTTCTTTAATTTCAAAGAAAATAACTGAGAAAATAAAGTTGAAGAAATTCCTGATAAAACCGATTGCAAATTGGCAAAGCTCACTAAAATCTATTTCCTGTGAAATGTTATAAATTTGAAATGAGCATAATGATCATTAAAGATTGACAATTTAAGTAAATCAAAATTTTTCCTAATCCAGAGCTTACAACAAAAAAGTAAAAGCTAAGTGTGAGCTATTTAGAAGTAAATATCAATACAAATTAAAGATCTTTAAGAAGAAAACATAAAATAAATTCAGCAAAAAAATTCATGTTGTTTTTAAAAATTATTACTTTAATGAAGTGGTCTTTCCTATTTGAAGTATGATGTTTGAGGGTTGGAGGGAAGAAGTTATTTGAGCTTATGTGATGTGCAATACAAATTCTGATATATTCTTTTACAACAAGCATAATCATAATTATTGTTAATATAATTTGCACATAAATGATACAAAATTTTAATTACAAAATACAAATGAGAACATTTCTTTTCATTACATGTAAAACCTCAAATAGGCCCTCCCTGGTGGTTCAACAGGTTAAAGCGCAACACTATGCAGCTATCAAAGCCACTGCAGCAAGAGTTCGATCCCTGGCCAGGGAAGTGACACATCTGGTATGGCAGACCTCTCCTGACCTACCCACTGCTCCCTTCAGCATTATGCTTAATCAATCTACCTGTTCTACTTCCCACTCTGTCTCTGCTGAATCCTCTCACCAGTTTTCTCCCTGGCCTATACATCAGCTCTGTATGCATAAATAAATAAATATTTAAAAAACACAAACCAAAAAAAATAATAAAATGGAAAATCATACTCTCATAACTTTTGAGAATTGCACTATTTAATCTAGCACCTATATAATTTATCTATACTTTCTTTCTATCTATTAACTATTTTTTCTAAGTCCTGGAGTCAGTAAGTATTATTGTGTCTGGTTACTGTCGAATTACTCTCTGAAACTTAAAGCAAAGCTCAACGCATTTATCTCATGTTTTTAAGTTTTATAAATTAAACTTCAAATTATCAATCATAATTAATAAAGTAGCTTTAAAATGGGATTGCAGCTATGTTTCCTTTTTTTTCTTAGAGAAATTTAAATATGACAAAGTCATGAAAATCGACCTGCAATTTTATTCATCAAAAAATAGCTCTAGTTAAAGATGCTGTGGTGACTGCATAAAGAAAAATAAAGAGGGGGGGTAATTTAACTGAGACACCAGACATACAGTTAAGTAAAATTTTAGAAAACTCAGAATGAATTAGAGAGTGCTTTTCTGTTTTAAAAAATAAATCAAGTGCTAAATTAATTTGCAAAACAGCTGAAAATACCACACATTTTAAAAGTAGTTGCTATATTGTCATCTGTTACAATTGCTAAAATGTTTTTTTTTCTAAAATTCCTCATTTTGAAATGGTCTGAAGGAGTATTATTTCTTTTATATCTAGTTTATTTGATCATCTTAGGTAAAATTTTATTTCATAAAATGTGATTTAATAGAAATAGTTCATTGCAGCTGTAACTTTACCATTTCTGGCAAGTAATTGAACCACCCAACAAAACTTTCCTAAGAATTTGTTCCATTTTCAGCTAGAAATATCTCCATTTCAAATTCCCTCCATATTGAACACTTTGTTTATGACAGTTCTTCAATGTTTTGACTAATTCAGATCTAGTAGTAGGCAAATAAGATGATTGAAATATTGGTAAAATGCCCTTTACACCCACCCTCTTTTCTTTGAAACTCATCATTCAGTTACCCAATGATGAATTGTTCTTCTTAAATATAAGGAAATATTGGCCTTCCCTGGTGGCGCAGCGGGTTAAAGCACAGCATTGAGAATCTGAAGCCACTTCCGCATGAGTTCGATTCCCGCCTGCCCCGGAGGAGACCACATGGCGAGCCAGACCTCTCCTGACCCGCCCGCTGCTCCCCTCAGCAGTGTACTTCGTTGATCTGCCTGTTCTGCTCCCCACTCTGTCTCTGGTGAAGCCTCTCACCGCCCCTGAGCCTCTGGCCTGTACCCCAGTTCTGTATGAATAAATAAATAAATCTTTAAAAAAATATATAAGGAAATATGGAACTTAGAAAATTCCAGTTTGATAATATTGTTACTGCTGACTCTCCTTCCTCTCCACTACCCACTGTGATGTTACTAGGAAGAAATATAATAAGAAAGTGATATCCTAGGTCAAGAGATGAAATAAGTCATGCGACCAAAGTTCAGCAATCCACCATCTATCCCCTTCCAGGAAAACCCTTCTCCTCTCACCTCCTCAGTATATTTCCTATGCATTTTACTCTTTATTCCCCAAGAATCACCACTTACTATCTCTCCAGCCACCACTTTCCCTCCCATTTTCACTATTTCTTTAAGAGAGCCAGCCCCCAGGTATAGGGGTTACAAGCTATCAGTTGCTAAAAGCTTGAACAGTTCCACCTGAATGTTAGAGCTGCAATAGGAAAAAATGAGTTTGTGATAGCCAAAACACTTAAGAATGCATTACTTTTAAAAACAGTCTTGCATATGACAAATTTTCTGCTCATTTCAATTATAATATTGTTAAGTTACATTTTTTTTACATAGAATGATAAAATAGGCTTAATTGAAAAATGAACTCGTAAACATCGTACTTTTGAGGGGAAAATATGTCTGCAGTTTTTAAATTCTTTTTAGGATATGCTTCTACTGCATTACGGATGTTTACTTGCTGTTTGACAGATCTCAATTACTATAACACTCTTGGAATTTTCCAACCCTATACACTTTCACCTCACTGGAATTTGGGGAGAATAAATTAGACATGCTCAACTGTCTCAGATGCTTTTTTTTTTTTTTCCTATTAGAGTTTCCTTGTTTTTGCTTCTCCATGAAGTGTATAGAAAATCACACCCTACACACAAATACATGCACACCTAAGTAGTTTTTAATATTCAATTTAGTGTGTTTGTTACCCAAAACCTTATTATTTAACTTCTTTCACAATTATTTATAATTCAAGTTGAAAGAATGGTGAATATTGAGTACCTTAAAGATACCCCAAATAAATAGAGTTATGTAGCACTGAAATACAAAACAGAAGTTGACAGTTTTGGGCAGTTTGGAGACTATATGATGACAGTAAGACATGTGGCTTCAGGTTCTATGGTCTGGGCCATTTTGACTTGAGTCCTTACAGAGACTTATATTGAAAATAGAGGACATTTATAGGGGTGGTGTTGGATTTTTACATGTGTGGACTCTACTAAAGTCTTTAATAATTATCTTAGCAAATGACAGTTCCAAAATGGGATTAATAACCAAAACTGGGTCTGTTTGAGACAACAAAAGAAGCCTGAGCCTGATCTTCTTTTGTCCAAATACAGAGGGGCTGGGGTGGGGGGTGAGGGGCTGGCTTTAGGTTGCAGACTACTGCAGCTTAACTTTGAACCACACTTAGAGTACATATGCTGACAACCAGGGCTTCAGCAGATGCCTCTACAGATGCTGGAAAATCACAGAAGCCTTCGAAAGCAGGCACAGCTGAAGCAAATACACAATTATAGAGAAAAGGACTGTCTTCACAGGCCATTTAAGCACTGGTTGGCCGAACAATATTTGCTAGTTTAAAACTGCAACAGCTGTATTCCACATGTGCTAATAGCTTAAGGAAGTTTTAGCTCTAAAGATTGAGTTTCAGACCTAAGAAGGTAGTGCTGGATTACCACCGCCCTCAAGACCCACCCATTACAATTGAGTGTTCTAGAATAGACAACACAATGAGACAGTGAACCATAAAAACAAATCAAAAAGCCAACAAGAAACACGATAGCAAATGCTTAGCCCACTGGTGCAGAGAATGTAAAAACAATGAAATGCTTTATGAACTTTGTAATATTAAAATAAGGCAATGACTGTGCCTCATATGTGGATTTTTATTAACCCCCTTGGGACTGAGCTTCCGAAATTAAAGCCACAGCTTCAGTTATACATATCCTTTTAGCAAAAAACCAAGGAGGCTAACATTTTGTAGGAGGCATGCTTTTAGGCCTGGAAGAAGTACTGGAAATGGCCCAGTGATGGAATTGCCTGTTTATATGAATTTAGTTCCATGTATCAGCAGATGGAATCTTTACTAAAGTCAGTATTGAATAACCAGGGCTTGACTACAATTAATGTAGATAATCAATCCTTGATTGATCATTGAAAGTGATGAGTTCTGGACCCTCCCTGGTGGCACAACGGGTTAAAGTGCAGCACTGTGAAGTCATCTGCAGCCACTGCAGCACAAATTTGACCCTTGACCAAGGATGTGACCCATATGACAGGTCAGGCCTCTCCTGTCTTTCACATAGTTCTTGCATGCATAAACAAATACATTTTGAAAAGGAAAGGGAAGGAAAAGGGAGGCAAAGGAAAAGAAAAGAAAAAAAGTGATAAATTCTATTTCTGAAGACTTTGGATACACAGAAGAGCATGAGTTACCTATTGGGTATTCCAGGGAAACTAAATCAAGATTTACTGCAAGATTTACTGCAATCTCTTTCCTATACTCTCAATACAGAATCTTCACTATGGTCTCTTACATGAAAAATGAGCTCAGAAAACTAGTTCTTACAAGGGATAAATTCTTGTAGCTATGGAGTAGAGATCTCTAAATTTGGTGGGTTTGGACCCTGTGTTGCAAAGTATACACATTAGTAAGTTTTTGGACCCCAGCAGCCTCCCAGTGGCCTACAGGTTAAATCTCAGGGCTGTCATCACTACTGCTTGAGTTTGGTCCCCAGACATAGAGATAACCCACATATGGCCTAACAGACCTTTACTGTTTGACTCTCTGCTCCCCTTAGCAGTGTATTTTAGTCAATCCACCTGTTCTGTTCTCAATTTGTTACTGGTGAATCCTCTCACCACCCTCCCCTAAACCCTGGCACCTCTCGACTACAACACAGGTCTTCTATGAATATAAAGTATAAAGTATAAAGTAAAGTATAAAGTAAAGTGTAAAGTAAAGAGTAAAGTAAAAAGTGTAAAGAGTAAAGTGTAGATTAAGAAGTAAAGTAGTAAAGTAAATAAAGTAAAATAAAAACTGTACTTCATAAGTAAAGTTTGATGTACCATAGAATTATCACTAAGTTAGTAGAACTTCAAAGTCTCTAAAGAACAACTTTTATTTCCACATCAGAAAGTTCTGATTATAACAACTGAAGGACTAAAACTCAGGCATTAAAACCCATTGTCTAAGATTGAACAGAATACGAAATTGGTACAAGTGATTTTTTTACTTTAATTTATTTGAATTAGAGTATTGCAAGAACAGAGAAATTTCCATTTTGAACTTTAATTTATCTGAGTTTTAATATTTTAGGACTTTAATTTGTAAGGGAATTTAATCTATGTGATTTTAATTTTCCTTTAGAAATGCATAATAGAAGGGAGGTTATATTTAAATATTGACCATTTTTGTTGCTGACATATTGAAGCATCTGTTTATTTTGTTCATGTTGTATTTTGCTTTCAGTTTCATTGTAGGGCTTATTGGGCTATAATGTTAGACTAAATGAATGTACAATATTTGCAGTGGGAAATTGAATAGGGATTGGCTATTTAGTGTTAGTGTTCGTATTGTGAAAATTTACAGTTGCTCCAGTTTATTATTATTATTTTAAATCTATTTACACCTTTCAGTGATCCCAGGAAATGACAAAAACAAAGGTGCCAGTTGGGAGCATGGCATCATGAAGGGAGTGACAGAAGTGTCCTAAATGACTGACAATATTTTCCCCAAAAGGAAATAGGCAGAACCCTGTTGGCAATAGATTTAATAGTTATGTTCAGTTTATTTAAAAAAATACAACAACGTTAAAAAAATCTTTCCTGATGTGTTCTTCCTGTGAAGGAGCCTCAATAATTATAAAACTTTTGCCTCATGAAAAATGCTATAATTACCAGGAATTTTTTTTTCCATAAATAGCCCTGGGATAATTTGCTTATCCTTTTATTTTTAATCTTGATCTTGAATGTGAAATGCTCTGAAGGAAAACAAAACAAAACAAAACAACTTTTTTTTAAAGATTTTTATTTCAGTGTAACAAGTCTAATTTGTACTGACCACTACTTTTTGTCTTCACCCTCAGCAAACTTCTGCCAATTCTTATTTGGGGAAGGGCCACTTGTGATATCTCAGTGCATTTAAAGGATAAGTCCAAGTGTTCTAATTTACCATTCATCAAATATAAAGCTAATATTTTGACTTTTAATATCTCATTGCTTGTGTTAGTTATCAAATCACTTAGATCCATGTGGTGAAAAAAAAGTACTATTTATTAGTTCCCCTTAACACATAAACAAGTTTCTATAATAAAAGCAACTGTTAAATTGAAGCTGCTGAAAACCAGCTACAACTCTGCAATTCTTACTATATGTGAAGCCAGGAGGAAAGGCAACTTTGGCTGCGGGCTGTTTCTTCCAAACACATGGTGCTGTGAGCAAAATTCACGCTCATTTAAATCAGTGGCTCTTAGATCTAGGGATGATGTGATCATTTTATGCATACAATCTGCAGATTATTCAGTCATGGAAAACTATTAGTCTATATTTGATTAACTACAAATATGTATTTTTTTTATTTTTAGATAAAACTGAATTATATTGATTCATTTAGCTTTTACTCAAGTTTAAGAAAGAAAAGTGATGAATTTCATAGCAAAAAAAGTTGTTTAGAATCACCAAGTAGAATTTTTGACTGATTGTATTATTTGCAAATTACTCTTGTAAATATTTTATAACACCAGATTATAAAATTATATTTTTTATTGTTATATAATTATGTTTTGGGAGATTCAAAGGAGGAATCCAAACTTTTTTTTTTATTTTAATGATGCAAAGTAGAATATGCAGTAGGGAAACAAATCTCAAGGGTTTTTGGAATATTGAACAGTAATGAAAGCCTGGAACCTAATATATGAGTTAGAAGGACAATATGTGCTATAGAAATAATAGGAGCACAAGTGGGAAAATGAAAAATATAGAAACCTTGTGTGCCTAAGGAAAGGCATTGACATTTTCAAATGATATTTGATAATGCCATTTCTGTAAATATGTTTTAAGTACAGAAACCTTTTGCATGAAAAACCTGTGGTAAGTTTTTCTTAGGAAATTGTTAGAGACAACTAGAAATCTTTTAAAACTAAACTTCTAGGCCCTCCCTTGTGGCGCAGCAGGTTAAAGCACAGCACTAAGAATCGAAAGCCATTTCCGCATGAGTTCGATCCCTGTCTGCCCGGGAGGTGACCACATGTCGCTGTTGACCTCTCCTGACACGCCTGCTGCTCCCCTCAGCAGTGTACTTCGTTGATCTGCCTGTTCTGCCCCCCACTCTGTCTCTGGTGAATCCTCTCACTGCCCCAGTTCTGTATGAATATATATATATAAAACAAAAACAAAAAAACTAAACTTCTGAACTTTGTTTTCATTTTATGGAATGAATTTCCAGATATTCTGATATATTCTGAAACTAAGTATCACTTGATATTCAAGTAATTACTACACTTTCCCTTTCTTTCTTATTCCCTACGAGAACTTAAGTTTTGGTTTTACTGTTGGTGTGTGTATCTGTCCATGGTACTGAATTATTTTTCATAAGGACTTCCATGTTGCAGACTGGGTACAAGCATATCTTGTAGCGGTAGTAATCTAATATCCTTCTTTGCTTGAAAAGAAAGTAATGGAGATACACAAGATTTAAAGTCACATTGGCATGACATTTACTACCTTTGTAACTTGATCGAGTTATTTAAGCTTTACAACCAATGCTTTTTTACTTACAAATTGCTGTCATAATGGATATATTTTATAGGATTAATATGAATTATAAGTGGTATTATAAAATTATTTTACATAAGAAGTTGTTTATTCTTCCCATAATTCTTTACTGGAAAAAATATATGATTCATTAACACCTAGATTTCTAAGTGACTTTATTCTGATATTGCCAGTTGTGATGACAGTGAATCATATAAATGTGACTATTTTAAGTGAAACATTTTTACTAATTAGTTTTTGAACGTGTCTAAATACATTGATATAGTCCACATGTGATATGTCTGTTTCCAAGTGGAATTCACTTAAAGAAACTTTTTTTGGCGATAGGAAATTTGCTATTTTTGTCAGAACTGTTCAATGAATAAATAATATCTGATAGCACTAGAGCAGAGCCTCATTGAATATAGACTAGTGCATCAGCAAATATTTTTACTAATATTTTCTTATAATTCTGTGTCTTAGGACAAGCCATTAACCACTTTGTGGGTCATTTATGATATAACATTTTAGTCTGTAAGTACAATTAGTTAAATAAAATGTATGCATCCATTTACTTCAAACAGAAAAAAAATCATATAATGACACTAAAAATTTAAGTTTTGTTTTAGAATATCCTTGATTTCCAACTTGTTCCCATATTCTGGACAATGGTATACCAAATGGCTTCACTCAGGGCTTCAGATCACCAAAATTCTAAGTCGTTATTTTTCTTTTGCTAAAAGCAAGGAGATAACTAGAAATCCATTCATAAAATATATTTCTTCAATAGCAAGTTCCTGTGTTTTTAACATGATTTAGATAATTTTATTTGAATTTTTTTGCTTCATGTTGCTCAGAGTTTGTCTTTGGGTTTCCAAGTTGACATTACCTTTAAACCAATCCTACTTTCAGAATTTTGGTCATCCTCTATGCTTGCCTATATGTATTTCTACAGATTTAATATATATCTGCCCTGTTCTACAATACTTGCTTGTTTTACAAGCAATCTCACACAGTGTAGAGAGCTAGCTCTATTTCACTTACCTCTAATTGTTGTTCAAATAACAAAAAATACAAAACACTTTTTGTACTATCACACAGTATATTTCATGGTTGGAATTCACATGGAGTATGTTGGTGTGTGTGTGTGTGTGTGTGTGTATTTAAGAGTTTAGTAAGTAATGGAATTAGGGGCACATGCAATGTGACATTGGGCTGGGTCAAGTTGTTCTGCACTTTAAAAAGCTTGAATTAGAATTTAAAATGACCTTGACAAATTAAAGAAGTCATCCATCAAAAACAGTGTAACATTTAATTGGGACAAGTACAGGGTGGTACACGGGGGAAAACAAATTAGGATAGATGAAATAGGCATAGGAAACTGTAAGCAATTCTAAAAAAAAAAATGTGAAAGGTATAGGGAAAAAAATAACAGTTATTCAGTATTACATTGTTGTTAATTTTCAAGAGCTGACATGACACTTAAGATACATAGTATTATGAGCTATCATAGACAAGCAGAAAAGTAATGTTTTGGCTCTAAAATCAGATAATCCTTTTCTGAATTTTGCTAGTAGTGAAAACTTTATTACTGCATTCTGTTTATTTTTTCCATATCTATTTATTGAGGCCGAGTAGAGGGTAAAGTGTGAAAAGATGACCAATTGCTAATTCATCTTAATTGTCATAGGCAACAAAATCGCACTCATGTCAAGGGAAATAGCTCATATCACTCCCAATTGTTTTATTATATTCTGTAGTTACATTTTTAAAAATATATTGTCTGTTCACCAGGTTTTCATGTTAAAAATTATATCCTCTCCATTTAGTGGGAGAATAATTAATGTACATCTTCATCTTCATTGTCACTGGACAATCAGGTAGAGGAGGTGATTGATATATGTGAATGGAATCAAAGATGGTCACACTGAAACGTTCTCTTTTAAAGAATTATTTATTTATGCATATAGAACTCTGGAGTACAGACCAGAGGTGCAGAGATGGTGAGAGGATTCACCAGAGACAGAGTGGGGAGTAGAACAGACCGACTGACTTATGTACACTGCTGAGGGGAGCAGTGGGCGAGTCAGGAGAGGTCTACTGTGCCAAGTGGATCACCTCCAGAGTGGGGATGGGACTCAGGCTGAAGTCGCTTTAGCTTCTTAGTGCTATTCTGTAACCTGCTGTGCCACCAGGGAGGGCCCATACTGGAACTTTTAGTTTTATATGGTTCTTCTCTATTTTCTGTATCATCTCCATAGAAATTTGGGGCAAGCCTAGAAATTTATCGACTCTCTTCTGTGTGTAGATGGACAACTTAATTTTTTAAAGGTTTATTTATTTGTTCATATAAAAGCTGGAGTGTGGGACCAGAGGTACAGGGTGGGGTGATACGATTCACCAGAGACAGAGTGGGGAGCAGAGCAAGCAGATCCACTGAAATACACTGCTGAGGAGGACAGCAGGTGAGACAGGAGAGGTCTGCTGTGCCATGTAGGTCAGCTCCCTGGTCTGGGATAAAACTCATGCTGTACTGGCTGCTGATAGCACCCTAGTAATCCCTTGTACCGCTAGGGAGGCCCAATCAACTTAAGTTTTGACCAATCTAAAGAAAATAAAAATTCAGAGTTAAATAAAGTGAACTACAATCCTACTCTTGGAACAAAGTGGGCTGTACCTCATATGAGAGCATCTATGTTAACTTGCTTTTATTTATTAATTTGTTTTGTTTAAGCTATATCAGTTTATATCAGTTGCAACTGAGAATTTAAAAATAATAATAAATATATCTGTCCTTTGTAATCTCAGTAAAACCATACTGTAAGATAATACTCTGATGATATCAAGATTCTTCCCTTATGCCTGTCGCCGACAAGAGAAGGGATAATTTTACTATCATTGTTATAAGATGGAAGCTGATTTACAACAAAGTATACAAAATACATTAGGTAAGGCCTTGGTATATCTGAGAGGTAAATCTCATTCCCTATGAATTTTAATGTCTGTGATTTAGCCTAGAGTTGTGAAAATATCACAGTAGTAAGGATGAATGCCAATATGATACTTATCAAATAAAATGTATGATGGCCAATTTTAGGTTTCAGGTTTTCTGGGGACAGGTAACCCAGATGTCTGGTTAATACTATTTCTGTGTTTGTTGCTAGGTCATTTTTTAATGCAATTAGTATTTTAATCATCAGACTAAGTCAAGTCAGTAGATTGTCCTCTTTATCGGTTGTTTTTATGTATCAACTTGAATGACCATGGGATAGGCAGATTCAACATTATTTATTGACTATGAGAATGCTTTTGGTTGAGATTAGTTTTGAATCACTGACCTCCGTAAAACAGCCCACCAACAACTTCCGGAAGATGGCGGCAGAGTAAAGACGCCGAGATCACCACATCCAAGCCTGCATAGGAATTGAGGACTGAAAACAGACTATAGACTCACTTACTACAAGTTTTAACCCAAACGAAAACGCCCTGGACTCACTAGAAGGTAGATAACTGAGAGGGAATCCGCGATTGAGGAATTCCCAAAAGGGAACTCCTGGGAAAACCTGGGCCCCTGGAAGTTCCCCGGGCTGCAGGAGCCGCTTTGCCCCACGCTAAATCCTGGAGGTAAAGCTGGATGGCTCAGCTCAGTGAGTAAAGCCCAGGCTGCAGAAAGACTGCAAATCTGATCCTCAATACCTGGGTGAGAGAAAAACCGCTGAATCTGCAGACCCGATCCGGAGCACCTGGGTGCCAGAGCACCTGGGCGCCGTGCAAAGCCACTGATCAGCTCGACCAGCTTGGGGACCGGCAAGATAGCGGCAGAATAAAGACGCCGAGGCGACTACATCCAAACTTGCACGGGATTATACAAAAACGGACTATAGACTTTCATGCTATGAGTTTTAACCCAAATGAGAACGCCCTGGACTCACTAGAAGGGAAATAACCGAGGGAGAACCAGCGATTGGGGAGTCCCCATAAGGGAAGCCACACAGGCAGGAACTGATCCGGGAACGCCAGCGGCTTCCAACTCACTGGGCTCCTTTAAAAATCTAGGCTGCGAAAGGCAGGAAGCCCTACAGAGGGAACCTGCCTAAGGCGGCAGCTGTGGGCTACTCGGCAGCCTTTTGTCCCAGCCCTGCTACAGCCCTGGAGATAAACTGAGACAATTCCCAAATCCTGGGAAAAGGCTGCAGCTCAGAACCAGAGACCTGAGGATACTCAGCAGACCTGTTGCCGACCTTTGCCCCAGCAGCCCCAACAAAGCCCTGGATATAAACTGAGACAACACAGCTAGGTGAGTGGATCCCAAGCTGCTGCCGGGGCAGGACCCAACCACAGGCCCAACCCTAGGATCATGCAGTAATTTTAACAACCTTGCATGAGCACATTTAACATAGAGAGGTCCTAGGAAGTGCTTCAAACAGGGACACTTGCTCAGGGGTCTACCTGCTTACCACATCTACCCAAAAAACTGTAGTAAAACCCTGGAGTTAAAGAGATACAGCTGGGCTCTGTGAAAGGACCTCAGGCAGGGGGGAGGCACTGCTCTGGGTGGGACTATTTGGACTAAACAAACAAAAAAAAAGCCCTGAAAGCTCAAAGGGAGGACTGACAGACTGCTCAGCCAGGAGGAATTCAGCTTTCTGGCACTCCCCTGCACTCCTGCGGGTAGGGGGAGATCCCACCCCCACAACAGAGGCCCCAAGAAGACTTGGGAGCTACCAGTACTTAGAGTGTAAACAAAGGCAGTCACCAACTCAAACAAAGGCTCAGCTCCAGGGAGAACTACAACACTTCTAATTCATCATAACTACCATGGGCACACCAAGCATAGAGGGAACCTGGGACATCCGAAGGCTACAAAGATCAAC
>NW_004567104.1:54637251-54705796 GCF_000260355.1 Condylura cristata | reverse complement strand
AAAAAAAAAAAAAAAACAGACCACCAGACCAATGTGAGTAGGCATCATCCAATCCCTTGGAGGACTGAGTAGAACATAAGGTAGAGGGCAGACATACTCTTTCCTTTTCTTCTTGCCTGCTTAAGCTTGGATATCAGTTCTTCTCTTGACATGGAAATTTGCACTATCAGTTCACTGGTTCTCCTTCTCCCCTATTTGTTATGTTTCTCCAGTGAACCCAGGCTAATAAACTCTCCTTGTAAGGAGAGTTAATGAAGTTGGGACGTATCCAATCCATTGAAGAATAAAGTATTGAATAGAACACAATTATCTCTATCTATCTTGAAGTTGGAACTTTGGCTTCTCCTATTTTAGACTTGAATTTGTATTAGAATTTACATCACCTCCTAGCTTAAAAGTTTTGGGACATATACTGGAATTATACTTTCAATTATCCTGTTTCTCTAACTTACTGACTGCATATATTTGTACTTCTTAGTCACTACAGATGAATTAACTAATTCCTTAATATCCATCTGTCTGTCTATCTGTCTATCTATCTATCTATCTATCTATCTATCTATCTATCTATCTATCTATCTATCTATCTATCTACCTATTACCATCTGCCAAACCTTTACTATCTGTATGTTGATTCTTTTTTTCTTTGGAAGCTAAATTAATGTATTGTTTGATGTCTAGTACAACACTATAAAATGAAACTTTGTGTGAATGACAGAAATGTACTCTGTGTTCTCATGGAATTCACTAGCCCATGTGGCTACTGAATACTTAAATGCAATTAGTATAACTAAAGTGCTTAATTTTAAATTGTATTTTAAATAAATTGCACTTAAATATTCATATATAGTTTCATCTACATTTTGGACAGCACAGCTCTAGACAATTTTTTAAAAAGATTTATTTATTTGTGCATACAGAACTGAGGTACAAGCCAGAGGTGCAGAGACAGTGAACAGATTCACCAGAAACAGAATGGGGAGCAGAAAAGGCAGATCAAGAACTACACTGCTGAGGGGAGGAGTGAGTGATACAGGAGAGGTCTGCTGCACCACCATATGGATCACCTCCCAGGCTGGGCATCAAACTCACACTGAAGTGGCTGTCACTAGCATGCAGTGCTCCACTTTTTTAACCTGCTGCACCACTAGGGAGGGCAAACGCTCACCAATTTTTAAGCCTTGCTGTTACTTATATGTTCTTTAAAGGCTTTTCTTCTGTTATTTTAGTAATTGCTTGCAACTTGAAGATAATTATTTTTATTTTATAACAGAACATTTTAAATGTTTCCTAAATATGTATATCAACTTGTGTGCTCAAACAGTGGAGCAATGAATAGTTTTATTTTCATTGTATTTACCAGGAATCAAATAATCACATAATAGTCTTCACAAGTCCTTCTCTGCCCTTCATCTCTGTTGTTGAGTTACCAATACAAGTACTTTTTTAAAAAACTTATTTGCTTATGCATACAGAACAGGGTTTGAGGCCAGAGGTGCAGGGACTGTAAGAGGACTCACCAGAGACATATTGGGGAGCAGAACATGCAGACTGATGAAGTACACTGCTGAGGGGAGCAGTGGGCAAGATAGGAGAGGTCGGCTATGCCATGTGGATCACATCTGGGACCAGGGATTGAACTCAAAGCAGCTGCATTAGTTTGCAGTGCTGTGTCCTAACCTGTAGCGCCACCAGGGAGTGCTCACACATACTTTTATTTGATCAATATTGGTAAAAATTGGTATCCCAGTTGATTAATTAGTATTTGTCTAATTTCCATAGAAGATCTCAATAATATTCTTAATAGAAATTATATTAATACTAGTACAAATAAAAGGCTCTCCTAAAGCAAGAATATATGACTAAAAAAAACAGTTATGTATTTATTTATTCCTAACTACATGCTGCTGAAAAATAAGACGTTAACAGTCAGGAGTAGTGGTTATGTATAGGTGGTAAAAATCACTAAAATACTTTCACTGAGCAGCTGTTTGACTTTTTCTTAGGCAGTTTGTATATACCAACACATAGATTAGATTGCAAATAAAAGGCTAACTGGAATATTTTTATATAAGTGCTGAATTTCTAGTTTTAGGTTCTAACTAAGAATATCAAGATTTGATTGTTAAGGGAAATGACCTCTTAAAAAAAGATACAAGGAGTGAGAAAAGCCAGTGTAAATTTATATAATTTAAGGCCAGCATAGCCAATTTTGGATGGATAAACCAGTTTATCCATAAACATGTATTGGGTGTAAACATGTATTGGGTGGCTTAGTCCTTTTCTAATTGCTGACACTCAGTAAACAAGCCAATACGTTCTTGCTTATATTCTAGTTGGGAATAAAACTAATATGAAAGTAAACAGATTAAGCAAATCATAAATTCAAGTTTATAAAGAATAATAAAACAAGGCATCTCTAGAAAGAGACTACATGATACTGGAGGTCAAAAGATAAAGGATTATCAGTAAATGATTTGCTGGGGATGTATATTTGAGTTGAATTCCTGATAAAGCAACAGAATGGCTTCTGTGATGCTCTTGAATAAGAGGGTTCCATATAGAAAAAAGCTCCACACACAATACTATGTAGCAGGTATGAAATTAGTTTGAATAAAATTAGTTATTTTCTTGACTGTATATATATATATAATTTTATAAAAAGTACAATTTCAATATCAATGCCTAAGAGTTGAGAGTCACCTCTGGCATGTTTTATTTATTTTCAGTCATTTACAAAAACACTGTTTTCCATATTAACTGCTTTTGAACTCTGGGATCGTATGTCCTTTTATAAATTGAAGTGAATATTTGCTTGTTTTGGGGAGAATGGAACATAAAGTTATTTTTCCTCTAGATGAGTATAAGCAATTATGTGATGGCCATATATGTAAGTAGATCATTTAGATTCAATCATTGTAGAGACAGAAATTATACTGCATAATGTCACATTCTTCTCTTTATATATTGTGATTGCATATTTTAAAATGAGAGAATGTGTAGGTGTTGTTCATATTACCTCTCAGCTTAATACATATATATATAATACACAAAATAATTCATCATGACATTGTAAATTTCTGAATATCTATGAATTCCTTTTTAGTGGACATTAATGCAAGTTGGAATTCTAGCCATAAATCAATTAGAGATGGTTTGGGTAAAATACTAGATCATAATTCTGTGTATATGGATGAGTGTATGTGTATGTGTGTGTATATATATTCATATATGTATGCATGCATACATACATACACACACATACATACATACATAGGTAGATGCACGGGTAAATGTATGTAGGTATGTATCATGTAAGTATGTATCATGTAATATGCTACATTTAGTAAATGCAAAACCTGTGAATTCTTAACATGTCTGTAACACAGGCAGTATTTCATTTAAAATGCTGGCAAGCATGCAGAATGACAATCGATGTTTCCAGTATTCAGTGAGCTAGGTACATCTCCCCCACAGTGGTGTACAGTTTCATCACACCACAATATTACTTATTTCTAGGTTAATTTGCTATAAGAATCAATTTATCATGGATTTTCAAATATTTTGTTTTTGGAATTTATAATAACAGTGTATTTAAAGTATTTAGATATTTCACTTAAATATTTTAAAAGAGAAACATAAATGTTTTAACTAACCATGTGCAAGCCTAGGAAATTTTTCATAGTGGTAAACAAGTGACAAAGTAACTTCCCCATTCTCATTTCAAAAATTTTAGTCAAAATTAAAGCTGTTTTTATTTGTAATTTTTCAACTTTATTGGGGTATAATTGAAACATATAATTGTATGACATTCAAAGTGTATGCAGTGACATATACATATATGATATGTATGATATATATGTATATATATCTGAGTATATAAAAACAAATTTGTGAAAGTATAACCCTATTGAATTATATCAGAAACATTTAAAATTGTGACAGATTACTTTGTTCCTAGTGGAGTAAAAAAAATGACTTAAACATCATAATCATGACAAATCGCAATTATTTCAAACAAGTATAGAAATACACAGTTCAAACTCAATATAGCTTCCTTTAAGAAATCTATCCTAAAAGAACTCTAATATTTGGGCACTGTTGTGGGAGGAAGAGTCTGTTAGTCTAATTTTGTAACAGTTAAAGCAAAGAAGAGGGTCATGTCCTAGGCATGGAAAAAGTATATGCTATCTTTATACACACACACAATCATACATAAAGATACCTAAACACACAAACTATTTGTTTTGAATACATGTCTTGAATTTAATGTGGTTTCTATCCAATTCTAAATTTATATTCAAACATGACATTAAATATTAAATATATTTTTGTCTTGATATGGAAGAGAATAATAGGCTTACTGATAAATACAATATCTGTAACAGGTTAAAGATTTTAGACTACCACATATAACGAATCATGGATAGAAGCCATCTTTTTGCAATTTATGAAACTAATTCATTGTCTGATGATTCATAAAAGGTCAGTTAATCTATATATTTACTGTAACATAGGTAGACAATAATGGTCTTGAAACTATAAATGGAGATATTTAATTTCATTCTAAGAAATGTTTGAAATTTTGGAAATATTTTTTGATAAAATGATAGCTCTATAACATTTTAGCCATTGTCACACTTCAAAATACTAAAAGGTTGTATGACCACTGAGCACTTGATAGTTTTTTAGTTAATTGATCAAGCACCTAAGAATGTACTTTTGAGGAAATAGAGCAGCATCCGTTCTTTGTACTTGAACATGACATTAGTTATTCAAATGGTCAAAACTTGTTTTGTGTGTTCCTCTTTCTCTTTCCGTAGGGTTGGAATTACTGTAAACTCTGGATTGACACTAAAACTCCCTAGGGTTGAGTGACTTGGGCATGTGGACTAAAGAGAGTTTTTAATCAAATGGAGGACTATGACTCTTGTCATGATGAAACTGGCACAGACTTTAAGACAGCCTGATTAGATTAATCAGCTTGTTCCATAGTTTGCAGAGTTACTTCTGCGCTATAATGTGGTGTTGTCAGGAGTTCCTGAAAATAATTATTTGCCAAATCCTGCAAGTCTTTTAGCTTTTTCTCTTTCATAGATTACCTACTGATAAACTCTCTAGGGTTGAGTGTCCAGTCAAGCAATGTTATGACCAATATTTCTAAACTTTGTGTGCATGTAAATCATGCCGAAACCTTGTTAATAATAAGAAATCTGATTCTGCATAGGCTTGTGATTCTGAAGTTCTACAAGTTTCAGGTGATAGTGCTACTGGTCTGAGTAGCATGTACTGCTTAGCAAACCTCTATATAATTTCAATCTACCAATCCTGAAATTTTCTGGTAGTTTTTAACAAAAACACAATTTGCTTCTAGGCAGTGATTACAACTGGGTAGTTTCTTTAATATAACAATCTTAGAGTTTTTTTTTTTTTAGTTCAGTAAGGCTTTAGAATTTATTAAATACAATAAATACAACTTTCTTATTTTACAGTTGAGGAATTTGAATTTGAGTTAGGGATATTTGGTATATGCTCAAGGAAAGACAGCTAGCAATAGGATGTGCAGGAGCACTCAGGTGTCCTGCTTACTTTTGCAAAACTAAAACACTAACTTCTTTGGCACTTGTATTTATTATATTCCCCCTGACACAAAACCTTAAGCACAAGTCAGTAATGATTAGAATTACACCGTTCTAGTGCTCATAATAGTTTACATGATATGCTGTACCCTTAACACTTCACTGACTTTCCTAACAGCCAAAATTCACAGTAGGCAACTACCTCCTACAATAATATGAGTATCCACACATCTTTTTTCTAGAGTTCATTTTCAGTTTCATTGTGGACACTTTTCTTCTTAATTTTAAGAGACTGAGGAGCAAGGTGGACAGAGAAACAAATGGGTCATTAGTTAAAAGGCAGGGGTTGAATTTGCAAAAAGGTTGTGGCAAAGTAAGCAACAAATGGAAAAGAGTGAAGGGCATCAGTATTGATCTTGCTTCTCATCTTTCTCTCAGTCTTCTTGCTTGCAAGTTTCTATTGTGTAATCTCTCAAACAAAGCAGACTTTATTTATGGTGTACTGATTTAATACTGCTGAACTAGTCCATCATCTGCTAATTTGGTCCAATTAGAAACTTATCATAGAGAAAAGTCCAGGAATTAAGCTTATTTGGAAACACAACTTCTGTTTAATTTATGCCCTGATCATTTATATATTTTCTTCTAAAAGATACTGTTCAGGAGGCTGCTTTATAGAGGTTGTTCTTTCAAAATAACAGGGTTCCTTTCTGCTATCACCTCTGGTTGGAGCCCTGAAGAAAGTAAAGCTATGTTTCTGTCCCCTCCTTCCCAGTCCCCTAAAGCTATTGTTAAAACATTTGTGGAAGATTATCAATGCTTATCTAATATCATGTATGAGGAAAAAATCCCACCAAAAATTCAGAGCCACCCTTTATAAATAAATCATTTATATTTTGCGTTTTCACTTAAGCCGTAAAACCATAAAAGTTAAGTACTATGTTACTTTTGTTTAACATTTTAGGAGGCATCAGATTTAATTCAAGTAAAATTAGCAAGCATGAAGAAATAAGTGACAGCTAAAGAATTTGAACTAGAATCTGCCTTATTTCAGAGTCAACTCATACTTTTTTATTCCCTTGGTCTAATGAGATATATTTCTAGGCGAAGCCAACATTCTGAAGAACAATAACAAAATATAATCTTTCTCCCCCACCCCCAATTTTTGTTCTCTACCACACAAGTTCTTGCAGGCAGGTAAGTGTTTCACTTCGCTCCCTATATTTAGCCTCTCCCACGGCCTTTGCAATCTTTCCCTTTGCTGCTGGGAGCGCCAGAAAATGCTACTACAGCTGGTGAGTGGGCAGGTGCAGCGACCATCTGTTCTAGAAGTCCAAATACGCGCGAGAACTTCGCACCCAGGACCTGGCCCTGGCACCACAGATTCCAGAACCTGCTGAGGACAGGGCTAACCCCGCCCTCTCGCGGTGATGATTGGCTGAACTCTACTCAAGTGCGAGGCACTGATTAATGAAAGCGGTTGTCTCTTCTGCAAGTTGGGGTGAGACTTCTCTAAGGAGGTGAAACCCTTCCCGGGTGTGTGAATAGGGTCCTCAGTTCTTCCTGCCCGAAGGGTCCTTGAGAAGCCTGTTTGTTTTTCCCGGCGCTTGTCTCCACCCATCCTTTTCTGTCATTGGTTGGGCGTGGTGGGCGGTTGTTTTTTTATTGGTCGGGGGGCGGTGTCTGTCCCTGGCCAGGGTGAGGGCGGGGCCTCCGCCGCGCTGAGCTTGCCCTTGTGTCTGGTGCTCTGTAGAGCTGCCGCCGCTGCCGCTGCCGCCGCCGCCGCTGCCACTGCTACTGCTGCTGTTGCTGCAGCCCGAGCATCCGGGAGCCGCCGCCGCCGCCGCCGCTACCACCGCCACTAGCGCTACTGCTTCTACCGCTGCCATCTCCCTTGTTAGGACCCCAAGACACACTGAGCGCGAGCGGCGGCTGCTGCTTGGCTTGCTCCTCTTTCCCCCAACCCCTACCCTCCGTGACCTACCCACTCCTTGCAGCCCTACTCCGTACCTTCCACGACACCCGGCATCCCTGCACCACCTGCTCAGGCAGCCCGGCGGGTTCTGGGACTTGCTCTGCGAGCCGAAAGGAAGGCAAACCTCGAACCTGTGTCTGGCAGACGGACTGTCGCGGCTGTAGCACCAGCCGGAGAAGAAACTATTTCGCCCACAGAAACCCCATTCTGCGGGTGCTCGATCGTTGTCGCTTCTGCTGCTGCTGATCCGCGTCCACGAGTTCGAACACCGCAGCGGTGGGGACCCGGGGTCCGGCGGGCGCCACGAGGACACCGGCGGAGCCCTGCATTCTGGTGCTCCGCTAACCAGCATCTCCTTGCCCACTCGTTCTTTCCCCAGCCCTTTGGAGAAGGGACCATGATTTGGAAACGCAGCGCGGTTCTCCGCTTCTACAGTGTCTGCGGGCTCCTGCTACAAGGTAATCCCCGCCCCGCCGCGGGGAACATCAACTTCACGCCCATTCCCCATCATCCCCACTCCACCCCATATTTCCACTCTCCCTCTTCCAGGCCCCCAGTCCCCGACGATTTCCTCCCCCACCTCTACTCCCCGGTGCGGCAGGGGGCAGTGGCAGTTTGCTCCCTCGAATTTCTACAGCCTGTTCAACCCTGCTCTCCCAGCAGTCAGCCCCTTACACGGCACCTTTCGCCTTTTCATTCACCTGAGCTTCCTACATCTTTCACTCTCCATCCCCGCCAGCCCCCCACCTCCCACGCCTTTTGGCTGGCAACTTGTGCCTTCTTTGAACATTCAGTGAATGTTCAACCCCCACCAGCCACCTCCCACATCACGCTCCCGACCGACCCTCTCCATTTCTTGTCATCTCTTTAACCTCCCCCCTTTCTGGTGTGTTCCTCTTCCCCCTTCTCCCCATCATCATCATACCCTTGTGTCTTTAAAAAGTGTGTGAGAGCCTGGGAGCGAGCTACCGAGACGGCGAGAACAGCAGCAGCGGCAGCACCGTGTGCATTGCAATAACATCCCCGGGGGGGAAATGTGTTGTGAGACGTGTCATTCACTCAGGAAGAGAGAAGAGACTGTGTCTGGGATTAAAGAAAAGAAAAGAAAGGAAAATGAATGAATGAATGAATGAATTGAATGAATGAGCCGAGAAATAAAAAGGGAGGGTAAGAGAAGGGAAACCAGTTACAAGACCCAAACCCAGTTTATCAACAAGCCGACTTTTTTTTTTTTTAATATTATTTAGTCTGTGTATTCTTTTTCTTTTTTAGGCAAAGAAACATGCACCCTAGCAATTACTTTACTGCTAAAGGATTTTTGCTCATGTTCCCTACCCCTTCATCTCTTTAGCTTCTTTCAGTAATTAATCTTATCCTTTCACGTGAAATATAAGAACCCCAGTCACCGCACTGGAGAGAAACCTTACCAAAAATCACTGTTATTATGCAAATCACTGGTTTGGTTGTAGAGTGGCTAGGAAACTGGGATATACTTTTTCCCAGACCTCCTTTTTAGAAGATGATGCTGATTGTGAAATAAATAGCAATATATATGGAGTAGGAGTGCTTGGGGAGAGATCACTTTGGATGGTGGTGTAGGTGAAGGCAGCATGGTAGGGCTGGATGAGCAGGGGTTGTCAAGGGAAGATTGTTGCTTTGAAGAGTGCAGTGTAGGGATGTGGCTTGAGTGAAAGACTCAGGAAGGGTGGATGTGAAATGATGGTCGATATGATTTTTTTATTAAGCTTTGGTTACTCTTGATATCTTGATTAATCTTAGTCCACCTCTCCCCATTTGCCTGCATTTGTGTATTTGTAGGAAAGATAAGTTGATCACATTTATTTGTCCCTGAGTTAAAGGAATCTGAAAGTAAGACACACACAGACTTACAGGCGTAAAAACCCAATCGGCCTTTGGAGGATTTAAATGAGGTCAATGAACCATCTTTCAGCAAGTTCTTGGAATGCATCCTCTCTCTCACGCTCCTCAGGGATGTGTGCGGGGACCCGACCGCTTTTGTTTATGCATATTTATAAATGTGAAGGAAAAGGTAGTAGACAGAATATTCTGAGTTAGCTGACCTTGCAAAGATAATCTTATAATATTTTGTAGTGATCGCGTGTAATTTATTTTGGATGTAAATTTCAGGCATGCCATATTTCAGAACCCCTAAGAAGGCAGCCAGCTTATTCTTCCTGCTTAGCTGCTTCGTCCAGTTTCCCACTGCTTACACCCTCTCCCGCACCCAAGTAACCCGGGTGGCTGACACATTACTTGGGTTTTTTATCCATGCCGAAACATCCTCCCAAGGACCCCACTTCACCTCTCAGTAACTTGCATTTCTCAGCTGTGCTCTGTGTGTGTGTGTGTGTGCGCGCGCGCGCGCGCGCGCGTGTGTGCACGCGCGCGAGGGCGCGTGCTCGCACGCCACACCGGGTAGAGGAAGTGTGATGTGGGGAAATCAGTTAATTTGGTGATTGCGATGAAATTCGACACCGCTGGATGTGTTTTCCCTGCCAATCTGTGTCTGCTGGCCTCCGCACGTCATTGTACACACTGCTGGGCTGGTGCGAGGTTATTTATTAAAGAGCATGTGGGCAATGGACTGCACTTGGGGGTCGCCTCTGCTCTGTCTTCAACATTTCCCGGTGAATTGTGTATTCAGTGCACTGCAAAATAACTGTCTACTGGTGCCTCTCTCTCAGTCTGGGGGAGGATTTTTTTTTTCTTTCTTTACCCGGAGAGATTCCATCAGCTGCATTCTGTTGTATTAAAGACATGGGCTTCTTTTAATAAGTGTGTAAACCAATGTTTAAGACAGTGCTACTATTCACAGCAGGTTGGGGGGTTGGAGATGATAGGGATGTGTGTATGACAGAGAAAATGCACCACTGCAACCAGCAGCAGCACCAGCATCAGTTTCAAATAAATAAATAAATATAAATACATAAATAAATGTCCTATAAAACAACCAGGGAGCGAGCACCACCCAGTAATGTATGTGTACTTATGATCATCTTCGATCAGGCATTATTAATTCACACACACAGAGAACAGGGTTAAAAAAAAAAAAGTAGAAGGGGGAGGGGGCACAAAGCACCATTGGATTGTCTTCTCATGTTTATGGTTGCCTCACATTAATCAAACACGGCTCCATGGACATATCACACTTTGTTGATATTGTCAGTTTCTGCTCAAACAAATTGTTCATGCCTTCCTTTTCTTAGTCTTGGCTGAAAACATTGCTTTAGGGTTCAGGCTTATGTTTTTCCCAACCTACTGTTTTATTAGAACTTGGTTGGATAATAAAATAAAAGCTTTATTTCCTGAACGCAGATTAAATACTTAGTAGATCTTCCTTTCTATGTGCAGGTAATGGAAGGTGGCTCTGGGAACTATTGAGCAACTGATTTTAGCTGAGGAATTTGCTTTGCATGCTAGTAGTTATGACTAGGCAAATAATATAGGCAATCAACAGCTTCTTTTTACCTTTATCAGCATTCTAGTGATATTCTTAAACTTAAGTAATACTAATCAATTTACCTATCCCTGGCATTAAGTTCCCTTTCTTGTAGTATGCATTTTTTTTTAAGACAGAATGCTTATTTAAACATATTTTCTGTGTTTTCTTTTTTCTTTCTGGGAAGTGAAATATATCTTTCAGCTTTTTAAATTTATAGAGTGATAAGCTAGCAGTGAAAATCAAGTCAAGAATAAAATGAGTCGGGGAGAAAATTCTTAAAATGTTATATTCCACAACATCTACCAGTTGTCCCCAATCAGTCTTTAGGAACTGAATAATTAGATTAATAAGTAGACATGTTTGTGACTAAGGTATAATTTGGAATATTGAGTACTTAAATAACAAAATTTGATTCATTATTAAGCTATGCACATCATTTATTTATCTGTGATAAGGACAGAAGACACTAAGTGGCTTTTTAGCGTCACTTTTTTTTTTTTTTAATTGAGGTGCCATTGGTTTACATCTTTGTTAGTGTTTGGAGGTCTAAGATTTCCCCCTCTCAGGTGTGCTTACTTTAGTAGTCTAATCAAAGCACCCATGGTCCTCCATGACCGTACATTTTGCAGAGGATATATTAGAGAAAAGTAATCCTCATATACCTTACACCTCTCTTGACTGCAAAGTAGATCCAGCTTAACTGTTAGTCCTGTATCTCTTTCCTTGCCTGAAGGGGCACTGCAAAGATTGAGACTGTCTTGCTTATTAACACAGGAAAGAGTTCTAGAAATGGCTAAAAAGAAAAGAGGAAAAAACATAACTAGAGAATAGATACACATAAAGAGAGCTGGATTTTGTGGAAAACTTTATTTTCTTTTTGGAGTTAGTCTTACATGAAAAGATACCTTAACGCAAATACTGGCGCTTTAGTATTCTGGTTTGGTGTTATATATTATGGTAAATCATTTCTTATATTTAGAAAGAAAGATGCTCAGTTTAAAGATCTGAACTTAATACTTTGTTCAGTATGTGTCTTGAACCTTCCATGTTTGGATAATACTAAATACACTTAATAAAATACCAATAATGATAGTTTTTAAATGCATGTTTCATCTATTCTTTACCACTGCATGTACTAACCTTCATTTTGCTACATTCATTTTTATGCTAAATACAGCTCTGAGATACTGCTCGTTCTTCCCTTTTTTGATTAACATCTGGAACTTTTAAAATTAGAATCTACACAGGTGTCAAAAACTGTGACCTAGTGAGCAGGCATTGGACTTTTAAAATTTAAGCAAAACTGCCAGCAAATATGAATTCCTGAGCTAATTTTGCATCATGATAAGGACGTTTACTTTGTTGTCCTTCCCCCATTTCTATAACTACTAGAACTCTGGGAACTAAAATGACAATGGTAAACACTGAATGAGAAGTTTACTCCATTGGAAGATCAAATACTTGAAAATGATCTCTTCTTTTCAATATTGAGGTATTATAATTTCTCTTAAAGATAAGAATTACTTAAATCTCTTAAAGCACAGGTAGAAATGCAAAGACACATTCTAAGAATACATTTTAAAGTATTCTGCAATCAACATTAAAATATATTATTATTATTTTTTTGTTTATAAGTAAGGCATATAGATATTACCAGATGAGTGAAACTGGATTTATTTATTATGAAGATCTTAGGGGGTACACATAAAAATAGAACTATTATATTGGTATTTCATTTGATTATGCTGACATGTGTTCTATGAGATTTATTGAAAAAAAGAATACTCTTTTTATTAGGCTTCATTAAGCCTCTTTGGCAAAGTCGTCCATTGTGTAGCAGCTGGCTGAGTATATTGAGGAGGCGGAACCAAGGAACCAGACTCACAAGTTTAAATCTAGCCCTTTGTTGTATTGGCAGATATTCATTTATTTACATTCCTAAAAGACCTCTAAGTGACCAATGACTACCAGACAAGTTTCCTGAAGGCAAACCTGAGCCCTACTTATCTGTATATACTTCTTAGTCTCAATTTAATAGATATGTAATAAATATTGAATTAAATGATAGATGCACCCTAATTAGTTCTGATTGTGTTAAATGTCCCCTTTTATTCATAATATATCAGCACTTACTTTGCTAAATAATGTGCATATTGTTTTAATGTTCAATATGCTATATGGTTTATAAGAGTTGCCCTGTAGAAAAGGTATCAGTAGCAATAAATATAGCAATAGCTCTTAATTTACATTAAAAAAGAAGAAGAAATGTCAGATCTGTTATTCTTCACATGATGTTTCCATACCTGCTTTTCCCCATGTTTAATCATCCCAGATCATTTGCCTTGGATGACAAATTTATTACATGAAATATTTGTTATATGAAAGGCATGATTTAAATGTACTGATTTAACCTAAAATACTTAAAAGTACAAGTTTATTGCCAACATTTTATTTGAAAATGTCAAGTATTTTTGAAGTGCAATTCTATAGTATCAAAAAAAAAAGCATTTTCTGAAAACTCCTAGTGTAAAGAGGTGGACAAGGATTAACCTAGAGCTGTGGCAGCTGAAGCCCCCTGCTGTGTGATGATGCAAATGGCATCTCAGGCCTAATGTGCTCTGCAGCAGAGAGTGAGCATACAAGAAATCAGTCATGTGGTATGAGTGAAGTGGGAAGTCTTTTCATTGCGTGTGGTGGGCACAAACCATCCTTTAGTTTTTTTTTTTTTTTCTTGGTCACTTGCAGTAAACCGAGTATATGCAGTCACACAAACTCATAACAAAAGAATGAATATTTTGTTTGTGTTAATCTAATAAATAATCTAGTAAGTAAGCCCTAATAAAACTTTCAATGTATTTCATCAAATAAATGATATTTTCTTTTAATGCAACTATTAGAAGCATGAGTCAGCTTAGTGAAAAGATGAATAGAAAAGTTAAAATAAAATTTCTATACATTTGTTCACATGTATTTGAGTACATGTGATCACAAGACGGCAACTAACTGTCTTATGTATGTTTGTGCAGTTTTAATGCCACAGAGGAGAGTTTGATAATATTTCCTTCTGAGCAATATTATCACTCATACAAAAGCACTGAATAGGTTCCTTAAAAAAATAAAAGTTGCATAACAGTTGTTATGGACAGCCTACTATAGATAGCTGTCAAATAACAGTGACAAATGTAACTTTGTTTTGATTCCATTTGCTAAAAAACTACTAAAAATGTTATGTATATTGATTTTTACTTAATAAAATGAGTTAAGTTGGTTCTGTTAATGTGCTCCGTAGCTTCTATAGACATATAAAATTGTATTCATCCTAGAATCATGTAGTTTATTTAAAAATCAGGAAAGTAAATATTCTTAATTAGATATCAGTTAAATGTTAATGCTAAAGACAAAGATGTAACTACTGAGAAAGGAAATTATTTCTTAATCATCTGTCTCTCTCTCTGTCTACCTACCTACTAACATATATATATATATATATATATATACATGTTTGAGCTGTACAGTTACTTTTTAGTATTGAAGGATTCTTCATAATTCATTAAGATTGTAGTTCTCGGAGATGAAGTGTAAATAAAAGGCAAGCAAGATTTTATTCTGTGGTCTTTATGAACATTTAAAGATTTTATTCTGTGGTCTTTATGAACTTTTCTTAAAAGTGTAACATTGATTAACTTTTCCACTCAAAAAAAATACCCAACGAACATTTACAATTTATTAATTTGCAATAGAGCTGAATACTTACTCTGGATCTTCTTTAGTGCTTATGAAACTGAATGATGATAATGACTGCTACCTGAATAGACTGGGCTGAGGTTGTGAGATCTGCCATGGAGAGAGCCAGCCATTAATTATTCACATCCCATTTTAGAGGTCTGTGAAGTAAATATTAAGACAGTCATTATTCGACATTGGGGATTACTCTTTCTGAGTCAGCAAGTAATTTTTGCTTGAATATTTAAATTATCTTTCAGCCACTTGTAAGCTGGAGGGAAACCTCTGTTTATTCATAGCTAAACAGTTATTCTGGGGGCTACCTAGGGATACTGATGTCATTAGGGAGTGTTCAGGAAATGAAACCCAAGCATTCATTTGCTCTGAGGAACATAAAATCTTAAAGCTAAGTGTGACCAAATAGTGAAAGAGTTTGAAAGAAGATAACAAAAATCACTTTATGTGTCAAACTGACTCCCCACAATTTTTATAGATTTGATGATGGTTAATTTACAGTAGCAGTTTGTTGTTTTTTTAGTCATCTTTGGGAACAGAGTAAGAGAGTACCTTTCCTGACAAGGATTTGCTGCTGATTGCTAAATGTACAGGTGCATATTGATCCATTGTAATTTATAAAACCAATTAATTTGTTCTTGTAAACAATCAGCTTTTTTTGCTAAAATTGTTTGCATTAAAAATGCAAATGCCTTATATAGCGCTTACTAAAATGTGAAATACTAAAATTTATAGTGTTCAAAATATGTTTTTACTGTCTTAATAAATTAATAGTTTCCATTAGCTTGATTATATCCTCCCACCCCTTCAGAGGCAAATGGTCATTACATCTATATCTATTCCTTCTTTATTCTTCTTTCATAAGTAGCGCATGCATTGAAATGAGAGATGGCTAGAATATTTGTATTTAAGAGCAAATAATAAAATATACATTAAGCTTATTTACTACTTCTTTTATTTCTTTACTGTTATCTATTTTATGTGCTGAAGTTGGAATATTAACTCAGTTTCCTTTACACTTTCCAGGAATAAAATACCCTCTCCTCCAACGCATGATACCAGCCTGAAAGACCTGTTTAAATAAATTAATGGAGATGCAAAAATAGTTAAAGAAAGGGAGTTTTGCTAAAAAATACATACTGAATACTCACAGATTGGGTGTTTTACTTTTCAACCTTCAAGGCTGGTACCCCAGTGTTACAGCAAGGATAAAACATGTACAATGTGCTTTTAGTTGTTTTTGTTACATTTTGTGGAAGTTCAGCCTACTTAGTCTCCCAATAAAAATGGCAAAAAAGGAGGAAAGGAATGTGAGTCAGCCAGCCAAACACACAGAGAAATGCCTGGCAAAGAAGACTAAATTAGCATATGCTAGGCTGAGTATTTCCCTCTGTGGTTACATAATCCCTTTCCAATACGAAATCAGTTCTCATACTTAACCCTTTCAGTAGGTACACCACTCTCTTGCTATTATATTTTTATTTTGCTTGATTTATTTTCTCTTGAATTGTGTAAATCATCTATTGAGGGGTTTTTATGTCAGAATTCCCCCCCCCTTCAGTCTTGCTGTATACAAATGTTCCATTCTGTGCTCATCTTCAGAATTCAAGAATCAACTTTTCTATAGCTCTGACTGAGAGGATCTAATTAGCATTTTAGGCTCTCTTTACTCCTGTGCAGCTTTCATTAGAAAATGTATTAGTTCTATGAGGTTCCCCTAAGGATTCATAATACTCTAGTTTGTTACATGTACTGTGATATTCAGTGTGCCTTAATTATGCACGTGTCCTCATTTCAAAGCCTTTTCAGGGATCATGAGGGATAGAACAGGGGTCTGGCTGTAAGTTCTCTGTCATGTATTAATGTGTAGGTGGTATTCAGAGTGGATGTTTCTGAAGGCAATTATATATCTATGACTCTAGTATAGCAAGCAGTTACTCACATTCTACACTTACTAGTTACCCTGCCAAGGCAGAATGAAATTCACCATTGTGATACATAATGCCGTATCTGTTTTTTCTAAGTAGTTCTTTGCTCTGGGAATGAAATTAAAAAAAAAAAAAATGAGTGAAAATCTGTATCCCTTATCCTGAATAGGGATTGTTCCTTTCACGCTTCCAAACAGAAAGAAGAATCAGAAACTGTTTCTAAATCAATACTCTATTCCCTAACTAGCAGATTAATACATTTGCTATGGTGGGATTTTAAAGTTCTGCTGGTTATTATTTGAGGCTACAGATTTTTAGATAGTATTAGATAGTATTAATTGTTTGTTATTTTCATAGGCTGCCAAAGAGCAGTGCATTGCTAAATTTGATTCATTTTAATTTCAGTTTTGAGTTGCATACAATTTGGAAAACTGTGATAATATATAAAACCATTGACATAAATATGAGAGTGCTATAGAAACAGAGATAGAATGAGATTGAAAAAGAGAAAATGTGCTTTTTTAAAAATATCCTTTTTTAAAAGATTTATTTTATTTCTTTATGCATATAAGAACTGGGGTGTAGACCAGAGGTGAGGGGTGGTAGTAAGAGGATTCACTAGAGACAGAGTGGGTGCAGAACAGACAGATCTACTGAAATGCACTGCTGTGAAGCAGCTGGGGAGGGGGCAGGTCAGGAGAGGTCTTTGGTGCCATGTGGATCAGCCCCATGGCCTGGGAGCAGACTCATGCTGCAGTGGCTGTTGACTACTTTAGAGCTCTGACACTTAACCTGTAAGCCACCAGAGAGGCCCTGAAATGTGCTTTTTAAGAGATTTTATTTGTGGAAGGATAGCTGAAAGAATTGGCTAACATAGACTATGTCGTCATATTAGAGGGGACAATTGCCTACATAATATGAATTTGAGAGTTTACTTTTATTAGTTATACCCTGAATTATTTATGTTACAATATCAGGAAATCTGAGTTTAATCTGCAAATACAACTTTTTTTCTTTAATTTATGACTGTTACAATAAAGAACATGTTTTGTGTGTCAACATATTATTTTAGCCAATATTGCTTCATTATTTTACACAATTGCATTATTTTAAAGCCATAATATGATTAATGGTAGCTTAAAAATACTAATACCCAGAAACCTATAATTTTTCTTTTTTAAGGACTTATGCGTACAAGAGCTGGGGTGTAGGCCAGAGATGTAGGAAAGTGAGAGGATTCACCACAGACAGAATGGGGAGCAGAGCAGGCAGATCTACTGAAATACACTGCTGAAGGGAGCAGTGGGCTAGAGAGGGGAGGTCTGCTATCCAAGCAGGTTAACTCCCTGGCTGGAGATCAAGCTCCTGCTATAGCATATGCTGATAGCTTCATAGTGTTTAGACTTAACCCTTTGTACCACCAGGCAGGATCAGAAACCTATAGTTTTTAAGAGAATTTTGACCAGATGATGAGTGTGTTTAAGCAGACAAAAGAATGTCATCTGCCCTTATTGTTTGTTTTAAACATTTATGTCTTCATAATTTTAACAAGAACTAAGCTTTTTATTTAGTTTGTGCTATGATCTATATAGCTTCTTTATATATTTTTATTACATCATTTTGAACGTTAGTTAGTTGTCATCTCTCACAGACTTTAAGCCCCCAGAGTACAGGGTCTTAATCTTCATTTTATTTTAAGTGCCTAATCGGATATCCACTCTGTGCTCTTTTTAAAAATGTTTTAATTTCATTGATTGATTAGTTCTCCCCCAATCCATTTAATTTTGACACATCTTTTAATTGAATCCAAATAATATTTAAGTATTTGCACTATAATTGCCAACATGCCAATAAAGTATTCTGAGGAGAATAAATATTTGCCACGAGTTTCTGTTTGTTTACAAATGTACAGGGGGACAATAAAATGGATACTGAAAAACAGAAATAATCGCAAATAATGGCATACTTTACAAAATGTGAAACCCCTTTCAGTTAGGGTAGTCTGTTCGGAGTTTATCTGAAAAGAGCTTTGATTGCCCTAATTTCTCTGGGTATAGTAACTACCTCTGTCTTTTTTTCTACATTTTAAGTATTTCTATTCCTAGTGCCCCCCCCCAATATCCCTGATGATGGTTTTAAACAAAATAAAAACAAATCATCTTATTGTTATATTTAGAGTAACTGGTATTTCTAGATAAATGTATGAACAAGAAGAATTACCAGCTGACCTTGATCTGCCAGATTATCATTGTAGACCTGTTTTTGTTATTGCCAAGCTACATAGCATAGAGGTTCTCTGAGCAGTCCATGTAGTGTAAAGTCAGGATACATTATTTATATAACTGGGCAAACTTCTATCCATTTATATTTATAAGGCTTTATTTATAAGACTTTAAGGTATTTTTGTTTTTTATTACTTAGTCATATGTGTGCAGACCACATGTTTGCTATGGTTGAATTTGATTTATTTTCTTTCTATATTTTGAAAGACAGTGGGGAGGTTGGATAGGGATATTAACTGCTTTTTGAAAAGCATTTAAATATAGTTACTGGTTGCAGAACACCAAGGGAGAGAAGACTTTCTATAATTTGTAGTGGCTCTGTTTCCACACATGTTCTAAAAAATGCTATTTCCTTATGCAAAGGAATGTAGCTTTTCTTAAACGGCATATAGTTTTTCTACAAATTAGAAGAAATAAATTTCCCTAATGTCTTTGGACTTTTGACTGTTGCATAGCTCCTTGCTTTTGAAGATATTTTTTAACTTAAGATACCTTAAATTATACCAGACATTTGGTGCTAAAATCACCCTTATTCTCATGCAGTAGTGCACACTGAAAATATGTAAAACTAACTTAATTTTTTTTGTGTTGTTGCTATTTTTCAAAGTGATATTAAGAATTGTGTTCTCTAGTAGATCCTATTAGTGAAAAGTTTTATTTTATGGTTAAAAACTTCAGTATCTCTGTGATTTGATTGCTGTAGAAGGATAACTTTCTTCTCTAATGTGACTTCTGTTCAGCCCTTGGTGATGAACATCCACAGCACAGCGAATAAAGGGAAGTGATTTTTTTGACTGTTTTAAGGTTTGATTAAAAATTACTTTGATGTTATTAAATTGTGCACATCAAAGTGACACATTTTTTTATTTTTTGTATAATCACAGAGTATTTGAAACATTGGAAAAGCAAGAAAGAGTCCACCTTTATACTTCTTAACATTTTTAGTCATCATTTGATATATAAAATAAGGATCTTTACCTGATATTTTGAATGCTAATGCATTTCAGACCAATATTCTTGTCCAGAGTCATTGAGTTAAAAACAGTATCCATGGAATTCTATCAAAAAGCTGACTTTACTAAGTATGTTATTCTTAATAATATTTAGTGCTGGCTGCCATGAAAAGGAAATTTCCTGCTTAATAACTCTGTAAACATATTTTTAAATGTCAAGTGTAGTTTATAGGTGAAAGTTCATGGTATTCTTATATCCACTGGCTTTAAAAAAAAAAAACAGTATGCTGTTGGTAATTAAAGGTGTTGTGAACTTTAGTTCTTGGTATTGTTTCACTTTCATGGAATAACTAAGATGCAGATATTAGTGGAGAGAAAAATTCATAGCTACTTTAGAGGTCTGTGAGAAGTAATTCAAGTAAGATTTATGTTAAAATCTTCTTTATTCAGTACTTTTAACTAAGAGTACATAAAAGTGAGACAGCTTATCCTTGAAGGGTAAGCGCATGTTTTATTGTGCCCAAATATATTTGATGAATGGGTATGGACAGATTGGGGAGACTATCATCATTTTATTATTTTATGAAGGTATTATTGTAGGTAACAGCAGATTTAATAAGGTGTTAGGGTAGTTCCTCCTAAGGCCTTCTCATTGTATAGGTATACAAAGATGGAGAATGGCACAATAAGAGCCCTAGTCTTTGCGTGAATGCAATGACATCAAGCTATGTCTGGCATGGAAGGGGCTGCAGAGTGTGCTGCTGGATGTCTTTTATTTATTTAAGATTTTATTAATTTATGCATACAGAAATGGGGTACAGCTCATAGATGCAGGGAGGGTGAGAAGATTCACCAGAAACAGAGTGGGGGAGCAGAACAGGCAGATCAACAAAGTACACAGCTGAGAGAAGCAGCAGGCAAGACAGGAGAGGTCTGCTGTGCCATGTTGTATCACCTCAGGGTGGGGGATTGAACTCGTACTGAAGCAGCCACAGCTTGGCTTAGTTTAGTAGTGCAATGCTTCAACCCGCTATACCAGCAGGGAGGGCTGTCCTTTATTTTGTTATAAAAATTCCATATTCGATACAGAGGTAATTTTATTGGCCTAATTCAGACTGATTTTTGACAGTAACATGCTGCAGCTAGATAATAGTAGGAATTAAGGAACCTAAGTCACATCTACGTCATGTCACAATTTTTAGAGACTTTGAACAAGTTACTTTTCTTTCAGTTTAGTTTCTTAATCTGTAATTGAGATATTATAATCACATCTGTTCTTTGACTGTGTACTGTAGAATGATCTGACTGGTGATTTCAAGCTGCAGAAATGACATTTTTCTTTTACCTCTGCCTAAAGGTGTTTTATAGTCAGCATTAACTGTGATTTTTAACTGATTTTTTTAAAAAGATTTATTTATTTATTCGTACAGAACTGGGGTACAGGCCAGAGATGCGGAGGGTGAGAGGATTCACCAGAGACAGAGTGGGGAGCAGAACAGGCAGATCGATGAAGTACACTGCTGAGGGGAGCAGCAAGAGGGTCAGGAGAGGTCTGCCATGCCATGTGGTCACCCCCGGGGCAGGCAGGGATCGAACTCATGCGGAAGTGGCTTTAGCTTCTTTGTGCTATGCTTTAACCCACTGCGCCACCAGGGAGGGCCTAACTGTGATTTTTAAATGTCTACCCCTGTGTTATTCAGTACTTAAAGATTTTATTTGTGTAAAGACATTTTTATGTCATATCTCTCTGCATATATTTCAGAGCTTTTCTTTTTCTGTCAGTGAATTTTATTAATTAATTAGAGCCATTAACCTGAGTTTAGGAAACACATCTTTCCTAATGGAATTGCATTCATAGATTAACTTTAAACTTTAGTACTTCTTTGATTCTTTAGTCATTTTTAGTATTAGGGAGTGAATTGATCAAGTTTTTCAATTTAAAGTTCAGTTTTATGTTTTGTATATTTAATGATTATGTGCAAACATTTCTACAGTGTTTTTAAATGTCTTCATAACTTTAGGTTTTCTTGAGTGCATCTAATTCATTATTTGCTTCACTTTTTTCAATAAATACTTGAAGGTAGTGTAATAAATTGTGAATATATAAGTAAGCAAGATACCTTGGGAACATGTTTGTACTTATGTAGCTTATAATCTCATAGCTGAATCACAGATGAGATACATCAAATGCATCATGCCTTACTTCATTTTTTTTGTAAAAAAAAAATAAAATCCCTACTTTAGAGTAAGATCTTTCCATTATGGACAAAATCTGAATATATCAATGAGGCTATAAAATCACTGATTTAACAGTAATACTATGGACCTCACTGGGCTTTTAACATCTTTTATTTAAGGTTGGATTACAGAGTTCTCATTTCCTCTAGTCGTTTATCTTGAAAACATTCTCAGTATGATGTCAGTTTCTTTCTTTTTTTATTAATACAACTTGAAAGAAGCTGACAAGTGAACAAGAAATATTCAAGCATGCTCTATTCTAACTGATTCGTTCAAGAGGATGATTCATTTAATTTCATAAAGGATCAGTGGGCCAGAACAGTAGCTGACCAGGTCATCAGGGGCAATGTAGGGGAGAAGAGGTCTGTGAGAACGATCTATGTAACAAGCAACAATATTTAGTTTTTTAGAGCTGAAGTTCTGCTTGAGCAATTCTGATGTTACCAGCGACAGTCATTTAAAGAGCTGCTGATGCCTCAGGGAAAACATTTTTAAAATGTCCTATCTAGAAACAGTGTTCCAGTACTATGTCATATATATTAAAATTCCATTCCTTGTTTATATTACAATACATGAGTTATTAAAACGTATTCTACAATAATATGGCTCCTTGAAACTGCTGATTAAATGTTTTTTTTTTTTTTTTCCTGAAGTCTTTCCTTCTGTACAATCTGCTCTAAATATGATTGAAATTATAACCACCTGGTAAACAAAACAGAAGCATAGATGAGGATACCATTAAAAAACTTAAAAAAAGTGAATTTTATATACAGTTATCTAAAATATGAGAGAACTACAAAAGTTGTTGAATAGACTAAAGTATTCTTGACATATTTATATTATTCCCCTTATTATCTGACTGATGATCTCAATATGTAAGTGATGTCATTTTTTAGTAGCTTGCATTGTGTTTTTGAAGATTGTTGTTTTTTGGTAGTAGTATCACAAGTAAATGGTATAGATAGTAGAAAATAAAAAGGCTTTCATATACTTAAACTTTAGCAGTCATAATGGCAGTAGGTTAGCATGCATAGCTACTCTGTAAAGAGGTTTAATTTTCTGAATTGCATTCAATAGTACAATGCATAACTAGAAAAATCCCAACTTTGTTGTTATCTTTAATATTGTTTTCTTTATATTTTAAAGGAAAATTTACAATTAAAGCAATTCAGGCAACTGCTCTGTTGCTGGTGATAATTTGCATGAGCATAGTTTTTCACTAAGTGATTTACTTTGAAAATATATTAAATTTTCCAAAGTAAATCAGAGATACATACATATTTAGAAACTTTTACAGAAGGAACTAGGTGGTGCTGTTCTGTCATCTTTGAGTTTTTAGTGATTTCTGTGGTCATGTTCTCAATTCTTTAAACAGTTTTATAGGATAGGTACAGTAGGTAAGAAACAGTTTTGTTCTCATAGTTTGTGAGTCAACTAAGTTTTATATCAATCTTATATCTTTGCTTTTGTCAATATTTTTGTATAAAAATTATCTTCCTAACTGTCTTAGATAAGTCACAGTTGACAACTTTTCTCTTTAACATTTAATAACATCCCCTAACATTTCAGAGTATATAGTGAATTCTGAACTCTTAAAATATTTAGATGAGTAAGCATTTTCAAAAGTCTTTGTACTATTGGTTTGACTATTCCCCCCCCCCAAAAAAAACCCAAAAAAATAACACATATATAAAAATATAGGCAGAATTTAATGTAGTGGTCATGATTATATAGTTCACTTTGATTTCATATAAAAATGCCACAGGCTGTAAGCTCACAGAAAACATGCTATTTGAAAACTAAAAAAATGAATTTTACCTTAAACAAAAGAAAATAATTATTTCCCTTGAAAAGAAATTGTTTGCTTCATTTACTTCCCTGTAACAAAAGTGACCTTAATTAGGCTGTCAGTTAATCTTTTCATGTTTCATGTTAAGTTAATTTTGTCTCCCAGTGCTCTTGGTGGTAGCTGATAGTCTGCAATAACACAACACACTCATTTCAGTCCCAAGTAACAACAAAGTTATTTCAGGTACCTTTAAGTTAGAGACTGAAGATACCAAAAAATGTAAAAGTTCATATTATTTTCCTGGCAGAAATCATCCAAGGTTATGTAACAAACAATAGTAAGTTTTATTTCCTAATGATTTTGTAATAGCTTTGGGAAGACTATGACATATAATGTATTCCTTAAAGAAAATCTTTAACAGTTTATCTATACAGCTCCTTGTAGAATTATAGTTCTGTCATTTTGAATGGGGACAAAGAAATTTTTTATCCTTATTTATTTTATAATAAATCCTCCTTGCCGCTAGTTATATTACACCATATTTAAAAATTACCTTAATTGAAAAGTAAATGTAATGTAGACAACTCTGTGTTTTATGCTATCTACAAATATTTTATCTGTGGACAACAGAATCAATACAAAATGTTAAAATCGTTCCATTGCATGTCATTTTAAAATGAGGAGAGATTATCTCTGAGATGAACATCTCCTAGACTAATAAACCAAAATGAAAGCACTGTTAGACTTTTGTGCTCATGCCTGTCCTTTTAAAACAAAATGGAATTCACAAATCTTAGGATAAATGCTAATAATAAACGGTTGTCAGGTAAGAGTTCAGAATGGGAGAATTGCATAAAGAAATGAAATTATTCATTTACCAGACCTTCAATTTCTCTCAAATGAAAAATTTCTAAGAAGTGCTAAATGACTCTCCATAGTCTATGGTCATACGTTAGAAATGATAGATAAGCACGATAAATATAAAATACACGTTTTTGTTATTATTTCTATTACAAAATACTTTCTAGCCTTTAGATGCCAAGTCTAAAGGTTGGATTCAGCAAATACATTTCAATTTTTTTTCATATAATCGCTGTATTCATTAACTTAAAATATGCTGGGTATTTATGATAGTGAATATTTTTTTTTTAAGTTGACATTTTGACACTGATACTAACAAAAACTGACTCACTGTTAGTATGTTTGATAGCAAATACACATTTAGAAAATTAAACACATGATTATCAGGGCAACTGTTTTAGATAGCCTATTTTTAAAAATATACCATACTTTAAGCATGATATTTGGTTATCTGACTCTGATGTCAAAAGAAATCCAGAAATCCCTTATTTCTACATCTTACCTGACAACCATTCATCATTAGCATTTATCCTAAGATTTGTGAATTCCATTTTGTTTTAAGAGGACAGGCATGAGCACAAAAGTCTAATAGTGCTTTCATTTTGGTTTATTAGTCTAGGAGATGTTCATCTGAGAGACACACATTTAGAAAATTAAACACATGATTATCAAGGCAACTGTTTTAGATAGTCTATTTTTTAAAATATACAATACTTTAAGCATGATATTTGGTAGAAATCACAAATTAATACATTTCAGAATTATTTTCCACAGGTTATTTTATTTATCAAGTGTCAAAAATACAAATTCTTATATTGTAATTGAGTTGATTAATTATTGTCGCCGAGGTAAAATTAGAAAAGACAGAAATTAAAATGATTATCTGGCAATATGCCATTTCCTTGGACTGAGGATCTACAGTTAACATTAAAATACTTAATGGACATTGCATAAATTCTTATGGTTATTATTTATTTCATCAAGATACAGTACTTGAATAAAAGTTACTCTGTTCACAATTATATTTGATGAAGATTAATCTTAGACAAGATAATGTAAGGCAGTGACTCTTAGTAATTGGTGACTGCAAACAGATTACTTGGCATATATTCCTCCCCTCCCCCCACGAGCCTTTTTCCAAATGCTTCTTGGGAAACTGAGAGTTTCCTTTTCATCTTGCCATGTTTTATCAATGATGAAAGATTTATATCTCATGGATCTAAAGTTGTTTTTCACTTTAAAAGATAGACTAAAGGAAAACATCAGCAACAAGAAATAAGGGATTTCTGGATTTCTTTTTACATCAGAGTCAGATAACAAAATAGGTGAAAAAGTCAGAAAAGGAACTGTTAATGAGTAAGAGAAAGCAACAATATAGTGGAGATGATAGATGTAGATCTTTTGTAATTATAACTGTATTTTTCTTTACTAAACTGACAATAGGTATGATTTCCAAATGAGACTATATGAAATTATAGTTGATATTAGCAAATCAAGTTTGAAGAACTTAGTGGGTACAGACATAGTACATTGTGAAAGATAATTGAATGAAAATAAGAATTTTGGATGACCTTTTTCCATTAGATACTACATATATACACACACACACAAAGTGTGTTGTTGCAGTATAGTTAAGTAGAAGTTGTAACATTGTAATGGATTAGGCTACATTAATATTATCCATGTATGATTAAAATTAAAATTAACACAGTAAACAAACTTTGGGGAAATATCTTAACATAAACTTAATATACTTTACAATTTATTGTAAACTGAATACTTTCTTCATGTAACTCCACCAGTTGGTTTTGGTTTTGTCAAGACATAATTTGTCTTAAAGTTATTACTCTAGTCTTCCTGTGTTTGATTGATAAGATGGAAGTGTTGAAATACTGTAATTAGGAAGTACATTCCCAGGAGAAACTCTTGTTATTGCAGAATTGCAGTTTACAAATAATCAATTTTTCAGAGGTATCATTATTATTGACTACATATGTTCAGATGTGAAAATTGGAAAACACAGAAATATCAGTTCTTAAAAATAGAGCAGAGGTTTCATCATTCACTTCCTTTAGATACTAACTTCAAAACAAACTAAGAACCTTAACAAAAAGTAGTCTATGTATTTAATTTGTCCATTGGTGGATGTTCAAAGAAACTATCACTTGTTTGAAATTGAAGTATTAATCATTGGGGAAAGCATGGCAATTTGGGGGGTTATCTTTATCCAAAAACACAACAAAAAGGAATGTTTTGGCAAAAATAATGACACTGGAAAAATTTTGCTTTTGATTTCACTTAAAACATATAGTGTGCATTAGAGAGATATTATAATATTTACAGATGAAAACGTTTTTGCTCATTAAAATAAATCAATTAATTTAAATGTGTTAATTATCTGAACTGATCCCTATAACATCACTAGAAGAAAATGACTTGTTTGGTTATTTTATGCTTTTTTCTATTTTAGGAATTTTTTACCTACTGGACATAAAATTCTGTGAGTACAATGAAAAAAAAAAAAAAGTAAAACCAAAGATCATAATAGACTGAAAAGGAAATTCTACATAAGAAGCCCATTCTAACAAAATTGTATAACAATTACCGTAAGCTCTGCTGTTTTCTAGATTTCAACTATTTCAACTCTATTTGCATCTTATTTCAGAGGCAGCATAGTGTAAATAGAAACTACAATGGATAGAGCATCAAAAGTTCTGACTCCCCATCACCTTGGAGACAGTTCATCTCTCTAGGGGTCAGTTACTTAGAGGTTGTTGGACTTGGAACAGCTCCAGGGTCCCTTTTAATGTGAAGATTGACTGATTAAGCAGATAAAAGTAAATGCATGAATACACATTGAATATCTATATATTCATTTATTATATGTAAGTAAATGAGTGCAATAAATATATACTTATATATAGATACAATAAATGAGTGGATACACATGTTTTCTCAGATGAATTTTTTTTTCATTAAGAGCAAAGTTTTAATTAGACAAACGTGTTACTAAATGATAAATTACTAGTTGTGTTTATAAAATTATATTGATTATACAAGTTTATTATTTAAATGTATATACATCTACATTATGCATCTATATTATGAGATATAAAAGTATATCAGAGTATCAATAAATCTAATTGCTAGATGAGTAGTCCATTTTATGAAAATGCATATTCATATTTAACTAATTCATAGCTTTTATAACTTTTTCCTCTACTACATGCAAAGAATGACATAAGTAACTAAAAGAGGAGTCATATAAGTGATATTAATTTTATAAACACTTAAGGAAAATTTAAAGTTATTAGAAAATATCAATCTTAGAAAGAGGAGAAAAAAGCTCTGTGATTCTAGTAATACTCTTCAACAACTGAAGATTATTTCATGCTAAGTGCAATGCGCAACTTTTTTTTTTTTAATCTATTAAGGTTCAAAACAAATATATTGTTCTTAACCTACTCCGAAATTACTTTAGACTTTAATTCTTAACAAAGTTTAAGCAAGGCCGCTAGAATTTCAAATATAAGTTTTTTTTTTTTTTCTGTGTCTAATGGGTACATACGTTAAAAAAAAAAATTGGATAATTTAAATGTGTCCTGTGTCCCATTCTTAAAAGTAAAGATATTGAGGTATTGAAAGGACACAAATTTGCATAGTTCTTCATGAAAATATTTTGCACATGTTGTAACTCATAAAAATTTCACTTTTGGCAAATAAAATTTATTCTTGAGAAAAACCAAAGAAGGCATGTTAGTAGCTTTATAAGTGTGCCATTAAAGAAAAAAATACACTTATTAACTTAAAGAGGATTTCATAATAACTTCTAATCATAACCACACAAAGAGTTAAATTCCTTTCATTATGGAGCAAGGCAATTGCAGAGTGTTTATAGGCGATCTAGAAGGTCAGTACTCAGACTAATTCACCAACAGCCCCAGATGCCTGGTTAAGCTGCCAACACAGTTGCTTTCCCAGTCTGCCAGAAAGTCAGCTGCAGCTGCAGGGAGCATTCTTTTTTTTTTCTCCCACCCATTGCTAAGCCTGTGGATTTTACAATTGCCACGGAATTAGGAAATATAATGCAGGGTGATGATCACCTCACTTAACCTGTTAATGGATTTCAAATTAATTTATTATGAACAGCAAATATAAACAGATGAGAGTTTTTGCACATATGCATGTTCTCAAATAATCCTTTCAGTCACATTTTTGAAAGTGACCTGGTGAGACTTTTTTTGCAGGCTCAGTTTTATCTTATTCATTTTGGGATTCCTCATCAGCAACAGCAGTACCTACTGTTTTATATTGTACTTTTATGTGCCTTAAGAGTAATATACTCAAAGCTTACAGGTGCAAAGGGTAGTAGAATTCTGTGTCTTTGAATTTACTTAGATCTGGCCTCTGATCTTGTTTTGCTGTATAACTTTGGGCAAGTGATTGTACTTTTCTGAGGTTGAGGTGTTTTCCCTGAAAAAGGGAATTGGGCTATATGTCTCATAGGGTATTGAGAGGGTTATTTAGTTAGTATATCGAATATCTGGTGTCATGGGCAGAAAATGAGGGCATTCATAAAAAAAAAATTATAGAGCCATTGTTGGAGAACATTAAATGAATTTTGTCAAACCCAAATTTTGATTCAGTTCCCAGAATTTTAGGTTGCTCAGAAATATTTTGTATTATATTTTAATAGAATATTATAAGTATTAACAGAAATAGAATGAGAATTAGAAGAAAAGGCAATCTAATGAAGCAGATTGGAAATTTTGAAAATGAATAAAAATATTAAAGGATATATATAACATTATATTCTTTCAAAGTCTAAGGTACTGTGAACAGGGATACTAGAGAAAGGAGGGATATGAGGAAGGAGAGTGTAAAGTGTAAAGTGTTGTTGTTTATAAATCCAGTAACTATTAGGAGAGTGTAGCTATAGAATGTTTTGATGGCAGTATATTTTACCACTGAATATGTGGAATTTGGATATGCTATGGTATAGAGGCAGTTCGGAGAACACTTTTGTATTTAAATATGGACAACTTATATTTGTCTATTTTTTTTCTTTATTTTCTCCCTTGTTCCTCTCCTTCCAACCTTTATTTCTAGTAAATTAGAATGACTTACATTTTTTTCTTTGTTTAAAATATTAACATATATATTTCTGGAAAGAGTCATCTTACTTTTGTGTAGATGGATTTCAGAAACTAAAGGGAATCAAATATCAACAATATTGTTCAAAGTGAGTTATTTTTACCATGGCCCAGGGGTGATCACACTTACTGCTCTATTTGTTTCAAGCACAGCCATATTTTAGTGGAGAGAATTATTTTATACCAAAAGGAATAATTGGCTAACATTGTCTTTGAACTTCTGTTTTAAGTAAGGTTTACAGGAAATTCTCAATCATTTAAATGGTGTCATTGAAATAATTGTATTATTATTATTATTTTAATAGCTACTGGGTGCTTTGTTATTGATATTCTGTGTATACATTTCAGTTACTAAGATTTGATGTCTTTTTCTCTCACTGACATTTCTTCATTAAGAATATTGTGGATCCACTTCTCCATATGATATTGAATGAAAGGATCACATTATCAGTGAGAAGATAGGATTAATAATTCATGGTCATAAAAAAGTGTACCCTGGACATTTTTGCTAATATTTATTTGTGATCATCAATGTACTTGTAAAGTACATAGTATTTCAAAATTAATGTAGGTAACCTCATGAATTAAAGACCCCTTTTAAATACAATGATTTATGTCACTACTGTGTATGAATATAAACTAAATATCTCAATGCAAAACTGAAAATCCAGAATGGATATTAATTAAGCATTTTTAGGCTTTTATTATGTTGCACATTTCTGATTCAATGAATATCACTGCAAGTGCAAATAGGTGTGAATTTTTCCTGAGGAAAGGATTAGATTTGCATTATGATTTTTTGGTTATATTTGTGAATATCACATTTATAGCATATGTTCTATCTATCTATCTCTATATATGTATATGTATATCTATATATAGGTATAGATACATGATAAAATATTCTTGCAAATAACTCATTGGTACTTAAGCTGGGATTTTAAAATAATAGTACTCTGAAGATTGCAAATAATTTCTTAAAAACCAATACAAAATTACTTTTTTTCTGCTAACTTGAAATAGATTATTTGTAATGAAAATATATCAAACACTAAATATTAATTGTATGTAGGCAAAATTACAATGTATATTATTTTTTAATGTTGTCAGTTAAGTAAAGTAAGGGGTACATTCTGAAACTAAATAGAATGTATACTTCATACATTTTCCTTTGTATTATTCTGTGTTATAACTATAAAATTACTAACGTGGCCATATATTAATTTCTTATGTTGCACAGTATGTTGCAGATCACATTTTCTTCTAATCTGTGTTATGCTAGAAACAAATGACTGTAAATTTAGTTTAGAGGTTCTTGTCTATTTTTTGCACATTGAAAGCACACATTTCATTATTTTTGTTTAGTAGTTTGGAATTTTACTAATATAGCTGGAATGTTACAGATGTCAATTTCTGATAAAACGAACTATAAGGATTCTAGTGGATATTTTTTAAGTGAATGTTGAAATAATACTTGAAAATTGTATGGAAAGCTTTTTTTTTTTTTTTTTTCCTGTGCGAAGTTCTTAGAGGTGCCAGAAATCATTGTCTACCTCCTTTCTTTCTGCTGAGAGCCATGCAGGGAATTAGAGAATGAAGAGAAGTGCTCTGCACACAATGGCCTTCAGTGAATGTTATTGATGACTAGACACCTGCTAGGATGTAAAGGCATTTAATCCATATTATTTTGCCTTTTAACTTGTCAACTCAGTCATGGCAGCCAAAAGAATTTTCTGTCAAACATTAGCCTTTGCATTGCATTACAATTTTATTTTTCATTATGGCAATTTCAATATACAACACAAATGGAATTTTAAATAATATAACTATTTTAGCTGTATGAAAATGAATTGGAAAAAGGTGTTTTCTGAAGTATCAAAACATTCATAGAGTGTAACTGTCAACTTTCAAAAATCATTTTTTAAAAATGATTTTATTTATTTATGCATATAGAACTAGGGTGCAGGTGTAGGAGTGTTTAAGAGGCTTCACAGAGACAGAGTGGAGAGCCGAACAGGCTCATCAACTAATTACACTGCTGAGGGGAGCAATGGGCAAGACAGGGCAGGTCTGCTACACCATGTGCATCATCTCCAGGGTCAGGGATCCATCTCTCACTGAAGTGGCTAAGGATAGCTTGCAGTGGTACTGCCTAACCCGTTGCACCACAAGGGAGGGCCCGCAAAATCCTTTTTATATAAAATTATATTATCTAGTATTTTAGGTCAACTTTCGATTCTAGCTTTGCAAGTGCTTCCTTCATTGAGTTTAGTCATATAGGGTGTTGATGAAACACTAGTAATTATTTTGTCGGTTTACTTAGAAGGCTATTTTAAAAGGGAATCAGTGCAATATTTTTTTTTTCCCAAAGATCAGACTTAGTGTATATTACCAGCAATCGTGTCCCTGTGATGCAGAAATCTGTGTCCCATGCCTAATAAAATCTTTAACAACTCTGTAATATAAGAAATCCCTTCATTCAAACACGTTTAAATGAAGATCGTTTATAAGTAATTTCTCTACTTAAGATGGGAACATATATATCATATTTCAACTTATGATTTAGAGTAACAATGTAGCCAGCTTCTTGAAAAAAAATGATTTGGGCACTATATAAGCTTTATAATAGGCAATGAGAATAAGCCTTTACTACTTTTGATAGAGACCACAAAACCTTTCTTTTGCGGAAAATGGTAAAAATAATTTGTTTTTCTCAATATCTCTGCAACATATCATCTGTTGCTTTCCTATATTAGACAACAGAGCTCTGCAAATGTTTTTGAGCTTTCCTATTTCTCACCTAATTGTGTGTCATGCTTGCCTTTTTAGTCAGTCCATTGACTTCATTTTACAATTTGATATTTAGAATACAAATAAAAAAATTGTTAATCATCCACTGAAATTCTACATTTATTTATTTAACAAGGCACTAATAAGCGCTTAAGGTTTAGTGTTTATTAATTCAACAAATTTAGATATCCAGACCTAAATTTGTTTCCTATGTTATACAGTTCCTTAATTCTGGCTATCTTCTGGATAGCTTTACCGAAAAGATGTGTCGGCATGCAAACACATAAAAGTTCCCAAGACTGAACTCATTATCTTTTTCATTCAGCAGTCCCCTCCTAGCCTTTAATTTAATTTCTGAAATTCCCTATATTAACAACATCATAACTGGCCAAACATCTATGCAAAAAAAAAAAAAAAAAAACACTTGAAATCACTTTTAACTTCATTTCCCTGATCTTCCACTTTAGCTTAACTTAGTTATTGTCCCTAATATATCATTTGCTTTTGCACTTCCATTGATAGGACTTGATTGGATTCTTGCAGCCTTTTTATCTGTGTGACTGTGTGATTGTTGCATTTGTGTATCAATATATTTCCACTCTCTCTCACTTTCCATACTGTCTTCAAATTATATTCCTATAAAAAGGAAAGAAAGAAAAGTCAGTTTATCTTTCTCTTCTATGTTAATCACTATGCACTCTCTTCCACACTAATTAATAACACAAGTTACTTAGCATAACGTAAAAGGCATTCTCATGCTTTCCCAAGATGCTAACTACTTACTGCTAGTCATACCATCCATTCTCTGACAGCCCTATTTTCATTGAACTTACTGCATTTCTCAAAGCACCCACATAACATAACTTCATGCCTCTCACATGATAACAGGTAAGAAAGTATATTATCTATTCATGTGAAATTCATTGCAGTCTTGAAGATAACCTATTTGACCTCCTGAACTTTTTGAAAGAGTAATCATAATAGTTTAATTTAATAGATAACACAATTTTGAATTCAGTTCTTTTTAGCTACTGAAATAAATAAAATGAAAGCAAAGGAAGCATTTTTTTTTTTTTTTCTGTCCTAGAGCATTCATGATTTGGCCTCAGGAATAATTGTACTAAGTCTTAATTTTTTTTTTTAATGCAACACCAGTAGTTCTTTTTTTTTTTTTTTTTAAAGATGTATTTATTTATTCATACAGAACTGGGGTACAGGCCAGAGATGCGGAGAGTGAGAGAATCCACTAGGGACAGAGTGGGGAGCAGAACAGGCAGATTAACGAAGTACACTGCTGAGGGGAGCAGCAGGCGGGCCAGGAGAGGTCTGCCTCACCATGTGGATCTCCTCCGGGGCTGGTGGGGATCGAACTCATGCGGAAGTGGCCCAAGCTTCTCAGTGTAGTGCTTTAACACGCTGTGCCACCAGGGAGGGCCCATCAGTAGTTCTTAAAGCTCAAATTGTGATTTTTATTTTATGTCTTTGTGTGTATGAAGTATTAGTATTTTAATTATTAGCTGATGGTATTTTATCGCCTTATAAACTATATTCAGAATTTCTTGTTAATGTGTTCAAAAGGCTTCAGTACTCTGGTCAAGAGATACTTCAGTTATTTTCACCAAATTTATCAAATTTGAATCAAAATAAAGGTGATTGAAATAAGTGATGACACTTTTTTTTTTAAATAACACTTTAAGTTAAGCTAATGGAATATAAGAAATTTTATTTATACATTGACATAGCTAATTGACTCACTTCACATAGACAGTTGAAATTAATTTTTAATTGTGGCTCTTTAATAATAATTAAAAAGGGTGGTGAAGAAAAAGACATGTTTATTAACATTGCTTCTGTGATAAAAATAGCACATAATTCACATATTTTGATATATACTGCACTTTTAGCTAATATACAAAATGATCTATAATGTCACTAAAAGCAAACTGTTCTATAACATTTTTACTCTTCAATAAAATTAGTTACCTTGGTATCATTGTTGACCTGATAATTTCTAGTGAGTCAAAATTGGAAATTACTTCAGTTAATTCAGTAGTAAATTATGTACCTCCAATGCAATTAAAAAGATTCCAGTCTAACCTACTAGTTTAAATTTAGACTCTGATTTCATATTTTTAAGTGGCCCATGGTTTAACTGAACCCATTAGAGGGATATAACTCTTCTTTGCCTTAGGTAGTTGCTGCTGAGCAAGTATTTCTGAAAACGTATGTATGAACTTCATCAGACAACTATCATTGTCCGATTTTAGAGAAGGGAACACTGAGTAAAAAACAGTCAAGATATTGAGGAAATACTAGATTGAAAGTAGGGATAATATTTTATCTAGTAACAAATTCCATTTTAAATGAATAACCTTAACCTTGTTTACCCAATGTTAACATTTTTTTCTGCAAAATATTTATTTCAACATTATCAAGTATTTTTTCAACACACTTAGAGTGATTAATTTTTTTAGTTGTCCCATTGTAATTAATTATATAATTGATACCTTGCTCTATCTATAAACAATATATAAATTGTGGAGATTATGCCTCCCAGTAATAGTTATCCTACTCCATTGCTCACTGTTATGGGAGATGGAAATCTCAAAATAATGTAGCTAAAAATTATGTTAAATGTGCACCCAATAGCTACATGCATGGAGTAGAAAGACACTTTGAATTTTCTGTTTGGTATTAGCCTTACATTTCTCAATCATAAAGCATATATTAGTGAAAGAATATAAGACTTCTTACTTACTTTAAGGAGAGTGTGATTGAATCATTTACCACATTTGGATTTCATATGCATTGGTTTTGTAGAAAGTAGAGGCATCATCCTAGATTCTAGCAATGTGCACATGTATGCACCTGGCTGACTCACCAGATACCCTCAATAAAATGGTTTGTTCTCATGGTATTTTTATACTACACACAGAAATCTGCTAGCAAGATGCCATTTTAAACTGCTAATCTCTGCTATTTTTGTGTAATGTGAGGTAAACTGCTGAGTGTAAGGATTTTCTTGACTAACTGTGCAGGAGTACTAAAATTTCAGTTCCAGTTCTCTTCCAAGAAATGTTCTGTAATGTGCTTGGACTTCATCTTCTGCAGGATTCTGATATACTTTATCAGAATCTTCTATTATTTATTTAGGTAGCTGTCTCTAAATAACAGACTACTTAATAGCTAGTTTTCATTTTCACTTGAAGACTGTTGCATAATTTACTCAAATTTGGTAGGTCTTCACTAAGTGGTGTGAATTCAATTAAAATTAGTTAATCTGGCCTGATTGTGTCCATGTTGTATTCACTATAGTATTAACTATGATTATTAATGTGTGTTTATTAAAAGTTATGTTGTATATAGAACTTTTCAAGCAGTCAGCGACTCATATTTGTTTATGCCTAGCCCAGCTGTCTCCCCGACTCTCTAGACCATGCAGTGCCTTGCCATCTACTAATGTACCACAACTGTTCTGTGATGCATCTGTTTTCCTAATTGGTGGAACGGATAAGGATAAATGAGCCCAGTTCTCCCCTGCAGGGGTGTGCACGCTATCATAAACTCACTGAACACAGTCTTTATCTGCTGTAGGGAGGTTCCTGATTTGTAGTTTTGGTCACTGACATGGTGGGAGAGGAATAAAAGAGGTGGAGAGAGAACACCTGAGATGCTTCAGTGATTCTCCTGTGCTCCTGATCCACTTTCTGACCATGGCACAGCCAGAGCCAGGATGCTACTTCTGCATCTGCTGCCTGCCTGTTTCAGCTTCTTGGAAACACAGAGAAAGAGCATTACTCCCTTCTAAAGGACATCTTAGTTAGATGCCAGATCATAGTATCCTTTGATTTGATACCAGTCTCCATGACATACATTTTCTCTACTGTTTCTATTTCCTTTTCTGTTATATCATCTTCAGTCACATTGGCCTTTGGTCAGATTTTGACTGGTGCTCATCTGTATTATTTATGTAACTTCCCAATTGGAAGACACTTTTCTTTTGTAATCTTGCAGAAGACAAAAGTTCTTAACTGTTTTATTAATTGTTCTATCTGTAAAACCAAGCACAGTTGTATCATGTAATAAATTTTCGATAAATATTTGTTACCATCATATACATTTAACCCTCTTTTCACTTTTATGACATACGTTGGATCACACAATATTATTGTATGGTTTGTCTTAGGTTATTTTACTTTAGAAATTTCATTTGGAGTCTCTGAATGCCTACGCCATTCTTTTGTCTTATTCACTCCTCTCAACCACACTGATGTTTAATTGAATCCATTTGATCATATTGATAGTATGATTCAGCTTCTTAGTACACTGTGAATATTTTGCTTAAACTATCCTTAAATTGACATTTCCTCATATCTTGAAATCCTTTATTAATGTCATCTTACTAAAATAAATGTAGCCTATCTCTCCATTTTTTTACACAGACCTAAACTTTACCTAAACAGTTATGTAACTAATATTTGTGAACCAACAAACATTATGAATTTAGAAAGTGTTTTTAAACACCTGCTATATTTTAGATAAAATTTTACATTTTAGAAATATACAGAGAAACAGAAGACAAAGTAAAAAGAGCACAATGTCTGAATTATGCTTTCATTTATGACTGATGTAGAACTATTCATGGGTCTTGCTATTTAAGCAAAACTTGGGACTAATTTGAGTGTCTTCATATAAAAACTAATTGGATGTGATCTTGCTAGGGCAGCGGGTTAGGATGCAGCACCGCAAGCTAGCCGCAGCCACTTCAGTGCTTGTTGGATCCCTGCTCCAGAGGTGATCCACATGGCGTAGCAGACCTCTCCTGTCTTGCTCGCAGCTCCCCTCAGCAGTGTATGTACTTCATTGATCTACCTGTTCTGCTCTTCAGTATGTCTCTGGTGAAACCTCTCAACATCTCTGCACCTCTGGCATGTACCCCAGTTCTGTATTCATAAATAAATAAATCTTTAAAAAACTAAGTGGATGTGTTAGATCACTTCTGAGACTCTTGTGGCTTCAAAATTTAATCATCTCTTCATTAAATGGTAGACTATTGAAAAAAAACATTTATGCAGTTTGGTTAAAATCCTCTATAGCCTTTTTAACCTAAATTTTACTTTCCTTCAATGGGTTTTTCTTTCTTTCACTAAAGTTAACCTTAGAAGTGCATTAGTTGGGCCCTCTCTGGTGGCTCAGTGGGTTAAAGCACAGCACTAAGAAGCTAAAGCCACTTCAGCATGTGTTCTATCCCCACCCTGGAGGTGACCCTATGGCTTGCTAGACCTCTCTGACCCACCCACTGTTCCCCTCAGCAGTGTTCTTCATCAATCAATCTGTTCTGCTCCCCACTCTGTCTCTGGTGAATCCTCTCACTGATTCTGCACCTCTGGTACCCCAGTCCTGTATGCATAAATAATCTTAAAACAATAAGTGCATTAGTTTTCCACCAGATTGTCAAGTTAGCATTTTAACGTGTGTACTTATTTATGTGTATGCCTGTCATTAACAATGCAATTAAATTTAATATGATCACCAATTTAGTAATTGAAGTAACACAGCACTATTTGTATTGTATGGTAAAGAGTCTATAAATTTTAAGGATGAATGTTTTCTTTCCCAGCATAGTTAGGGTTTCTTAATCTGCCTATTTAAAAATATATATACAAGAGGGATAAAGGAAAGGAAAATTTGAGGTCATTTAAAAATGAGAAATAAAGAACTAAATTTAATAGGGTCACAAATTCCAATGAAGACAATTGATGAATAGTTAAGTGCATGCTTAATTCATTGAATATTGTATATTCTGACAATAGTCTATTGAAGGAAGTATTTCAATATTTAATGATCTCATTATATTTAATAAAACATGACACTATATGGATTTCAAGAATATAATTTTATTCATTAACAGTAAACTTTCATGTAAATGAGTATCTGTGTCATTATTCTTAAAGGCTAAGTACATCTATAACATGGTTAATATCATCTAAAAACAATGTTGAATTTCTTGTTTTTTAGGCATTAAACATCATTTTACTGAAATTATTATTTATTTATTTTTAATTTTAACACTCATCAGTACAATTTTATATAATGATTTTGCTTTGGAAGTTACAGTTCTGATTAATTCTAAATTTGCTACAAAAGCTGGTATATAGATAAAGCTTATAACATTTCCATATTAAACTAAAAGACCTTATTTTAAAGTAACTTAAAGATTTATTTTTTGCTTTAAAACAACAATTTATTATGTAATGGATATCTATAGTTGTATCTAAGAAAACAATGATTCCTTTTAGACCTTAGTGACAAAGAAGTGGATGTATTACATAATTTCTGAAGACTTTTGTGACTTTAAAACTTAGTTATCTCTGTGTTAAATGATAAAATATTCAAAAAATAATTTATTCATGTCTGGTTAAAATAGTTTATAGCCTTGTCTCCTAGAATTTATGTATTGCACAGTTTGCCCTAGATTACTTTACTTTATAAACTTCATTTGGCTTCTCATACCTACTTTTTATTGTTGTTGTTGTTTGTGTCTTACTTATCTATTCATTCCTCTCAGTCATCCTGATGTTTATTTGAATACATCTGATCATATTGTTTGTATGATTCAAATACATGCTTAATTTATATGTTAAAATAATTCAGTAATCTACAATTTCAGATACATTTTAGAATTTGTGAATTTTTTTTCACTGAAGATATGTGGATGAGGTATGTTTTCAAAACATAAAAATAATGTACAAAATTCTCTTAACCCAACATTCATTATAGTTACTTTCCCACCTGACTTCTGTGTTCAAAGAGGAAAATCAAATGCAAAAATAATTCACCAAATAATTTGCGTATGCTGACATTCTTAATCCTAATTTTAAAGATTTATTCATGCATACAAGAAATGCTCTAAGGCCAAAAGTATGGGGGCTGAGAGGATTTACCAGAGACAGAGTGGGGAATCTACAGAGAACAGGTGGATTGACTCAACCACAGAGACAGGAAAGGTCTGCTGCACCATGTGGGTCAGCTCCCTGGGCTGTGATAAAACCGGTGCTGCAATGGCAGTGGACAGCTTCAAAGTGCTGTGCTTTAACTACCCTTGCACCACCAGGGAGGCACCTTCTCAATTTTATTTTCTTAGATTACCAACCACAAAGAAGAAAAGCGCCGATCATTGTATTAATTTTGTACTTTTTTATTTATTTTACTTATAAGCTGAAATAATATATAGACTTGTGTGGACTACACTTATCTTCTTTAAACTTACATAGTCTTCCAGACTTTTCACTCGTATAAGTCAAGGTTAAGTATTTAAAGATAATACTGATGAAGTGGTTTATTCACTTTATTTCTAAATTTTTTTTTTGCAACTGTATTAACCCTAAGGTTTATGATATAGATCTTCCAGGATCATTTTTATGCTTAAGAAGCTGTAAACCTATATGATCTCTGAATTGACCTGGAATACTCAATAAACCAGATTCCCATTCTAGGATATAACCATTATTCTAGCTCATCATATCCTAGGTTGCCCCCACAGATCTCCTATCTCCTGGCAATGAATTGGGTACAAAATAGTAGAACAAAAAAGTGTATTTGTAGTGGTTGTTACCTTTAACTGGCCACCTATCTCTTTTAAACTTTAATGAAGTGATTTGATTTAACTGTTACAACTTCTAAGTAGAAAACACCAGTTTAAAATTTTAGAATCATTTATAGAATTTATGTTGCTTAACATAGAGAAATGGGTCTTTGGTAAAATAATTAATTTCAGTGATACTTGGATTAAGTCAGATAGTTAGAACTTTTTGTCTCTCAAGTGGTATTATAAAGGAAAGTGTTAATCATTAAGACCATTTTTGCTACATGAGACCATCAGTTTTAATGAATGATAATTAAAAAAAAGTGATCAGATAAACAAATAAGCAAGCAAGCAAGAAAAAATTCCTCATCATAATTAGTGGATATGGTAAAATGTGTTAAGTGTGACATAAAGTATATATGAGAATTTATGCAAAAGGTTAAGTTAGAAAGATACAGTGTTCAGGTAGTAAATGTAATGTCCTTGAAATTAGAGTCAATTCTCATATTTAGGTTGGATATTGAATGCTGTCAACATTAGATACAAGGTTTACTTATCTCAGTGACACTAGTGTTTCAACCCTCTTCCTGCTGATTTGCAAAAAATGGTGTCATATAAGAGAAAAAAATAAATATATGAATAGCACATGATACTATTTTTCCTTATTGGTTCAGTATTTCTATTTGTAAGAGTAGGTTTGTTTATTAGCCAAGTAGAAACACAAAGTTGGAAAAGAGATTCCTTGAAAAGGGGGGTTTATTATCAAACAAAAGTTAGGAGTATGCTTGTCTACCACTGGCCACTATGTGATATATGAAATATCAGTTGTAACTAAGATTCTGATATCTTCTGGTATGTTCAAGCAACAGAAGCTATTTTAATGACTAAGCAATGTTGGCTCTGAAAATATACATGGTATTTTTCTGGAAAAGGAAAAAGGAATGTGGGTCTGGGAGAAGAGGGAATGTTGGTAGGGTAGGGAGGGGTGAGTGTGTAGGAAGAAATAGCCCTAGAGGCAGAAAAGGAAGTGTTGGTAATAAAAGGTAAGTCTGTGTAGTCTTAGTTGTGACAAATTTTCAGGTTTGTTTTTTTTTTTGTATTTTTTTAAGATGTATTTATTTTTTGCATACAGAACTGGGGTACAGGTCAGAGGTGTAGGGGCGGTGAGAGGCTTCTCCAGAGACAGAGTGGGGAGCAGAGCAAGCAGTTAGACAAAGTACACTGCTGAGGGGAACAGCAGATGGGCCATGCCATGTGGTCACCTCCCAGGCTGGGATTGAACTCATGCTGAAGTGGCTTTAGCTTCTTAGTGCTCTGCTTTAAACCATTGCACCTCCAGATGGGACCCCAAAGCTTCAGTTTTAAGAGGTAGATACTGAACTGTACTTGATGGTCAGTGGTACATTGTTAGGGATGATGTGGGTTTTCCATGGAAAATCCCGAACTTCAGCTTTATGAAGTAAAAATTGGAAAGATAGGAGAAAAGCACACTGGCTGAAATAAGTTGTCATTTTTATTTTTTTCTTTCAGAAATTTTCTAAAGTAGCGTAGGTTGCTTTATTTAGCTCATGTCATGCTTGGTAGTCTTAGGGACCAGGATAAAGAATTAACTATGACCCTGTTTTCTGCTATTATCTCTAAATGCATCTAATGTATATGATACTAAATGTAAATGTTGTAATAGGAATTCTAACACACATTTAAAAAAAACAAAATTTAAGGTTAAAACACTTTTTCTTCTGTTAAAACCATATTTCACTAGTGACATGCTCACCAAATAGAACTTACTCTTTGGAACTGTTGTACTTGTTCAAAAGCCTGAAAATTAATGTAAACTCAGGACCTGCTGAACATCCTTTCAGTATTATGAGATTCCAGAAAATGTGAATAGGCTGTTTCAGTTGTTAGCTAATTTTCTAGATGCCTTTTTTTTTGGTGCTCAGATAATTCAAATGGCTTCCTTTCAATACCTCAGGCTTGTCATGTACACTCTATTAGAGTTTGTAACATTTTTGAAGGAATTTGGCACAGACATTGCTTTTCCACTTTTACTCTCTAAGTTTGATGAAAGCCTGCCAAAATAGTATAAACACACTCAAATAGATATATTTTCACCAATTTTTGAAGTTCTCAAATATTGTATGTGTTATAATAAGAGTCGGTCAATTAGTTGTAGGTGATACTGATACTTTGAGCTAAGTATAATTAGGCTACTTTATATCAAATCTCAGCACTTGCAAATGATGAGACATCATTGATTCATATGTCATCATCCTTTCAGGTGTACATTTAAAACTTGATTTCATTCAAGATTTCTGTCTTTATGTAAGTATAAAAATCCCCTAAACCCTATAATTTGGATACTTAAAAATTAACATCCTTTCATTTTAAAAAAAAATAATTGAAGTCATATATTACATACAACATTATATTATTTTATCACCCATTAACATTTGTATAATGTCAAAATGTGTGGAGATTATTCAATAAACTTTAAAATTTGTTATTGTTGAATGTACCAGAAACTCTTTTTAACTAATTTATAGTATAAAATGTTGGTCCTACCAGATACTCATTTTAAAATATACCTCTATGTGATGAGTACAAATAACTTCCAGGAACTATTTTTTTTAAATGCTTGAGGCAGATGATATATGGGTTAGTCACAATCTATAAAAGCACTATGTTGTTGAAGAACAGTTATAATTTAGAGCTAAGGTAATTCAAAACTGATTCCGATGGATGATGACAAGACATATCTGTTAACAAGTTTAAGTAGAAATAGAGAGCAAATGAAGTTTAGAATTGACTTAGCCCACCACCTTTGAGATTATATATAATTTCCCCCATTATTATTTTCCTCATCTTTAACTGAGGTAACATTGGCATATAACACTGTATGTGCTTCTCTGCAAACTTTATGATTTCTGGGGTTAATGTAATTTCAAAATAGATGAATTGTATTTTTTATTGTGATTTTCATAATTCAGATGTAACAGTGCATTTGAGCACACTTCCTGGTGAAAGGAAATTTGGGTTTGGACTTGATAATACATGGGTTTGAATGCTAGCAATGGATATATTTTTGGACATTGCTTAATGTCTAAATCCCAGATTCTTCATCTTTAAAAATGATAACAATCTGTGCCCTCCTTCGTGGTGCAGCAGGTTAAAGCACAGCACTAAGAAGCTAAAGCCACTTCAGCAACAATTCGATCCCTGCCCAGGAGGTGATCCCTATGACATGGCAGAACTCTCCTGACCCGACCACTGCTCCCCTCAGCAGTGTACATAACCAGTAGGCCTGTTCTGCTCTCCACTCTGTCTCTGGTGAATCCTCTCACTGCCCCTGAACCTCTGGCTTGTACCCCAGTTCTATATGCATACATAATTAAAAAAAATGCTAACAATCTATACTCAGGTAAATAGTGGAGTTAGACAGAGTTCTTGCCTATAATGAAAATCAGGTTCATAGTGAAACTGATAGTTTACTATTTCCTTGCAAGATTGAGAGTATTTGACCATTTCTCTGGATTCTTGTGTGCACAACTGAATTTTGGATTCTGAGTATTTCTAGGATATATAAGAAACTAGATTAATTAGAGATGGCTAAATATTGCTGAAAATTCAGGGATTTTGAGAACAAGTACCTGGCTAATAATTCTGGTTATAATAATTTATTTGATGAAATATCTGTTTGTGTTTTTATATTCGTCAAGGGTATTGAATATTTGTATTTGCCCTATCGTAGGTATATGCTTTCTGTGTATATTGAATCCAAGGACGGTTGTGGTGGACAGAAGAAGCTTTCCAATATTCTCAGCTAGTTGTTTAGAGATAAAAGTACTTTTAGAGGATCTTTTTGTTCATATAGACAAGTCCAATGCAGTCCTGTTCTTTGACAGTTTTATTTACTCCCATTGTTATTTAGTGCCCAAAGTTTCAGATAAAGTTTATTTAAATGAAAAGTTTTATATGTTTTTTAAAAGGTGAAGCTTCTATGTACTTGAAAGATAAACTGGACATTGAGTTTGTTTAAGCTGGAGTAGGGAGTAACAAGTGATATATTTTAATACTAAATTACATAGTTTTATTAATACCTAACATTATTACATAGAACCATATGCAAGTCATAAATATTAGTGTGCTTAACTCCGTTTTATCCTATATTTGATTTATTTGTATAAAAAATACTTCATTTTAATATAAAATATAAGGTCTACTATTCAAGTGGTTTTAATTAGATTGACTATAAAATAACTAGATTTTAGCATTTTACCTAGTTATTTAAATTGCTTTATATATTGGCATGCTTCATAAAACTAGGTTACCCACTCAATGACTTCAGTGGTAGAAATTAATTTTCACTTACAATTAAGATCATGCTTTGTATAATTTATCCATGCTTTATATTTTATATTGAAGACACATTACCTCACACATTTTTTCCCCCTTTTGTTCAGGAACTTTAGAATATAACCTGTTTGTCTAGTTATTGTTTTCTGAATTAACAGGGCACTTTATAAAGTTAGAACCCATAAAATACAGTAACCATGTCCTTTGAACCTGAATAATCTTATGATGCTCAAAGATGCCTTTCGAATGCATAGAATTTAATTAGAAAATAAAGAAAGTAGAGGAGGGAATTTGCTACAAAATGTTTAAATGATATTCTTGAATGGGTTTTCAACCCCTCCATCTTGTCTTCTGCATACAGACAAGAGATGTTTTCATTGGCATCATTTGGATCACTGTATGATTTGACTTCATGAATATGTAGCAGAATTCTTTCCTGAAATCAAAATTTTTAAATACCTAAGTTTATTTATTTATTCATAGAAGAACTGGGTTGTAGCCAAGTGGTGCAGAGGGGGTAAGAGGATTCACCAGAGACACAGTAAGTAGGGAGAAGAACAGGTGGATCTAGTGAAATCTACTGCTGAGGGGAGCAGGAGAGTTCTGTTGTGCTGTGTGGGTTATCTCTCTGGCTGGAGATCAAACTCTTATTGCAGTTACTGGAGATAGCTTGATAGCAGGGAGACTCTGATTTTTTTTTTTTTTTTTTTTTTTAGAAATTCCCTTTATCAAAGTAGTTTTTAGAATGTGCTTTAAGTTGGTTACTTTTTATGAATTAAGTAACTAAATTATTTTACTTATTCTAGGACATACTTTTTACTTTATAGCAAGTTGAAACCAATGTGTTGATGTTTGGAATGATCTTCTCTGATAAAACAGTGTCACACTTACTGTCATCTCAAGATTCATGTGATGCATTTTTAAATGAAAGTAACCATAAATCTTTCTGAGTAAACACATATCTTACTTTGGGGACTGATTTTCTCCCCCTAGCATCTATGTTATCTAAATTGCAAAGAATTATCTGTTCCTTTTTAAAATTTATTTGTAAGTGACATGTTTTGTTTGGGACTATCTGAAGGTTATGAATTTGTATTTGTACTTGCATGTATGTCTTATTGAGGTCTTAAATACTTTGAAACTTATTGTTATATATGGACATCAAAAAATAAAAAAAGAACTTACCAAGATAATATATCATTAAAAAAATATGGCTCTTTTAGATGATAATGAAATGGGTGATCCTGGGTTCATTTTCATTTGATAATAATCCAAGAAAAGGCTAAAGATAGTAGCACTCTCAAGAGAAGAAAGCTGTTGATGACAACTGAAGGAGAACTGTTCTGAAACTCATTTCCTTGGTTGTCATCCTGATGAACCTCATGTTATTTGATTGTGAAGTTAATTTTTCTCATTGTGAAATTGCAAGCAACCATTTTATTTTCCTTGATTTTGTTGAGGTCTGTGTCATTGCAGTTAGGCTTTATCTACTTAATTTGTTCATGATATGAAAAAAATATATATAGATTTCATAATAAAAATTAAACCTGACTAAGCTTTCATTCTCTTGCTTTCTAGAAAGTTTCAATTTCAGTCTGTTTGCTACAGTAAAATATATGAGTCAGATAGTGAAATGAAAAAAATATTTTGTAATACTTAGTCACATAACATAATATTGTTTAAGTTATTTTTCCATTAGAAAAGTAAATTATTTTGTTTCCAGTTTTTCTATAGGAAAGATGTTTTTTAGAACCATTAATTTCCATCTAATTTTAAGGTGGTGATGTTCCCCTTTTAAGGACAGCTTTAAACATGAAGTGACAAATACTGAGAAATAAAGCTCAAAAACTACAACTACTGACTACAACCCAAACTGAAATTTTAAGTTTACCAGTATTTATAATTGGGCAAGTCTGTAAATCTGATAAGCTTGCAATGTGTAAATATTTATGTTTTGAGTATTACAGCTAGTACTAATGTTACCCAACCTGTGCCATTTTCCTGATGGCATAAAAGTTATAAAACCATGCCAACATTTTTTCAATTTGTCATGTATTTTGCTTCATTTATTTTAAATTGAAGTGATACTGATTTTACAACACTATATATGACTCTGAGACACCATGTACCTGCCACTGAGGCACATATAGCCTTTGCTCCCAATTGTCCATTGAGTCCCTTCCATACCCTGCTCTCCAACTTTCCCTACTCCAGCTTTTGAGAACGGAGCCAGTTGAATACATGGATACCTGACAACATTCTGGAGATGAGACTCTCATATTAAGTCTTCTGAAGATGGAGCTTTAGGTTAGTATTTAGTGGGTTCAAGAACAAGTGAAAAAAGCAAGTTAGCAGAGTCCAATAGAGTGTTTTCTGCTAAGTCATGGTGTACCTGAAATTTGGACCTAGAGTGTGCATTCTTTACTTTTGAATGTTTTCCATAAAGTCATGAGTCAGGTCTCTTGTCATCCTCTTGCATAGCTATTTTTAAATGAGAATGAGAAGTCCTGCGAAGATAATGAACACATTTATGGGCCTGTATTCTGAAACAACTTGAAAAAACTTACGGAAAATCATTTTTTCCCTTGTTTAAAATGGGCAGGGGTATTTTTGTCCCATTCTTTGCAAACATGTATTACTGTTCTTGCAAGATAGGCAGAAATATAGACAGATCACCATGACCATCATGGCTTCACTAACAATTATTTTGCAACTTCTTGGATTTCTCAGGCTTCAGAAACACCTCACAAAAGGTTTTAGCTTGAAAGTTTCTAGGACAGACAGAATAGTGCATGTTTTCCTCTGTGATCAGGGGCAGGCAGCCAAAGGCTCAGATTTGCTGATCTCAATTTGGCACTAATAAATAGCCACCTGGTTGTCTGATAGCTATAGCTTTCACTATACAGAAGTAAGTGCTAAAAATGTTTTATATGTTACATCATTTTTCAGATTGTCTCCCAGATATTTTAATCTCATTGTGCTAGAGTAAAGAAATGACATAGAAAGTTATGTGTGTGTCTAGAGGAAGGCTAAAATTCCCATCACTGTCTAGAACGTTTTCCTTAACACTGAGTACATTTTTTACTGATTTTCAAAGAATAGACTAAGAATACTAAGCCATAAGTTATACATTTGTGAAACTAATTTTAACCTAGATCTTTTCCTCTTCCTAACTGAAAACACCTTTTGAGAGATTTATTTATACAGCATTAATTTATTTGGTGAATACAGTCTGTTCTTGATGTTTCAGTATTTGGGACTTTGGGAACACTGATTTAGCAAACTCTAAGCCTTGCTCCTTGAAAAAATGCAGTTATGTTTTTATGAGACTCTGATCACACCATTTTGTCAATATATCAATATATTAACTTGCTTTCATGTGTTTCTGTTTGAAGATCACATATTTAATATATTTTTGACTCATTAAAATTAAACTCATGGTCAAAGAACTACAATTCACACCAAAACAATGTTTAGCTAATATACATATTTTTTGTTTAAGATACATAACAGCATTTTCCTGCTTTGGAACTCTGTACAGCACTTCAGCACAAGTCTCGGAGCCATTTTAAAGAAGGAAATAATCAATATAAGACAATAAGAATGCAGAAAATATGTCATTAAATACACCTTGAAAAGGACGTTTATATAAAGTATGAAGTTAGGGTGTGCCACCTTCGTCTACCACAGCTGGAAGTGGGTCTGTCAAGTAACTCAGATTTTTTGCTATTATATCTGCAGATAACTCCAAAAGCACTATATCAATTTTAAGACATCAACAACATTTCCTAGTGAATATATAAAATTGAATATAATTGAAAATTACAGAATCTGGGAATAATGAAGAAAACCATAGCTTATATGGCTAACCAGAATGATTTTGAAATATTTTTGCATCTATGTTGAGCTTCCTCTTAATTTTGGAGGTGATTATAAAATTTTAAAGTTGGAAGAGATCTTCCAGGACAACTAGTCACACTTATATAGAAGGTGGGAATTTTCTGTGAAATATCACTGAACAATGGACTCTAAGTTGAAACTTTATAGTTTACCTTATTTGGAACCCTATGCATCTTATAGGCACTAATTTATGACTTTTGGCTATTTTAATAAAACCTCTGTCAGTATCCTCTGCTTTCTTTTAAAGCTACAGTATATTTTCTTTGGTCATGTAAGAAATATTGTAGAAATGGCAAGGATACTAATAATGTGGATTATTTTCTAAGTGAAATATCTTCTTTAAAATAAGTTATTTGTGCTTGTTTTATGTCTCCATTCAAATTGTTGAATAAAACAAGTGAAGTGAATAGTATACAATGTATTTTTATTTGTTTGTTTTGTTATTTTTTAATATAATTTGCTTTTATTTATACTGAATTTATTCCCAATACATAAAGTTTTATTTCTTCTGTAATACATTTTCCTTCTGGGAAATTTACTCTTCTGGTTTAGGAGTAATCTGTTCTTTTTTTGGTTAAGTATTATTTCAGTGTAGCAAAGAAAACTCATGTATGGGTTTATCTAACCATGAACTCTCTAAGTTTCTGGATGAAATTGCAGAATTTTGTTCACTTACATAGGCTAGATGATCAGAGTATATACATCTAAACTTTAAGTTCATCATTACTATCTGTATTTTTAAACATGTGCAATAAAATATCAGCACGCTTTTTGAGTCAACAAGCCTGCGACCAGCCCCACTGTTTGACCTGGGCACACCTACCACTCTACCATATATTCTGGCAGAATGACATACTTTCTTCTGTAGGTGACATACTGAAGATTCTTGGTGCATTTTGGATATGCAAACTCTCTATTTGAGCAGTTGCACAAATATCCTTAAAATAAAATAAAGGCTTGAATTCCTTGATTTGTACCATTTCATGTTTTTTTTTTCTTTTAGAAGTTGCTATTAACAATGTTTATTCAACCAATGATTCACAGTCATAAAACAAATTGAAAACCTTGTCTGATTACAAAATTTGTGGGATTTTGTGAGTGAAGTGAAGAGTAGATCATTTCCAGAGATCACTGAGAGATGTCCTTCAGAGTTTGAGGCAGCACTAAATACAGGCCACCAGAATTTCCTTCAAGTACAAAGTTTTAAAGCCTTCTACCATTATCAACTATAATTTTTGATTTAGTACTGTATAACAAGTCACCAGTACAACTTACTGAAAAAACAACAACAACAACAACAAAACATTGAATATTGTGTGTCTCGCTGTGTTATATTGTTAGCCACTAGACTGAATTTACTGCTAGGAAAGAAAACTAAGTGACCTCACTGTGCAAATTTAGACTTCACAAAGAATGATTGTGATACATTTCACTGTCCATGTTGCTTCCTTTACCTTCTGCCAACAGAGTTAGAAAGTATAGGCTTTCTTGTTCTACTCATTGACATAGATGACAATCTGCCTTTGCAATATTAAAATGTAATGGTCAAATTGAGAAGACCAAAAAATAATACTTAGGGTAACTTGTTTGGATTTCTGTGTCATGTCATTGGCCATTTGTCATTCCTTTTTTTTTTATCCACTTAAGTCTTTAAATCACGAATATTTTCAATATTTTTTCCTTTTGAATATTTTTAATGTGGAATTAAAAATATTTAAATATAACCATTCTGATCCCTTAGTTTTTTTGTACTGTAACAAAAATACCATAAACTGGCAGTATTACAAATATTTATTTTTGACAGTGTTGGAGACTGAGTGGAACAAGATTAAGGCATTGACAGATTCAGTGTCTAGTGGGGACCTGTTTCTGGTTCATGTGCAGTTCTGATTATATTCTGATTATATTCTGATTATTATATTATATTCTGATTATATTCTGATTATATTGGTTACTTCATGACCTAGAAAATGATGCTCAATTTACCTGTGTATATGCATTTCCTCATCTGTAAAATGTATATAAAAGTTAATTTGAATGTGTAAAATGTAATTATAGTTTCTAACTTGTAAAAATAGATGTTTCTAGTAGCCATATTAATGGTATTTACAGGTAAAATAAAATATTTTTCAGCTCCTAAACTTTTTAAGAACCTGTTGTCATGTTGTCAGGTCTTTTTCCAAAAAAAAATAGTTATGGAAAACAATATCTTATATAATTGAGTTATTATGCTATTATTAGTATTGTTTTAAAGATTCATTTAGCTATGCATACATAACTATGTATTATTTAGTTACAAGCCAGAGTTGTGGGATCTGGGGGATGAAAAGATTCAGCAGAGACAGAGTGGGAGCAGAACAGGCAGATTAACTGGAAATACACTGTCGAGGAAACAATGGCACAGGAAGGTCTGCTGTGCCATGTGGGTCATCTCCCTGGCCAGGGGTCAAACTCCTACTGCAAATAGTTTTAGAGTGCTGTGCTTTAACCAGTTGCACCACCAGGGAGGCCCCCATAATTGACTTATTGACTGTTATGGTTTATACAAAGAAGTTAAAAAAATATTTATTTTTTAGTTGAACATCATTTTTTTAAATTCAAATTAATTAAAAGCAATTCCTTAAACTATTTAAAGTACTGATTGTAGAAGTGGGACAGCACTAAAACTTCCGTAAATTAACGCACATATCACAAAACAGCATTTTCACATTCTGCATAAGTTTTCTTTAATTATTTCCTACTAGGTTCTTATTTCTAACAAAGCAGAACCAGTACTCTTCATTCATTCAGTACTCAAACAGTATTCTACTTGATGGAAGCATTAGACACTGGAAATTAAAATGTGGTAAATCATTTCTTGTCAGGAAACTTACATATTAAATAAGTCATTAACAGTGTTTTTGGTGAACAATAAATTTGGACTTACAGGAGTGAACTTAATGTGGAGTTTGCACATGTTGATGTTCAGTGATGAAGACTGGGATGCATGTAACGTTATAATGTGATGTTACTTTAATTTAAAAATTAAATAATGCCAATGTAAGGTCTAACTGCCATGACAAAGAAGAACAAAAGATACTTCACAGTACATATGTGGGATGTCCAGCCTAGATTAGGTGTCAGGATAAATTGATGATATTTTCTGCGTAAATAAATATTTGAGCTGGTATGTTGGATCAGTAATCTTTACATAGCTTGAGAAAATAGGAAACTCCTTGAAGGCTCCAAAGCAAGAGAGGAATTGCAGGCTATTAGTTTCTCAATGAGTTAGTGTCAACATACTCCATGATTCATCACATCTCATGATCATTATTTGAGGTCATATTAAGTAGTTTCATTTTATTTTAAAGGATTTGAATGATGACTATATGTTATAAGTGGTGATGATACATAAGAGGTCAATTTTACACCTACAAACTTTCTGGCAGCTCTTTGGAGAATTGTCTAGAAGTTGCTTAGTATATTTAGGAGAAGGAGAGACTGTTGACTTGCATATCCAAGTTGAAACAACCAATAGAAAATGAATGTTCTGATGTGAAACTCAGAATAGGGTACCAGTTTATTGATATGAGAAATAATGGTCTCTGTCAGTGGCAGATGTATAACCCTGTGAATTAATATCTGGACTACTCATTCTTCCAGTGGTCTTAATAACCAGGGGTTGGGATTTCTGATTTGGGATAGATTCCAATATCTTGAAAAAAAACAATAACTGATAAATGCTCCTTACATAAACTTTTAGTAACTATTTCAGGCTCTGTCCGCACTGGTATTGTAAGGTGAAAGGAGCCATAGACAACATACAAATACATAAGCAGTGTTGTTTTCTAATAAAACATATTTACAAAAAGAGACAACTGAGAGCCCTCCCTGGTGGTGCAGCAAGTGAATGCAGCAATAAGAAGCTAAAGCCACTTCAGCATGAGTTCAATCCCTAGCCCTGGAGGTAACCCACATGGCGCAGCAGACCTCTCCTGACCCGCCTGCTGCTCCCCTCAGCAGTGTACTTCGTCACTCAGCCTGTTCTGCTCTGTCAGCCTGTTCTGCTTCCACTCTGTGTCTGGTGAAGCCCCCCACTGCCCCTGCACTGCTAGCCCATACCCCAGTTCTGTATGCATAAATAAATGAATCTTAAAAAAAAAAAAAAGAAGAAGAGAGACAGCTGAACTCCTAGCTGTAGGTTGATTCACAAAGCATAAATAAATAATTAAAGCATTATACTTTAGCTTTGGTATATTTAATGGATATGGAACTTTGACTTCACTATATACAGTAATTGGGGAAAAAAACTTTCCCCTAATTTTCTTTTACTTATCAACATTTATATCATGGGTTACAGGCAAGAAGATTAGGCAATAAGGTAGAGAAAGAAATCTACTAGATAATTACTCTAAAAGTATTTTACCCATTCATGATGATAAGTCAGTAGTAATGTCTATGAATAAGAAAGTTCAGAGATGGTTTAACACAAGTTGTTTTATAAAGAAGCAGGTGATTTTAAGATCTTTTTTAAAATGTTTCTTTTTTTTTTTAATATCCATGTCTGATATTCATTGACGTGATTTAGATTAGATCCTGATGTGGACACTATTGTTTTTTTCCCCTGTCTTTCTTAACAAAATTATGTTCTATTTTTCAATTACCAACTCAGAATGGCTTACCAACAATTTTAATTACTCAACAAATAGTTTACAATTATGACTTTATCATTAAATTTTCTTTTATAGGATTTCAGCTGAGTTGGAGTCTAATATTAACTCGATTAACCCAGCACTATTAATGCATTCCAATACAATGTTCTCTTACTAGCGTGTATAGATATATTACCAGGAGAAGTAATTGCAAGCAATCACAGGAAAATAAATACTTTAAAGACTCCACTCAAAAATGTAGCTGTAAACAATGTGGAAAAGCAGGACCACTGTGAAATCGTGGGAGCTAGTTGATCAACTCTGAGTGTGACTTTAAATAATATTATTTTCTTATAAATAAACTTACAGTTGACTCTGAACCCAGAAAGTGATGAACAGAGACAGAACTTAGAGAAAAATATTGCAGATTATAACTAAAGGGTATGTTTTGTGGCACAATTTATTTTATTATTTCCAAGGACCTCAGAAATAGCTTAGGGATTAAGTCTCAGCACTAAGGTCGAGTTTGAACCCCAGTCAGGGAGGTAGCCCACATATAGTGCAACAGACCTCTCCTTTCTCACCCATTGCTTCACTTAGCAGTGTCTTTCATTAAAATCTACTCTCTCCTGGTGAAACCTCTCACCCCTACTCCTACATCATCTATGACCTACACCCCAGTACTTCTAAAAATAAAAAAAGGCTTTCAGTCTGTTGAAGAGATCAGGGAGTTTTGCTTCTGCTTTTGTTTGATTTGTACAGGGACAGATTGTGAATATTTTAAGATTGTGGGCAATAAAATTACTGGCAACTGTTCCATTTGACCACTGAATACACGAAAGAAGCTTTGGAAAATATGCAAACATATAAGCATGACTATGTTAATATAAGACTTGATTTGCATACCAAAGGACTGTCCATATTGAAAAGACCACACACAGCATGTGTTGGTGAGGTCATGAAGAAAAGAGAATTCTGGTACACAGTTGGTGGGCATGTACATTAATATACTCTCTATTGAAAACAGTTTAGTGATCAAAATATTACAGAGAACTTTTATGTGGTTCAGAATTTCCACTTCTAGCTATTTATCCAAAGTACATGAAAACACTAATTTGAAGAGATTAATGATCCTCCCCCAGTGTTGTTCTTGGAGGCTCTGTTTACAATTATCAAGGCATAGAAATAACCTAAATTTTTTGCCTATCAGTGGATTAAATAATATATATATGTGTGTGTGTGTGTGTGTGTACATATACTCATATCAATGAAATTACTCACCTACTTAAAAATATGAAACCTTGTATTTTTAAACAACATGGGTGGAATTTGAGGTGATTTTCCTAAGTGAATGAGAAACAGAAAGACAATTACAATTCAGTTTCATTACTATGTTGACTCTAATAAGACAATAGTGGTCATAAGAGGAAAAAGAAAATAGGGTGAGGGAGGAATTGGTGGAGGGGGTCAATTTAATAGAGGTTAGTGATAATATAATTTCTAGGTGTAATGTCAGGTTCTAACACTATGCTACTGAAATTTATTTAATATTATAAGCCAAAAATCAATTAAAACAAAAAACAGAGTTTTATATGGCCTACTGCCTAAAGTATCCCAGTCAACTTCTGATCTAATGAGTAGCAGAAACTCAGAAATAAATAATTAATGCAAAAGTGGATAATACTGGAATGGAGGTGTTCAAAGGAAGTGTTCATTTAAATCTAGCTGAGGGAATGTAGAAATTGACTATATTAATAACTATAGAGAATAAGAAGTGAAAAGTCTTGAACAAAATTCAAAAAAAATTGCTGATGTACTTAAACATTTAATTCTTACTCTGGAGCATAGCATATGTGTTTGAAGTTGAAGTAGGTAATATTGGATACTTCATGAAAAATTCTAGTGAATTTGGTGTTTACTGAGTTGCCATCCATCAAATATGTTAGCACCAATGTATGAAATGACAGTTCTGTATTAAGAAAACACTTATGTACAGGATTAGAAATGGGAGGAATTTTGTCAGAAGAGTTAATAGAAATGCAGAATATCTGAAGAATTTTGAGTAGAATTTGGTAGTCCAGGAGATTTCAGAGTGGATAAATATACCTATCTAGCTATCTGAAAGCATAGCAATCTGGCAGGAATCCCTATTCCTGTAGTCAAATGTTTCAGCTAGCTATCATGCTGCCATTGGTTTTTGCAAATTATGTTTGCAGATGGTACCAATTCTACAGTTTCACTCTGTTAGTTTTCAAATGATAAATAACATTAACTTAACTCCTAGTTTAATCTCTGTGTGTAAATTCCTTTATAACTTGTATGTATATTCTAAATATATATATATATATATATATATATATATATATATATATATATATATATACTTCATTTGTATATTATTTTGAAAATGTAAATGTGAGAAAAGTGAAAACCCATTTCATTCCCAATGAGATATGTTCTGTTTGATGGTTATATACCCATTCAGTTTTTAGTGGATGTTGAATTACCTCACATTTTACATTTAACTTTTTATGACTTGGTACTAATTGTCAGGAAGATTCTTGTTAAACTACACACTGGGTCTACTTATTTTGTCCTTTTATTGCCTGGCAGGGTTTTAAAACTTCATTGAACATTCTTCAGGGCCTAATTTTTCATTTTATTAGTGAATAGAATAATAGTATATAGAAGAAGAGAATAATTTGACATAGAAATTGAATGAGTGCTCCCCTGGTGGCACAAGGGGCTAGGTCTCACCATTGTGAAGCTTTAACAACTACTGCAGCACAAGTTTAATCCCCAGCCATGGAACTAACCCACATGGGACAGCAGCGGACCTCTCCTGTCTCACCTGCTGCTCCCCTCAGCAGTGTATTTCAGAAGATCTGCCCATTCTGACCCTCACTCTGTCTCTCATGAATCTTCTTACCCTTTGTATGTCTGGCCTACATCACAGGTCTCATATGAATAAATAAAATACACTTAAAAACAAAAACAAAATAAATTAAAGGGGAAAAGAGAAAAGAAGGGCATACACAAAAGCACATGCACACACGCACGCACACACACACTACAACAATTAATTAACTCCCACACTTAAAAAAAGAGGAGGAAGGCCTTTTAAAAAGGTAAATGTGCAGTCAATATCTTACAACTTTGTGCATATGAAATATGTGTGTGTGTGTGTTTTGTCTTAAAATTGTCAAGAAAATTAGGATTGTTTTCTATTTTCCATTTCTGTGTTTATTTAGTTAGCTAATTTAATTTTGTTTTTAAGATAATTTTTATTTAAATGACATTTGTTTATAGCATTATGTAGATTTCAGTGTGTAACATTATAGTTCTCATCTATTGTGCTACACCTGACTGATATAAAGCCAATTATATCTTAATTCTGAATTTTAGAGAAAGAGTGGCAATAAAAATAACAAGGAAGTTAGATCACTGGAAAAAAGAACATAAAACTGATAAATTTGGTTTTGGTATGCTCATAGTACTACCTTTGTCTATTTGTATTAAGCATTCGTAGTCAGTCTACAGTTACATGTTAGGAAAATTTATGGCAAAGACTAAATTTGAGATTGTGGATCACCATGGAAGGGTTTGGAAATAAGTGTGACTAGAACATTCTCTCCCAATGTTTGACATTTCTTCCAATATGTAGAGCTTATTTGATCTGATGCTTTTAATATCTCCTTCCAGACTGACACCTAAAGATAGAAGTGACTAAAAATGATTAATGGAGAACAATATTTAAAAATTATCTATGAGAGATAGGACCTGAGTCGGTGACAGATTTTATGTAAGCGATGTAACTACTTAACTGATTTAAAGAGAAGTCTGGAGTCCTGGGTGCTTATTTCAGAATTGCCACATGCTAAATGTGTTGCACTGGATAATTTAGTTAACCTTTCTGGTCTTTGTCTGTAAAATAAATGTAATCAATCAAGTGACTGATTCCACACATTTTATTTCATTTTTGAATAAATAAAAATCCTAACATCTTGATAGTATCTAATAACAATTTTGAAAAGAAAAATTCTCTCTCAGGTAAAAAAAAAAAAAACTGACAAACTATTATTTCATTTTTTTCACTCTCCAAAATATCATAGAGAGTAAGCTAGTGATCATTAACAAAATAAAACTTAGAGTTACATTTCTGCAGTAGCATCACACTTGGTAAAAAGTAGAAGCCCAAGCAAGGATTTTGAAGAAAACAATAAAAACTCCTTATTAAATTTAGAAGTCTATTGAAAGTGTTTTAAATGTGTGTGAAAGATGAATAATATGTATCAACAGAACTTTCACTAAAACAAAGAAATATTCCATTATAGTACCACCTTAGAGATTTGAAAATTCCCCTTTTCAATGAAAGAACATAGGTTATAAAACTTGAATATACAAAAACTGGTGTTAACCAACCTGACAAAACACCAAGAAAGTGAAACCTAATAGAGTGTTTGATATAATCCAGACTTTATAGGCCAGTATTATCAAAGTACCAAATTTTGTTATATATAGGGCCTGACACTACACAATGAACAAATAACTTAGCCATCTTAAATCATGTTAAGGACTAAAGTACTTCATCTAATATTACATAATATGATTACTGATAGTGAAGATGACATTTAAAAAACAAAAAGCCCTGTAACTCTTAATTTGAAACACTGCCAATTCCTGTGAAAATTCATAGGTGAAATTCCTGGGTGAAAATCCACTAGACAAAAGAAGATGACCAACAGGATATAAGCAACTCTAAGTATATTTATTTAGATACTATAAAGATTTAACCTGAAATATTCACAGTGAGTATGGGAAGGAAGAAGTTGACTTGAGAAACTTAAAGCGACACTAATTATATGCATACATGTTTTTGTACTAAAATTAAAAAAAAAAGTTCCAAATAAGTATAAATAACAGGAGTAATCAAAATAAAGTGAAATAAAAATATAATGCTGATATGTAATTATGAGTTTGGATTTAAGCCAGCAGAGAGAGGATTCAGTATAAATTCCTTAGTGCATTTCAAACACAAGTGAAATGCTATCAAACTATATTTCAAGAGAATCTTGGAACTAGAGCCAAAACCATAGTTTTGAATAGAGGTAAAATGAAAGTGAGTAGGCATGGAAGCAAGTAAGATACAGGAGTGAAAGGGCAATATAGCCTGAGGAGACAACCTTAACTATCTTTATCACAAGGGTGGTGGAAACAAATAAGTCCCACTAAAAAGTGATGGGGAATGCAAAGGCTTGGGATATCTATAATAAAGCTAAGATTCAAATCATTTGAAGTTTCAGGTGTTCAATAACTCAGATGCTACAAAGAATTTTAGAAGTTAGAGAAATATTTTGAAAAGACACATCCAATTATATTGTAATTGGGAAGATGAAATGGAGGAAAAGAAGAATGTATGGATTAAAAGGCTGTCTAAGCAAGTAAATATCTGAAACTATATCGTTATTTCAAGCACAGGTCAAAGGAAGAAATTGATAATTGTAATTATAAAGTTTAAACCCAAGAGTGTTAGTTTCCTACCAAGTGGACCACTTTTACATATCAATCAAGCCAATCACATATAATCATAGTATGATTTTATCTGTGAGAATCCACAGTACAAAAAATATAAGCATATATTTCATATGGTAATGAAGACAGAGATATGAATCCCTGAGAAGAGGTTGGGAAGACCAGCATGGAATTAAAGGCATTCAAGGGTACAGAAAACCCTTGTGCCATCAACTCATCAGGGAAAGGGGAATGCTTCTCCCTATAGAAACTCCAGTTTATAGGCACAGAGAAAAATCACCTCAGATTGAGTTCATTTGGTTCCTATATTTATACTGCATTGAGAAGAGTGTTACAAGGACCACCTCTTATTTCTAATTTGCCTCTAGCCCTTTAGCACACCTAAGCTTTTTGTTTTTATTTGTCTCAATGCTTTGGTGAACAAGTGGTGTTTCTCAGTTGATAATTTAACACACCCCAACAAAATTGCCACTACCTGTTAGTCAGGATAATTACAATATCAACACATATAATAATAGTTTGAGAAGCTTCTCAAGATGAAATTACTTGTATTTCTTTTGAGATCATAGGCTAAGAAATAAATTGGAAAATATTTTCCAGTTAATACTTTGATATGAGACTGAAATTATGCTATGATCCAGTAGTATTGTTGCCAAACTATTACTCTCAAAACTTTATGTAAAAGTAATATTTTCCCAGTTACACTTTAATTTTAGGCATAGGAATAAAAAGTTCTTATGCCGACTTAATGTTGCCAGGTATTAATTTTAGACACTAGATTCAATATTTTATTTTTTAACTTCAACAAAATTCTGAAAATAATTTTTCAAGTAGCTTTTCTCACTTCTTTTTTAAATCCATCATTATTGGCTTTATGACTAACCTTTTAGAGTTAGAATCTAAGCAAGCTCTCTGTGCAATAACTTGTAATCTGAAAAATAAGTGTGTGTTTAAGTTACAGTTTTCTCTCCATGACATGAAGGTAAAGCGTATTAAGTTATTTAACCAGAGGTTTCTATTTTGTTACTGTTATGTAAGCTAAAGTTTAATTAAAGAGAGTGATCATTAGGATTGGGAATAAATGCCACTTAGGATAGTTAGTCAGAAAATGAAAAAAACCCTTTTCAGTGCTTCTTATTGTGTGGTCAGTGTGTGTTAGTAAAGTGACCACATTTGAGTACATACTGGACATGTTAGAATCACCGTCTGCAATTCTTGACAACATTCTTGTCAGAAAGATATAGATCTTTTACTTGAAATATGTACATGTTATAACTACAGTGATTTTTACTTTGTGATTTGTTCTCAGTGCCTCACACACAGACACACACATCTGTGTGGATATATGTGGAACTATAGAATATGTAAATGTGGGTGGTTTAATAGAATAACTTGGAGTTTGTTATCAGAAGTCATGAATTTACTATTAATTTTGGTATTTAGTTATATTCAAATTAAGGGAAAATAATAGGGTCCTAAATTTGATTTATGCTCTCAAATGGAGGAAAAATTATGCCATTTGACTATTAAGAATACAAAGCAATACCCAAGCTCATGGGTAATTTAAAATTGCTAGGGGGACTGTTCTCAAACAGGGCATTGTTAATGAAGATGGGGCTTTCAGTAGCTGCCATGTGTACCATCTCTGATGGCAGGAACAAATAAAAAATCACGTTCCCTTCCAAAATCTCTTAAAGTCTGCCTGTTAATTAGGGCACACTAACTGATATAACAAACAACTCTGAAACCTCAATGATTTCATACAATGCTATTCAGTTATCACTCAGTTCATAGTTTGATGAAATTTGGGGAAACATCTTTCAGACTCAGTGGTCTTGTTGCTAAGATTGCCATGTGTGTAGTAATCTCCCAGCAGGCATAAATCAAGCATTAGAAAGGTACATTGGATGCGTAACAACCTGACCCATAAGTGCACACATCATTCAATAGGCCAGAACTAATCACTTGGACAAGCTTATATACAATAATAGGAGCTTATATACAATAATAGGAAATGTGGTTTCTGACTAAAACAGTTAAAAAATATGTGGACAGACTTAAGCAGTCACTATGAAGTGATCACCATTCTAGTATAGTGTAGCTGAAATTTTCTGGTTAGCATTGAAACCTCTGTTATCTTGAGAATTTTTTCAAGCCTGAGCAACCCAGAGGAGTTGGGTTGACAGTGCCTTAGCAATGGTAAATATCCATGTCACAGATTTGAATGAACTATTTCATGAATAATTTGCAATTCTTTAGTAGAGAAACACCAGGTGCAACATTGTATTATCCAGATAATAGTTTAAGCTTGAAACTAGTTCAAGGAATAAAAGATAAATAGAAGTCAATAATTATAACAATATTCACTAATGTATACCCTACTATATGCCAAGAAAATTACATTCTATCTCTAAAAGTATAGCTCTGTTAAGCAGTTTCATACTTAAATTTTAGTGATGGATCTTAGGGTTCGGAAGGATTAACTTACTAGTTTAAACCACATTTTAGCAAGTGGAAGACAAGCTTCTGAAACAGCTGCAATGCCAAGTTCTTTCCAGGTCACTTATCTAAGTTGATAACTCACACATACTGAGTATTGACACATACACACACACACACACACACACACACACACATAATTTGAAATGGCACTAACTCCTAGTAATACTATTTTAATTGTGTACATAATCTCCCAAACAAAGATACCATAGTTGACCATTGAATTTTGAAATATAATTTATTTTCTGGGATAGCACATTTATCTTTCCTTTCTTAATGTAGGCTGAAATGGGTTTAATGTAAAATAAAATCTGATGTACCTAGGGACAATCCTCTACTAAGTAATTGCTATTTTAAAATAACAAGGTTGTTATGAGAATTGAAACCTATTTTGCGTTGCATCATGGTTTTAGTGAGGAGTATGTTCATTCCTGTTGAAAATATTAGGAAAAGCCACCTAGTGGCTCCTCAGCAAGTTGTTGTAGTAGCAAATAAGAAACATTTTGCTAGGATAGAGTACTCTAAACTCGTTAATTATGAAACTTGGAACTTAAGCTAGTTACTGAAATATCAGGATAAATCACAATATACAGGAATATATCAGTCAAAATTGAAACAAAAATGGTGTAATGCATAGATTACAGCTATAAAAAATACTTGGATTTTATTCATTATTTATACTTAATCACTGATTGAAATAGAACCAAGCATAAAAGGCTTAAAGGGTACAAAATGATGAAAGTAAATAAAAAACCTTTCCTTTTACATTTTTGTTCATAGTGCTCTGTTTTAAATTGCTTTCAATATTAGGGCATCCATTCTATGTTTCTATCACATATTAACTTAGTATTAGGCATGTAGCTGACACATGATATATGTCATCTTGTTTGTGTGTGTATGTAATAGATATGTGATATTTCTCGGTGTCTATGTATATGTATATGTGTGTATACCATGCTTATATATATATATATATATATATATGTATACCATATGTATGTATGTATGTATATACCATGTCTGTACACACATACATATATCTATATACACTATTTTTAATATAATTATAACATAATACAAACTTATTTTATAATAATTTTATAGGGGAAATAGAATTTGTATAATTTTGAAGGTTTTTAAATCATTCAGGAATTTGCATTATATAATTTTTTCCTTTATAAATAAATCTGCTTATATAATCTTCATAGTGAAAATGTTTGCTTTTCTGTTTCTATCACAACTTAAAAAACACAGGATTCTGCTTTATTTTCCCCATACACATTGCCCAGTTAGTTGATTAAATCCTCCTGATACATCAATGAACAAATGCAGTGAGTTAGTATATCAGGTCAGTTTTCAGGCCACATCTTGGAATTGATCATGGATGTCACTATTTCTGAAGGGATTAATTTTTATAGAATAAACATAGCTATGCCTTGGTCTTTTTTTTTTTTTTTCTTCTCATATTGAAAAAATGCACTACAGAGATAAATATCTCTACTTGTATTTTTGTGAAACACTTACGATCTCACAGAATCAGTTTGGGGATTGCTAATGCAATATGTTTTCCTCAGAGACATGATACATACCTTCTACTATAGGAACTGAGGCATTCTAATGTGCATACCATTCCTTTAATAACAGTGTGTGTTTCTGTCAATGTGGTTGGACTACTAAAATAAGGAAAACAATTAGAAGAACAACTTGCTTAAGGACCAAGTCTTATAGAAGTTAATGGACAAAAAAGGAGCCTGATGTGGGAGCACCTCAACTATAGCCATCTTCTTCTAAATTGTTCATAGGAAATTTCTTTAGGAATATTGCATTTCCTCAAACCCCATAAACAAATATTCTGTGCATTGGCCACCTGTTTTCCTGTGATTATTGCAGTTTCCATGTGAAGGTTGGATATACTTTATCATTGTAACTTCTACACTGAGGACACACTGTAGACTATTATTGATTTGTGAAGCACCAGTATAGGAAATAGTCTTCTTTGGCTCTTTCTTTTTCTCCTTGCAGTCTTTGTTGAAGAGCAAAGACAGGGATTCTGCTCCCTCACAGAAGTAGTTCAACTCTTAGTTATTTAGCTCTCGAACTTTAACAGTATTTTGCTTTTGTACATCATCTCTACTGAATCCTTGACCTAGTATGTGTTTTCCTTTCTTCTCCACTGGGCAGAACTCCATATCATTTCTCATATTCTGTGATTTCGTACTGTGTGTACTACTATTATAATTTTTCTAGGACTTTTAAATTATTCTCATGTGTCTTTGTCTCACTATTCTTTTAATCTGTTCAGACATAAATCCTGTGTCCACATCACATATTGGATTTGGCATAATAACTCAGAAAATACCTATAGAAAACATGAGTCATGAGCACAAAAAAATGATTTCAACTAATTTTATTGTAATCCTAAAAGAGTACATTTATTAATCTCTATAACCTCTACATTTATTAACCTCCCAAAATGGTGTATTTGACACTATTATTTTATTATGTTTAATAGACTTATCCAATATCTATCATAGCCATTATCTTAGCGGTTTTGATTTAAATTCTTATTAATAAAATTAATGTTTGAAGAAATGTGAAATAAAAAGACCATTCAATCACTGAAATATTTTCAAAATAGTTCATAGTTTAAGCAGTTGACTATTTCTACAAAAAAATATAACTTAAGCATCATTAATGTGGAAGAGAATTGCAGAAGTGTTTGCTTTTAAAATGGATTATAATGAGATAGTAGAAAGAGAAATACCAGATTTTGTTGCTGTTGCTGCTTTTTTTTTTCTTTTTTCATCTGTTTTTTTAACATTCTGCTTCAGCTAAGAAACTCTCTTTACCATTTGTACTTATTACCTCAGTAGGACTGAGTTATGAAGTGTGTGTGTGTGTTTTCCTTTAATATATCTTCTATATTATCAAACATGCTTTTTATTTGTGATTTCTCAGACAGTTTTTCTCTTTGCTCTTTTTCTGAAATAGGGTTGTATAGATTGCACCAATTTCATGTTTTGTTTTTTTTTTTCCACATGCCATGTCAGTTTTCTCAGTAGGTTTATTACAAGTTGTAGAGATTGGATTCCTTGTTTCATGCATCAAGAGGAAAACGGTCTCAGCCTCTTTCCCTTTACTTGAATTGGATTTTTAAAATTCAAATTAATATTTTTTCAAACCAAGAATACAATGCATCTGCTACTAGTGGAAACAATAATAATTATATATTTTTTTAAGACACAAAAGTTGTTCAGTTTAATATAGTAACATAGAATTAGTGGAAGTATTTCCTAAATAAAACACAGGTATGAATATTCCTTGTTCAATGTTACAAATATTTTATCATCATGTTCTTTCAAGTTAGTCTTTTATGTTTTAAAATTAGATGCTTCATAAACAAATAAAAAACAAAATTAACAAATTAGATGCTTCAAATAGTTCAATTTTTTTTCTATTTCATTATTCTAATTTTTCTATTTGCTCAATAATATCTTCACTAACCAAAACAGAGAAGTATTATTCATATTAAGAAGACTTTAGTAATCCAAATGTAGTAATATCTTCAGAAGTTTTTCATAGTTTGCATTTCTTATGGGCTCTCTATGATGGTACCTCACACACATAATTTTTAACAATTTTTGTAATTTTATTTAAATAATTATTTTATTTATTTGTGAATATAAGAGCTGGAGTGTAGGTGAGAGGTATGGGAGGGTGAGAGGACTCACGAGAAACAGAGTAGGGAGCAGAACAGACATATTGATGAAGTACACTGCTGCGGGGAGCAGTGGGCAACACAGGAGAGGTCTGCTGCACCATGTTGGTCAGTTCCCTGGCCAGAATCAAATTTTGCTGCAGTGGCTGTAGAGTGCTTCACAGTGCTGTGACTTAACCCTTGAGCCACCAGGGAGGCCCTGTTGTAATTTCAAGCTTTAGTTGTCCAAAGTGCAGAACTGGAATGCTTTATTGCATTGTGTCAATAACATTTTTTTTGTCTTATGATATGCAGTTTTTATATTATAAAAACTGCAAATACATTATTAATTGTATGTCATCAAAAAAAATACACATAATGATATGATATGCTCATAATAATAAAAGACATTTAATGATGAAATTGGAGGCCAGCCATGATCTACTTCCTTCTCTCATATCACCTTCATGTACAGTCCATGAGTTGAGTCATACTACATTTCAACTTACAGGGAAACTTACAGAATGTAAAGTCATTTGTTCAAAGCCATAGTAATATTGTGTCTTAATTATATATTGTCTGTGCAATGACCATTAATAACATTTTAAAAGTTTGTATTGTTCAGAAGGAAATCATAGCTTATGAGGACTTAGTCCACTTTACTATTGATAAAAGTAAATTCATATTATGTTGATAATCATACAGAATTATATGAACATACAAAAACAAGTTTACAAAACCATTTGTGAAGTTTTAATATAGATTTGCATTTATATACAGTAATAGGCACAAACATGTAATATTGTTTTTTGTACATATAGTTAATGTATACAGTTACCAGTCAAAATATCTTGACTAATCCATTATTAAAGAAAAAAAAAAAACAAAAAACAAGAAAGAAAACACTGGAACCTTAACCTGAAACAGCTGAATAAACACATTTCTTAATTTTTATGTACTTAGATATTTATTTGATTCAAAAGGAAAATATTGGTTAATATGCAATAAATAATGGGCTTATTTAAAATCATATAAATATCCAAGGAAATATGAAAATCAGTGACTGGATTAAGATGCGAATATGTTTTCGTTGAAGTTTTCCCTTCTTTATTTGTTTCATTAAATATAAATCTAGATAAATGCCATTCAGCCTTGAAACAATAGTTTTTAAACCAGGTTTTTGTGGCTAATTAAAGCTAACTTTTTGTCAATTGAGACTGAAAAAATAATCACACTACTTAACATTTCTTTTTGAGTTCATTTTTTCAAAGTACAGAAATGCAGTGATCTGTAAAAGCATGAGGTAATTTTTGTCAAAGTAAAGGAAGTTCTCTCATGTTGCAGTTGAGTCAATTGAAATTATTTTTAGCTTATGTTATTTGGGATATAAGTTCTCACTGTGTGCTTTAGTCCTTGGTGGGTTAACTGAGTTCATTTGGAAATAGTTATAGTCAAATACCTAGTTCAAGTTTCAAATTAATGGAAACTTTGGACATATATTTAAGTATAGATCAGTTACAGTTCAAAGATAGCATATTCTTTAATATTTAGGATCATGTATTATTTTCCATGAATGAACTTTAGAAGATATTTTAGTATTTAACAAATTACGGTTACCTTAATATGACACATTAGTCTAACAACTCTGTTTGTTAGTTTCTATTACCGTAGCTATTATCCAATGGATGACCTCTCCTGCTTGTCAATGAATATTCACAAATACCAAATAATGGAACTACATCTAATTTTGTTTACTGCATTTTAACTTATTAAAGTACTATTTCATATGTCAGTTCCCTTCATTGTCAGAACATACCTGTAGAAAAATCATTGTGAGCTTTCACTTAAGTTTGCAAAATGGTGTTAACATTAGACAAAGTTACCAGTTTTAAAGTTTTCACTTTATCATGTCATAAAACGCAGTACTTCTAGAATTTTAGAGATGACAGAGAGCTCTTGGATCATTGATGAAAACTCTTTAATGGGTAAGAAAAATAATCTTCATGAAAGTGTAGTGACTTGCTCAAAGATACGAAGGTTTTCTGGCTCCCAATCTCATCTTCCTTCTCATTCACCTTGTGAAACATTGGCACAAGCAGTGCTTAAGGCTATCATGACCAGGACAGTGAGGGACAGAACTCTAAAATAAGTAGGTCATATTAGGTCAACCTCAGATGCTTAGCAATAATCATTTAAGATCAAATAGTTTTTGAAAGAATTTACTTAATTTCAGGTATGTTTCATACCATATATTTTTTTATTTTTTCACATCATTGTCCATTTTTGTACAATAATTGGTATTTGACTTTCCAAATTATTTTTATTACTTAACGCTAAGCATATTGATGTTATTTCACCATTGTCTAAGGTAAAGATTATGTGTTGCTTCATGTTTGTAAATATGTTGGGTATTCAATCCTTTAAACCAATTATTTACTGTAATACAGAATGATGGTTTTAGTTATAAAATCAGGAAAAATTTATAAATACATTTGGCCTTCCCTGGTGGCGTAGCAGATTAAAGCACAGCACTGAGAAGCAAAAGCCACTTCCGCAAGAGTTCGATTCCCGCCTGCCTCGGAGGTGACCACATGGCGTGGCAGACCTCTCCTGACCCGCCCACTGCTCCCCTCAGCAGTGTACTTCGTGGATCTGCCTGTTCTACTCCTCACTCTGTCTATGGTGAAGCCTCTCACCGACCCTGAGCCTCTGGCCTGTACCCCAGTTCTGTATGCACAAATACATAAATCTTTAAAACAAATATATATTTGTATATAAATAACTGTAATTTTAAATATGATTCACAAAAGCATTTTAAAATCTGATCCAGTAAGGCTGAATAAAACATTTTTATTTATTTGCACTTGAAAATTAGGAAAATTGAGCTTATTTTCCTTATAGTTTATATTTTCTCTAAATCATGAAATTTTGTATATGCACTACCAATTATGATTTATTACAGTAAATTGAATTTTAAGATAAAATACATCAGTGAAGTGCATTTTCTATGTGAATCCCAAAAGGCAAATACCAAAATTGCACAGTTCTTGAAAATTTCTTTAATCTAATAGAGAAATTGCCTAGAGGGAATTTAGCAACAAGTTTCTTATTGTCAGAGTTGGCAAAACATTTTAGAAAGCATAGTTTATCTTTATTGGATTGAAATCATTATGGAAATATGACTAATTGCTCTGGATTAATCTGCTTTGTTGAAAATGGAGATAATTCTATTTTAAAGAGGTTTGTATGGACAACCTTGACATAAACTTCTCTATGTAACTGTTTTTTGTATTGCTTTTACCCAATTTATGATAATCATATACTAATGAAATTTAGGCATCGGCTTATATTACAGGGTATCTTAGTTTTAGCATATCATTTCCTACTCTGTACTCTTTACATTTATCCATTTGATGCTTTTATGACATTATTCTTAGTTCTTTTCTTAAGTCTCTTTTTATAAGTATGTGGAATAACTGGGAAGTTTCATTGGAATCATTTTATTATGCTATAAATACATAATTTTATTGTTGTAGTCATGTATTTTATTTTCCTTATGTTCTTCCATATTTTATAGTATATTTTACTTTTGATAT
>NW_004567104.1:54635515-54636801 GCF_000260355.1 Condylura cristata | reverse complement strand
TTGGATATTTTTGTCCCCACTTCACAGATGAGAAAATTTATCCTCAGAGAGCTTAACTGTGTTGTCCAAGCTCTACAAATGACATATAATAGGGGCAAGAATTTAACTCAATGTGCTAGAGCATCAGAAGCTATGTACTTTATGTTGAAACAAACAGGTGTGTCTGTGACTTTCTCCTTAAATCACCTTTCTCAAAACAGGGAGGGAATCAATGACTAATGAATGCATAACAGGTGTTGGGTTTGTCGAAAGCATTTTAATTAGTTTACTTCACTTAATTTACACAAAAAGTATGCAATGTTGGAATCATTGCTTTCATTTTACTTAAAAAACTAAGGATGAGAAAATTTGTATAATTTACTTAAAGTCTTACAGTACCAATCAACAACTTTAAATACAAATTTATCTCATTTCACCATCTCTAAAGACTTCCATTTTGGGCTCTACTTTTAATGCAGAAAAAAGGATATATATTTCAGTATATTTAAGGAGGATAATAGAAATCTGCTGATATTTTTCTACAAACACAAAATTGGTATGCTTGGTAATGTAAAAACAGAAAAAATCTCAAGTTCCTGTTTGGCTGAATTTTTCCAATGGTGAAAACGGATGAATTCAGGAAACAGAGTAAAATGATTCTCTAGCCACTAATTTTCATATAAGGACTCTCATAATTTTCACATAAGGACTCTCATAATTACATTATCTCAATTTAAACAAAAATTGAAATTACTCACATCCCTAGAATATGTGATAGACTATTAATTGGTTAGTCAAATGTTTTACATAAAGTTTTATCAAAATATAGTAATTTAAATATACTATTACTTTTTCTACTGTGTATTTCCTTATTCACAAATTTTATATCAAAAGTTGGCCAATTATCAGCTCATTATTAAATAGATTTGTATCCTAAAATCTTTTTCTGTTTGAAGAACAGAAATAATTTTATACTTTTTAAATTTTTTAAATGTTTTGTCACTCATCAGTATTCTGTATACTGATAATAACAATAAATTAACCTTTTTTTCGTTTTTGCATTTATTTATGGTATCATACATCACACTAATCATTTTAACAGCCTACATATAATTCTCAATCTACTAAAATTCTGACTTTTTATGATCTGCTAGCAGTTATTTCTTGAGATAAAACAAGGGTGTCATTTTTAAGACCCTTTCTCTTAAGTGAGGCCTGCTTGATAAAAGTAGATGCTGATTGTTTTTGCAGATTACTTATATTACTGAATGTTATGAAACAAGAAAGGATATATTCTGAAGCTTACG
>NW_004567104.1:54631866-54632880 GCF_000260355.1 Condylura cristata | reverse complement strand
GGAAGCTATATTTGTATATTGAAAATTGTGGTCCGGTAGATTTAGTCCAAATTAATCACGTGGAATAACATTTGGCTTTTAGGACCTGATATCTCAAATAGTTCATTGTTCATATGCTAGAGGAGCATTCCAACATGTCTTACCTTGACAGAGATAATGAAAGGGTCTAGACTTGAATTTTGTGACTTGAGTGCCCCTCCATGTTGGCTAGGTTAAGAAAGACTCCCTATTAACTCTGTTATGGGGATTGTTAGAAAACAACATTTCTTCTTTTGATTAAAACCTGTCTCCTCTATCTTTTAAGTGATGTGTTTTTTCAGTTAGGTTCTCTCTATAACATTTTTTTGTAGCTGTCAATGATTTCTATTTCAAAAGGATAAGGAAACCTACTTGATAAAAGTAGATGCTGATTGTTTTTGCAGATTACTTATATTACTGAATGTTATGAAACAAGAAAGGATATATTCTGAAGCTTACGAAAGTTGCTTATCAACAATGGTCATGACTACTTTTGTAGCTTTTCTGTCTGTTAATAGTGGAGAGAGAGTAGCTCATCGTCATATTGACCTGAAATAGAATATTCACTCAGTACTAAAGATAAATGAACTGATATCTTTAGGACGGTCATTGATATTCACATTAAGCATTGCTACTTAGATGTATTCTCAACCTGTTCATTTCTTTTCAAACTCTTGGAATATTGATCTGAAAACCTTCTAATGTTATAAAACTGAATCCTCACCTTAAATTGACTAGTGGAACTTTATTTCATCCAAGACTTCAATAGGGCATTTTCTGAGTGCCTTGAGGTTTAGCTTTTTACAGATCCCAACACCCATGTATACAAATCATTCTAACTTCAAAGCTGAGCATCATACTAAAGTATTTCAATCATTTGCAGATATCAAATTCTCTCTTTTTGACTATATGCATCATGTAATATCTTTTTTTAGCGATATGATTAACCTCAAGACTGCAATAGAAGTTAGTTTTTGCCTGGACCCTCCCTGGTGG
>NW_004567104.1:54630159-54631765 GCF_000260355.1 Condylura cristata | reverse complement strand
AACAACATTTCTTCTTTTGATTAAAACCTGTCTCTCCATGCTGTCTCTGGTGAATCCTCTCACTGTCCCCTGAACTCTGAATTGTACCCCTGTTCTATATGTATAAATTAATAAATTTAAAAAAAAGTTAATCCCCCCCATTACTTTCTTATATTCCTTGCTTCTTTTATGTTCACCCTTTTAACCTCAGTGCCAACGAATATTTATTGATATCTACTGATTTTTGAAAGTTTTATATGTTGTCAACTAAAGATACATGCATAATATATTAAAAGTATGGCATATTTGTTACCAAAAAAACATGAAATAAATGATCCTTTGTAGTATACTAATTTTGAATTCTAATATATAAATGTAGTCAGCTGTGCATTTTTCTCTTAATGTTACCTATTAATCATAAATATTAAAAGGAAATATTTAGCTGTTCCTCCTTTTAATCATCTGCAAAGGTATCTGCATTCATTTATTTTAAATTATATAATTTTATTGAGCTAACATTATTTTACACACTGTATATGATTTAGGTATATATTTTCATACCCCGTCACCTGTACAGTTGACACCATGTCAATTATGAAAATATTCATAATCATAATCCATATTCATAATCATAATCCATAAGGTACCTTTTTCCCCTTACTGTCATGTTTCACTCAACCTCTCTGTTAGCCTCATTTTTCTAAGGTTTATTTTGGTTTGGTTTTGTCCAATCCTTTGTTTTCTTTCTTTGAATGCCACATATGTGTGAAATCATCCAGTATTCATCTTCCTCCTGCTTATTTCATGTACTGTAAATTACTTGAGGGTCATCCATTTTACTCTAAATGGTGAGATTTTATTTTTTATATGTCTGAGTACTATTTCATTATACAAATCTACCACATTTTCTTAACCCACACATCTGTCTTTGGGATGTAGGTTGTTTCCATAACAACCCAAATCTACTATAAATAAGTTTTCAAAGAACATAAGGAAGGCAAATATCCCTTCAAAGTGTTACTTATACATCTCTTAGTATATCTCTGGGATTGGAATCAACACAGTATGGTATTAGAATAAAAATAGACACAAAGACAAATGAAACTGAATTGAGAGTTCAGAAATAAACCTGCCATTATATAGACAATTTTATCACAGTGGCTCTAATATTATATAGTGGGAACATAGTGAGAAAATAGATTTCTCTAATACAATTGGTGTTAGGAAAACTGGACAGCCATATGCAAAAATAAACAACCAAGTAAATAAATCTAGTCCTCTAACACCATACACATGAAATTAACTCAAAATAACTTAAAGCAAGGATATAAGGACTAGAATCATACAATACATAGAAGAAAAACACAAGCAAAATACTCTACAGCATTGATTTCAAGGATATTTTTGAAACTCAACTCCAGTATGAAGGAAACAAAAGCAAAAGTAAACAAATGGTATGGGATCAAACTAAAAAAACTTATGTACATCAAAAGAAAATATAAATGTATTTAAAATAGACACCTTACTAAATACAAGGATATATTTATAGATCATACATCTGACAAGATGGCAATAGACAAGATCTAAAAAGAACTCATACAACAAAATGAAAACATAATGGTACAAT
>NW_004567104.1:54572294-54629259 GCF_000260355.1 Condylura cristata | reverse complement strand
TTTTTTTTCTTTTTAAGGTGATAAAGTCATGTTGATTTCACACACACACACAAATGTGAAATTAACTAGTTGTAAAGAGTATATTCTCTAGCCGTCAACAGTAATTAAAAGGTGGTTTTATTCCCTAACTACGCATTTACATTTCACACTTCCCTGATTGGATTTTACTCCCAAGGTGCTCATTGAATGGAAATTTAAAGTTTATTTTTAGGTGCTCCTTTATGTTTATACTTTTTACTTCCAAATTCTTGGAGACAGCTATAACTAAATGCCAAATAGTGAATTTTCAGTACTTAGAATGAAGTTGTTATGTTTGTTGAAATATATTCAAGACAAGCATTATCTCTTACTTTACTGCTCAGAAATGTTACCATAAAAATCTATCTGGCACTCCTGTTCTGACTGTATGCCTTTAGTTCCTGAGGCTTGACAATAGAATTACCATAGCAAATAAAACAATAATGTAGAAATTGTGTAAAGGAAGGAATTTTGTAATAGAGAAAAGACTGATATACAAGAACAAGGAAAATCATAACAGCTTGAGATTTTATGGGAGCATTTTGAGACAAATTATTTGTGCTTGTGTGTGACCTGTTTGTAGGAAAAAGTAAAAATGGCAAATATGATATGTGTCAAAGGAGAAATGGCTTACTTGGGTTAGATATCAGTAGCCATGGCAGACTAACCACACTCAGAGTGTTATAGTGCAGTTGTGAAACCCACTTTTGGATTTTCTTTGATTGTCTAAGTAGGGGGCATTTTTCTGTTATTTTCTGTTATGTTCCTTGAAAATTTCCAATCACTATATTTTTCAAATAATAACTCTTCCACAGTCTTCCGATATTTTTCCTGTAAGAGGTTTTTAAACAATCTACAATTATGGAATGAATAATAACTATTATTTCTGTCTCCCTAATATATATGAGTCATATTGCTAAAAATTCTTCTTGATATGCATTACCAATTACATTAACTTTAAGGGCCAATTATCACTGTCTTTAAAAAAAGTGAAATATATCTTCAGGTAGTAGATATATAAAAATGCTAAATTTTGATTATCATATATTTTTCTTATTTTGTCTTTACATGTATCAATTTCTGCGAATTTCCTTCTGTGTTTCTGAAACACATTGATTACCCCATCATAACACATAATGGCATTTCTTAAAACAACATGGAGGATAACATTGCAATTTAATCTGGAAATTTATGTGAGAAAAAAATCATTTGAGAAGGATGTTTGAAAATAAGCAAATTATTTTAAATAAATACAAGCAGGCCCTCCCTGGTGGCGCAGCGGGTTAAAGTACTGCACTAAGAAGCTAAACCCACTTCCGCATGAGTTCGATTCCCGCCTGCCCTGGAGTTGACCACATGGCCCGGCAGACCTCTCCTGACCCGCCCGCTGCTCCCCTCAGCAGTGTACTTCGTCTATCTGCCTGTTCTGTTCCCCACTCTGTCTCTGGTGAAGCCTCTCGCTGCCCCTGAGCCTCTGGCCTGTATCCCAGTTCTGTATGTACAAATAAATAAATCTTAAAAAAAAAAAAAAGACAAGTAGTTGATACGGGGATTAAAAAGTAAAATTAACTAAAGATGCTAGACTATTGACAAATATAATGGTAATAGTTAATCCTGTTCTTTAGGAACTAATAGCAATTAATAAAAGTACATTAGAGTACTTGACAGAATGTAGGTAACTTTCATTTAACAATATTTACAATGCTTAAAATATTTACAATATTTGTTTTCTTTAAACTATGAGGTAGATAAGAAAAACTGCACCACACAATGTAATTTCTTATTATATTTCAGGAAAAAAAATCCAGTGTGGGACTGGTTTTAACACATGGTTCTGCCTTACTGTCATTGTAGTGTAAACTGTAGCCATGATAACTTAGAGTGTTATGTATGCTGCACTGCTATGTTTTCCTATTCTTGGTGTTCTGACCCAGTTTTTCCACTCTGCATAGCAGACATGGAGAAATGCCAGATGAGTGCCAATGTGTTACATATACAAGGACAGTCAGTTTGATTATGTGGAGTTACCGAAAGTTTTACTCTTAAAAGTACGAACATTAGAACTAGATTAGACATCAACGATTGTTTATATCTCTCTCTTGATTTATCTGTTTTTGTTTTTAGTTGATTATGCAGAAAACATTTTGTTATTATTCCTATTCAGGTACTGTAGGAGGTGTAGTGATCGTTTGTTTACTCTTTTCAAAAGAGTTCTGCAAACATGTACTAATATAGTGTTCTGGAGGGTTTCTTTAAAAGGATATCATCCAGCCTGAATCTGTGGTAGGTTGTTTTCTCTTACTGAGAAGGGCATTATTTTTTGTCTCTCCTGTTTCTCTTTTTACTGTACATATGCTTGGAATAGAACCTTGCTTGGGAACTTTAGTTAATAATTTTAAACACAAATCAACTTTTAGTTTCTGCCTATGATAAAGTTATCATCTATCCATCTAGAAGTTAGACTCCCTGCCTTTCTCTCCATCACTTCTTTTAGTCTTTCTTTGCAGTCTTCCTTTCCTATTTTAGCTATTGCGTTGGCACTTTTATTCCCTTATTTAATTACTGGGGATGAGGTTAACTTTGCTGGTGGCCTAAAACAAATCATAAAAAAAGGGGGGGGAAAGCTACTAGTCAAAGTGATGATGAAATGCAGCATATTAAAGAAGACAGAGTAAAAATATGAAGGTCAGTTATAATTTGCAGGTTATTAGTAAATAACAATTCTGCCATTTACCTTCTCTAAAGTTTTCAAAACTCAGTTCAACCCCAAACAAACAAAAATAAGTATGATGACCATTTCTTAAGTGATCAGAATTGGGCTCATTTCCTCACAGTGGTATCTTCATATATATATATATATATATATATAATTATAGTTCAGTTTATGTTTTAGAACATAATAAGTACTCTATACTTACATTGATGTTTTGGTTAACATCATTAACCATTATCTTATTTTATTGTATGCTATGTGTTTCAGGGAATACCTGGTTATATTTTGTTTAGGAATTGTCAAATAGGCTTACTTCAAACTATAAATCTAGCTCTGATGTGGGAACTCAGAACATACATTTTTACATGAATCTCCACAGGTGAGACTGATACAAACTGTAATGACCAGTTGCTGAAATATGGGTATTGAGTCATACTTCAGTGATTGGGTGTTGAAACATGGGATTTGTATCTCCCTATTCCGATCCTTAGTGCCTACTAACATGAAACCTATAAAAATTTAATGAAACCTTTTTTAAAGCTAATTTCAATGGTGACAAGTGAGTAATTTGTTTAGAATATATATTCAGCAAGTCATACATACAAAATTTAAGAAACAATTTGTTAACTTGCTCATAGTTTACTAAAAAAAACAAGTATAAAGAAGAAATAAAGTTCTGATCTAGGATTAGCTATGTTACAAATGCAGAATAGCAACATTTCTACATCTTGCCATTGTAAATTTATAATTAGCAGAGGTTGTATTAAAGATTGGCTTCCAAAAGTATTTTTTTAATATTGCTCAATCATTCTGTGTACTTTTGGTTGGTTTCTCTATTTTTCCACAAAATAGTAAAATACACACACACACAATAATTATTTTAAATAAATGAATACACTGTGTATACTTGTATAATAATCTTGATACTAGGAAAACACTGACACATATCATAAAATGTGGTTTTGTTCCTATAATTTCTAAATTAATGAGATTATTTTAATTAAAATTGATTGTTAGGGAATGTTCGAGATACCTTAGCTCTATTACATAATGATCCGTCTTTCCTTATTGTTGTAGTAATTAAGTTCCAGCTTTAAATAAATAATATGTATCATAAATAACATTTTCCTAAACTTGCAATATACACAAAATGACAAATATATCTTAACAATCTATAGTTATATGAATTTTAGAACCTGCTTTCCTTTTCTTATGCTTACGCTATATTTTTCTTGCTGAATCCACTGATATTTTCTTTCTTAAAAGAAAAGTACATAGAAAAGTAGTGAATGAAGAAGACAATGGGAGAGTTTGTTCTATCTTGAGTTTTACTGGTATCTAGTCAATTTAAATACTGAAGGTGAAATTAACAATTGTCCTGACTTCAAGAAGTCCCAGAGTGATATTACTTCTTAGAGAGTCCTGTCTTAAATGGTGGTGATAACAATGAAAGAGGAGAAAAAAAAAAAAAAAAAGGTAGTTTCCAGCAGTTGTTTTAGAGCCAAAAGTCAGTACTACCTCTCAGAGCCAATAAAAAGTAGAGGCTCCAAACCTTAGATTGATTTTTAATAAGACCAAACTTCAGGTAAGTGAATACATTTCCAAGATTCTCAGTTCATTGAAGATAAAATTCCATTAATTTTCAAGCAGTGAAAAATATGAACACACACATTGAATAGTTAGGCGCCTAATAATACATCTGAGAGCAAAGGCATATTCAACGCAAATATTTTGAAAAAAAATACAAAGGAAATGTGACCTTTCACAGTTAAAGTTTCATTTTTGTGCTTTTTCCAAACTTCACATGTAGATAAAGGGAACTGAAATTACTAAATGCATGAAGCCTTTGAGCCAATGCAGATTTCAGACTCATAAGCTGATCAGAGAATTAAATGTTCCTTACTTGGAACATCCTTTAAATAATGCATTTTCCCTTGCCTTTGTTAGCTTGTTTGCTTGTTTATTTGTTTGTTTTAATCAACAAGTCTATTCTTGTTCCACTGCTGTTACCTGAAACTGAAGTGATAGAGTAGAGACTCATTAATACAGATTAGTGTCTGAAAGTGAGCAACACTTATAGATAGCAATTCTTGTTTTCCTTTTCCAAATATTCTCTTGAGTGAAGAAAAGCCAAGGGGCTAGTTGCTAGAGGAGAATTAAGCCATCTCAAACAAACACACAATAGGCTTAATCCTTTTCTGGTGTTTATAAAGGAGCAGATTACCCATCCTTGGAATAGATGTTCTGCTACTTTGCATTCTGATTATGGTAGCTGATGGCAACAACATAAGCACAGTCCCAAAATTTAATAATAAAGAATATTTTCACTCCTTCAGAAACAAAGTGATAAATGCTGATATATTCAGCACTTGAATCTCTGCTCAGGTAGCATACTTTAGGACCAGCAAAATGAATATATAAATCACAACCTAAGTGCAGGGAGATTTTATTACATGAACATTTTATTATATGATGTAAGAAATAATACCACAGAAGTTTGGCATGAAGTCAAAACTCATTGCACAAGATCAGATTTAAATATAGTATCATGTTTTAATCTATTTTTGCCTTTGTCAAATTGACAGTCATCTTTTGTCTTGTAATTAAATATCAGTTTGGACCCTCAGGCCTCTGAGACAAATTGGTTGTATTCTTATATGTTAAACACTGACTTAATTCAGTTCAATCTTTTAATTCTTCTTCCTTTAATTACTTAGTAGCTCAAACTAATAACTGGTTTTGTTTCTTTAAACTTACCATGTAGCCTTGCCAAAACAAATTGCTATATCTGATTTTATGTGAACACCAAGTTGCTTAGCAACTTAAATCTGCCTTATATTTCATTTTTGCATGCTCTTTAATCTCTAAATTTTTATCAGTCTATAATTTTAGAAATATATATATATATATACATTCCATTTAATTTATTGGTACTTTTTACTATTATTCTCATTGAACAGTTATCCGTTGGGTTGGTAGGAATATGTTTATGTGGGGCAGTGGGTGAGGAGGAGAAATTTTAAGATAGAAGTGCTATTCAAAAAAGGAAAAAGGAAGTTAATGCATTTATGATATTTTGTTATTCTATCTTTACATGTCTTACTCCTTTTCGTATGTGGTTTACATGTTCCGTTTTATCCTCCAGGTGCCAAAGCTCTTGTTTGTAACCTCAAGGAGAGGGGATTTAGTAATCTATAGTAGTTTCTGCATTATTTCATGCATAATTGGTATTCAGGCTCAGAAGACTTAAAACAGATCCTATTCAGAGTCTTGTGTGACTTTATCCCCAGAGAGAAATTATCCCTTTGGGAGGTTTGTATCTTTGGCAGGAAGAAAATGGTGTTACTATTTTGTACTTTCATTGTGTCCTGGCAGACAGGCAGTGACTTTTTCAGCCAGGTCCACAGGCTAATTGTACAAATGATGAAAAATGTCAGAATTTAAAGGAAAAAAAGTGTCTTAAAATGAGTGACAGTTGTCATTTCGCTTATTTTCTGCTATTTTCTGCAATAGGCATCAAACTATACAGGAACAGTCTGAAGATTTGTTCCACACATACATAATATCGAAAAAAAAATGATCCTTAAATGCTGGTGTATATCTTTCCCAAATGTAATTACTCTACATTACCCTATCAGTCAATCCTCTTCATCAGGGGCCAAAAATAATTACCCTAGTAACTCTTCATTCTTCATATCCACTCTCATAGATGCACACTCAGAGTTGTGTTGCTTATAAATCAGGAAAACAAATGCTTACAGGACGAGGAAGTGCCCATTAATTCTGTGCTTCCTTTTTGAGAACAACTGTTTCAAGCCAACTATTATTTGTTTCAGGCACAGAAGCAATCTTCAAGTTAAACTCTGGGTTGTTTATTTATTTTCTTCTTTAGTTATCTTTGGATCGGCACTTGGTTTTAAATAAGGCAATGACAGTGCTTGGTTAGTAAACAATAAATTTTATTTTTGTTTTTGGAATTTCAGGGCTTTGGGGAGATATTTATTTATTTATTTATTTATTTATTTATTTATTTATTGGAAGGGGAGGTCATCTTTATTGTTTTTACATTCTGGTTGTATTTATTTCTTTTGAGAAGCACTGCAGTGTATGACAGTCTTTTATTGTCTATCATTTCAACATCTGTATCATTTGCAAAATTTCAATGAATAGTTTATTTGCTGAAGTGAATCATCTAAGTATCTTTTCTATGTGTATTCAAAGGGAATGGTTTTATTCAGTCCAAATGCCATATAACTTGGGTAGTTGGGTGGCAACATATAAATGGTAGTAGTCTTAGTCCTCTTCAAAATTGCCATCCAGGGGGTTGGGATAAGTAACCTAAAAGGAAGATTGTAGAATATATGTCTGTAAACACATTTGTTAACATCAGGCACTGTGTGGTTCCAGTCCCCCTCATCACCATCTTCCTTTCTCTAGTTATTTACACTTACCCTTACACAAAGTCACGTAAAGAAAAGTAATTTTGGCATCATCTGATATATTAAACCTAATAACCATGCAAAAGAACTGTATTTGAATGCTGCTAAACTTTTTTGAGGACTGGAGTGGCTTGAGTCCTAGTTATACATGGAACCAGTACTTTCTGTCCAATATTATGCTGCAGTGTTTCCCTGGACCTCCACATCTTCATGTCCTGGAGACCTAACAATTTTAACACACATTGGTTCATTATTGTTTCCTTCATATTCTTATGACCTGAATATCATAGGTACCATTTCATTTACAATCTTGCTGTATTTCAACTTCTTAAACACTAACACTTATTTTCCCCTCCCACCTAATACCAGAAATGTTCCTTTGCCCATGACTGGAGATGAATAATTTTAGGGCCATATGTGTTCAGTAGGCATGGGGGTGGGGGAGATTTTTCTCCTTAGTTGAAACCAAATTCATACTCATAGGTGCATCTCTTTTCAGTGGTAAATAGAACTAATCACCAAAGAAAAACTAGGAAATGTGAGATTTAAAATGTAATCTCTAAATAGTTTAGCTTTTCTGCTTGGTGATGATCTGTTATAACAATGAGTTATGAAACTTACTACCACAAAGTATTTCAGGTCTGTTCTCTCTCTCTCTCTCCATAAAGGAGGGATACATCTCAGAAGAAATAAGCTGGAGTTGGTACATCAACTTCCTAAACATACTTCCTCTTAGCAGTGAGGCTGTTCTTCGATATAGGTTACATTCCTTCTTTATACTTTATGCCAACTCTTTTTTTTTGGCTAAGATATTGTACACAGTTTTTACCTTTTAGGAAAGACTTACCAATAAGACAGGGATTGTTCCAGGAAAGTCAGTTGCCAAGAAAAATCAGTGAAATTCTTGGGTGGATAGTTGGCATCTAAGCTAAGAACATTCTGTTAAAAAAAAAAAAAATATATATATATATATATATAATATCCTTCTTTTTCATAAAAGGATTTCAACTGATAAAGAGCCAGCTATCCAATGATGGATATGGGTTTGAAAAAAAAATAATAATATAAACTGTTAGGTTTCCAGCACTCTTTAAAAGTGGACCCACACAAAGAATGTCCTTTGGCTCATTACAAGTGTCACAGAGTACAGAGCATGGCACTCTGAAATGTTGCCCTGCTATCACATCCAGGTACGAAGGGGATAGGCTTTATAAAAAGTCACCTCACCTTGACTATTATGCTGGATTATTTATAATTATATCTAGCGGTCCATTGTTTTGCCACATCAGTTGGTGTTGTAGTTTGGTGCATTTTAAAAATATATAATCTGATCCCTAGCTTCAGTTGCCCTGCGTGAATGCACTGAAGAATGATAAAATTCTGAATCAGGATATTCCGTTTGTTAATGTGACATTCTTGTTTTCTTCTAGGAAATCATGCTAGAAAACCTTACCTGGCAATTTAATATTAGACTTTAATTATGTAATCTACAAATTTAACAACTAGAAAAAGAATGTTCTATTTATATAACCTTTCAAATGATGCCCAGCTTTGGTACAACTTGTTTGCATTTTGTTCTCTCAGTTTTTATTCTCCACTGTGGATTGTACACAAGACACACTGTTATAGTGTGAGAGAAATATTAGGGATCTAATTTCTGTTTATTTTCATCTTATTTGAATTTAAGAATTTATAATATTTCTAATGCATTGGTAGGATAATTCATGTATGTATATTATAAACAAAAGTATACATATGGTCAATATATAGAGAATTTTATTGTTGCTATAAATGTGCAGTCAGATAAAAATATTTATCATTCAAAGCTGTTTTACCTATTATTAAATATCCTGCTTCCCTAATGAAAGAAGGTATCAGTTTTTTGCTGCATGTCTTGACCCTTTTATTTTAAAGGTGCATATTAGAAAAGGTACATGCAGTTCTTCAACTAAAATCATATTCTATAATCTCCTGCTTCTTTTAATTCTGTCAGCATTCTTCAGAAATAACCAACTTAGGAACATTGATACTGTCTTTTCTATTTGAAAGAATGTCCCAAAAGATTGAGAAGTGGAAGATAGAAGTCAGAACAGGTGGTTATGCTAATTAAAACCGTATTATCTGCGTTCTGACGTTAAGTAGTGGTTTATGCATTGGGAAACTAGCAAACAATATGCACAAATCCCATTCCTGAGAGGTCTAATTATTTTTTAAAGAAGTTTAATAATTCTGACTAGACTGTCAGTCATAAGTCTTACACATTCAGTTGGCCTCTGGTAGTGATTTATTTAAAACAGCCAAAGGACCTTATCATGTTGTATTATTCCAAAATATATACTAAGATTCAATGAACCAAAACTTCATTTCTCCTTCAGCTACCATAGTCCCAAGTCCATTATGAATTTCTGCTATTTTTTTAAAGAGATAAATTTATTAATTCATTCTGATCCTAAGCATGAAATTAAACTACCATTTCCACAACCAAAAGCAAAACCCATGGGGTCAATTAATGTCATCGCTCTTTTTTGTTGATTGTATCTTATAATATGTAAAGTATGGTGTATCGATTGCCAATATTTGGTTATTAAAATTTTCAGCATGTAAACATCACTGATTAGTAGAAAAGTGAAATTTTGCCTTATTTCTTGAAATGTCAAATGGTGAATTTACAGAGAACTCCTCTCATTTCAGAATAGCATCTTAAATCCTAATGTTAACTATTAAAAACTTTTAACTATAACTGAAAATTATGAAATTAACACTAAACATTTTTTGCAGTTAAATTTTAGCTATAACTTTTTTTTTAATTTAAAGATTTATTTCTTTATGTGTACAAGATTTGGGGTGTAGGCCAGATGTGTGTGGGGTGAGAGGATTCACCAGAAAAATAGTGGGAAGCAGAATAGAGAGATTGACAGAAATAATAATTCCTAGAAGCAGACTAACGTAACATTTTATTCAAAGCTTTATCTAACATAGGATTACATTAAAAAGTGTAACTTTGAAAATACATTTAATTACATATGTAAATTAAGGCTACATTGTCTTGAATGGTGTTTAATACAGATTTTCACTTCAGTGATCAGCCCATCACAAATCTACGAAATAATTTTTGAATTATCCCCAAAATGTCTTACTAATCATATACTATAAAGAACAATAGTTTAACATATTTATAAAGGAGGAAGAAATTTGTAGGTCTGTAAATTATTTTTATAAGTCTATTAAATGAGGATATTAAATAAGCTACATTTTAAGTAACCAAAAAAAAAAAGACTTGTTAAAATACTCCATATGTTTGTTTTACAATTTACGTCATATTCCATCATACAACACATGCTATCTAAATTTCTATTACCATATACCTTGCCTTTGGCTTTTTTCTTTATTTCTGTCACCAGAGACAAAATATTTGCTTGTGTAGTGGAGCAATGGTGTTTTTGATGGCCACTCTTTCCTCATGCTATTACCCTACTTTAGCTACCAAATTTTCAAGCACAGGTCACATACCCTCAAAATTTACTAATGAGGAAATAGTCAGCTTTTCCCTACTCCTGCATTTATTATCAAAACTACTATGGCTTCTATATATCTTAAATATAAATTATAATGCAAATCCTAAGAGTTGACTCTATAATTCTGGTCACAGTAAGGATTGTCCAGGAATGGAAATTATAATAAGGTGCAACCAAAGCAATTTTAACATAGCAATGATATTTCAAAAGGGGACACTGTTATGGAAATGTATGCATTTCTCATTAAAAAAATTTTTGAAAGAAAATCAAGGAGTGAAAGTTTACAGTCAAGATATATTTAAGAAAACTATAAATTAATAAACTCCACTGAATGTACACTGTACCTAGAAATATTTTTTTAATTAATTTATTTTTTGATACAAGAACTGTAGTGTAGGTTTGCCGTTCAGGAGATGAGAGGATTCACCAGTCAAAGTGGGGAGTAGAATAGGTTGTTCTGCTGTATACACTGCTGAGGGGAGCTGTGGGCTAGGCAGGAAAGTGCGCTGTGCCATGTGGGTCAGCTCCCTGGACAGGGTAGCAATTGTGCTGTAGTTTCTGCTGATAGCTTTATAGTGCTGTGTCTTTAAAGCACTGAACTACCAGAGAGGCCCCTGTATGCTAGAAATAAAAATATTTTAAATAAATATTTAATCTTCCCAAGTGGTTTTAAAATTAGTATTTCTTATTATATGGAAGAAAACCCAAACAAAATAACTCACTGGTTATCTAATAATTTAGTTCAACACTTACATCCAACTTTTATAAACCAATGTGCATAAAGTCATTCATAACTCAACCATAATCATGTTTAAATTATCAACAAGGCTTATTTGTAAATTGAATTAAAAAAAGTGAGAGATTACAAATTGTAAGAACTCCTATACACTTAATATACATTTTTGGGACATTTAGTATACTAAACACTGTGTTATGATCTCGGGGAAAAGAAAAGATTAAAAATTCTAGAAGTTCTTTACAAGAAATTATCAACTCACTGGAGAAATTGTTAGATCCCGTGTATTATGTGATAATGAGCTTGGAAAAGAGGTCATTGATTTACCAATGATATATGTTATGTTATAGGTAATAGAAGTGTTTGCTAGGTAATAGGAGAAGTGTTTGCTTTGGTTTGTGTAATAAATTAATTTTGGTATCTGTCTCATTTTGATTATGAGTTGGTAGTGGAATGGAATAAAAGAAGATATTCCAGATAGATGAAATGTTCAGATTTAGAGATAGTCTGAAATGCTTATTACAATTATACATCATTATATAACAAATTAATGAAATATGAAAAGTGAGCAAAGAGGAAATTTCCCAGTGCTTATATTCAGGTTGAGGAGTTTGGATTATTGGAATAGGAATAAAATGAATACACTGAGAACTACTATCCAGAAAACAGATTTTTTTTTTTAATTTTTATTTATTCATACAGAACTGGGGTACAGGCCAGAGATGTGGAGGGTGGGAGGCTTCACCAGAGACAGAGCGGGGAGCAGAACAGGCAGATAGACGAAGTACACTGCTGAGGGGAGCAGCGGGCGGGTCAGGAGAGGTCTGCCACGCCATGTGGTCACCTCCGGGGCAGGCGGGGATCAAACTCATGCGGAAGTGGCTTTAGCTTCTTAGTGCTGTGCTTTAACCCGCTGCGCCACCAGGGAGGGCCCAGATTTTTTTTTTTAAGAAAGAGAGTTGAGGGCCCTCTCTGGTGGCATGACAGGTTTAAAGCACAACATTAAGAAGCAAGAGTTCGGTCCCCTCCCTGAAAGTGATCCACATGGCATGGCAGACCTCTCCTGACCCTCCCGCTACTCCCCTCAGAAGTCCTCTCACTGCCCCTACACCCCAGTTCTGTATGCATAAATAAATAAATCTTAAAAAAAAAGAAAAAAATAATTATTTATTTATGCATACAGAACTCTGGGACTCTGGGATAGGCCAGAAATGCAGGGGCCTTGAGAGGATTCACCAGAGACAGAGTGGGGAACAGACAGGCAGATTGAGTACACTGCTGAGGGGAACAGCGGGTAGGTCAGGAGAGGTCAGTCACGCCATGTGGATAACTTCCAGGGAGGGGATAGAACTCACACTGAAGCCACTGCAGGTAGCTTCAGTGCTGTGTCCTAAACCGTTGAGCCACCAGGGAGGGCCCAAATAAATAAATCTTAAAAAAAAAAAAAGAGAAAGAAAGAAGGAAAGAAAATTGATTTTGATTTTTGCAATAATCAAGAAAATGCAGCCTTAGGATTTTAAACGAGAAGTTCAAATAGGATGGAGAAGCAGAATACAAAAGTTTTCAAAATGAAGTTAGAAGATGAGAGGACGTGGTGACTGATTGAGAGGACGTGGTGACTGATTCCATGTAATATGAAGTAATGTTTGCTGATAAAGCACATAATATTACAAATATTGTAGAAGTGAGGGTAACGAGTGTCACTTGGAAATAGATGGATTTGAGATTCTGTGGAACATACAAAGAGTTATATAGTAGACAATCATGTATATATTATGAAATCTAGACTAGAAAGAGGATCCACAATAATAGATGTTTTTAGGATAAGGCTAATCAACAGGGAATAGTATTCTAAAAAAGTAAATATATGGATATACAGCATTTAAGCATCATTGAAAGTGTCAGATAATAGGAAATTAATCACATGGCATTTATAACAATACAAGGATGGAAGAAGTTACAAGATGAAGGAAATGGTAATTGTGACAAATAGTACAAAAGTCCATTATGATGAAGATAGTACATAATTGTTCATTGAGTGACATTTAGATAATTGAAGAATATAAACAACAGTTTCAATTAAGTAGTAAGAATGAAAGTCACATTTTCTGACTTTGTGAATTTAAATAAGTAGTATAGCAATGAGTATAATACTTTTTCAAGAACTAGTGTGAGAAATGCTAAAAGTAATATAACTTTTATTGGTTACATGTTTTTCTTGAACTTATTTTTTCCTTGTGATCTGAATGTATTATTTAGCACTTCTTCATAGAATCTATATTTAGATTAGAGAGGTGTCTTTAAAAATAATGAATCTTAACTCCTAGGTGTTATGGTGGTTGGTTGTTCCTGAAAAATAATAAAAGGGTGAACATTAGGCAGATAATTAAATTTGCATCTGACTTTTTTCAATAATAAAACTTTCAGTGACTTAGTATTAACTTTTCACCTTATATTCTTGCATTTTAAAATGCAATTTAGACAGTAGTTTTCTAATATATGTAGCAATTCTCTTATATTTTAACCTAAATATAATATTAATAGTATAAGTAATCTATAACAGTAGAGAGTTGAAGATTGAGTCCTGTATGAATAAGTTTTGAATCTTGTTATTCCAGGAATTATCATATGTATGTATGTATATATATATATATATATATTCATACAGAACTGGGGTACAGACCAGAGATGCAAAGGATGAGAGGATTCACCAGGAACAGAGTGGGGAGCAGGAGCAGAATAGGCAGATCGATGAAGTACACTGCTAAGGGGAGCAGTGGGAGGGTCAGGAGAGGTCTGCCACGCCATGTGGATCTCCACCGGGGCAGGCGGGGATCGAACTCATGTGGAATTGGTTTATGTTTCTTAGTGCAGTGCTTTCACCCACTGCGCCACCAGGGAGGGCCCAGAATTATCATATTTTTTAATGAAATTACTTAGCCTCAGTTTCCTTTTTTTGAAGATGTTAAATAACTTCAAAGACAGCGATAAATATTTTGAAATAATAATTTGTGCAAGTTTTACATAGTTTGCAAATAATATATACTTTAAATAAATTAATTTTAAATCCCTTTTGAAATTGTCTATCCTAGCAGAGTGACTGAAATCTAAATAAAGGCTTCTATATTTTTTTAAGTGTTTTTTTTTTTAAAGGAAAGTTATGGATATGAACATAACGAGGATTTGGGGAACTCCACTTTAGAATTTCCAATGTTTGGTAGATAAACATTTAAAAGGATAGTGCATCTCTTTTAAAATTATTCCCCTAAAACATTTTGTGTAACTACTTCTTTACATGAAAATTGTTTTAAATAATCTTAAAGTAATGCTGTCCAACTTTTTCAAATGAGGAAACACACACAAATATATTTTTTATACATACTAGTTATTTCTAGAGGGTGTGATCGTTACCTGTGAGTGTTGATGATTGTCTTCCATGTCATGTAGTATGAAACGATATCAAAAAATGAAGAAAAAATATAGTTTAAATTTTAAAACATTTAGGTCTTTCTAATATAATAATAAGCCTAGTTTTAAATATTGAAACATTAAATGAATCTCTGACTTTCAGAATTATAACATAATGTAAGAACTGTGTCTGCAGTTGTCTTGGATACCACAAGAAAACATCAAAGTAATATCAAGAAATAGCAAAAACATGGCATTACTTTCCTGATGTGTTTAAGACATGTTCAGGGCCATTGTATGAAATAAGTATCCCTTGTTGAACTCTCCATTTCCCTACTAGTTGTATATTAAATAGGACTTCTTCCTTTCTTACCACACAGTGAGTGAAATTCTCCATTCATTCCAATATTTTTCTTGGGAATCAGTATATTTTCTAGTGGATTCATGCACAGATGTTGAAGAAACTGATCATCTTTCCGGCCACACTATTTGGAGTGGAATGCTCACTGATTACAACTTTGTTGGCCTCTGAACTCCCTTGAGAGACTACAGTGGTTCAAATCTGAATGTCAGGCAGAAGATTTGAACTATCTTTGCACCTAGGAGTCAGGAGATCAACATCTTGAAGAACCTTTGCACCTAAACATGTAGAATACTAGTAAAATAAGTACGACCTAGGTAAACAGAAGATACATGAAACAAACCAATAATTATGCAAAGAAATAAAACTGAAAGTGACCCAAAATTAAAAACTTTAAATGGGCTGCAGTAAAGTATAATTTGTGGATTCCCCCATGATTTATTACAATAAATCAGTAGTTATTTGAAGATAGCTTTAAGTCTTCTAAATATATTTTATCTCACTAACTGCTAACAACAAAGACCATTAAGTAGGAAAAAATGTGTTATAAACGTTTTACAAATAAAAAAAAAGAGAATTACGAGATTTAGGAATTAAATGACTTTTCCAAACATTAAAACGTGTAGATAGTAGACATATTGTTGAATCCAGTTAATCGCAGTTATTGAGCTAATTATGAGGAAATCTGGAGTGCACTATATCAGCACATACTCTATATTCTTGAAAAGTTAGTAATGAGGAATTCATATTGTGGATACTGTTAAATTAGATTTTCTCACTCTCCTCAACTCCTTACAAATTATGTTTATATATAATTGTTATCTAAAAAGAGAGGACAATAAACTTTTGAATTTTTCAAGTTACATATTCTAGCTATATATGAACAAAGGATTAGCAATAAGCACCTTTCTCTTGTCAGTTTAGACTTTGCATGAGGGAGTATACAACGACTGTCAGAATTCACTCAACTGCTGCTGAAATGCCTGCCAGCCAGTCATACTATTCTTAAAGGAACAAGCAAAAATAAGTTCCAGTCATTTCCAAAGCTTAAATGAAACCTCGCCAGACTTCTGGGATACAGAATGACTTGATGACTTTCTCATCTGTCACTTGAACTGCCCTGATAGTCAAAAACTTTATATACATACTTATAGATGTAAATCTAAGGCCATTAAGGCAATTCTAAATATAATTTGAAGAAAATTAGCCTGCCTCTTATTGCCAGTCAATGTAATTTATCTTAGCTGGGGTCGTGATAAAGGCTATTCAACTATATCTGTTAAGACACAGATCTTCACCATTCAAGTTCAATTACTTCTCCTGCCCACATAAATACATTACAAATGTAGTAAATGTGCTGATCTTCAAATATATGTATAGAAGTATTGTGCTTTAAATATAGGGGAGTTGTAAACAATGACTATTGATATTTTCAATTATTTTTTTTTAATCAAAACTATCCCCACAGTTCAGTTTAGCTAACTGTGATGATTATCCAAAATGCCAAGTTTTTAGGATCAAGTGTTTTTTTTTTTTTTGTTTGTTTGTTTGTTTTAAGTGCCAATATTCGTCTCATAATCCCAGATTTCCCTGAAAACAAAGTGGGTGGGTATGCACTTCACATATCTACACATACTCATCAGTCTCTCTTTAAAACAGACTTTAGTTACTTTGTCAATTTGATTCATTTTTAGAATTGCACTTAATATTTGGTAATATGTTCTTTCATTAAAGTAAGCTTACTGAGGCCCTCTCTGGTGGTGCAGTGGGTTAAAGCACTGCACTAAGAAACTAAAGCCACTTCCGCATGAGTTCGATCCCCACCTGCCCGAAGGATATCCACATGGCGTGGCAGACCTCTCCTGACCTGCCCGCTGCTCTTCTCAGCAGTGTACTTAGTCAATCTGCTTTTCTGCTCCCCACTCTGTTCATGGTGAATCCTCTCATCCTTCACATCTCTGGCCTGTACCCCAGTTCTGTATGAATAAATAAATAAATCTTTAAAAAAAAAAGTAAGTTTACTGATACTTAGGGTTGGAAATAAAATCAGTAATTTTTTTCTGAGAGATTACTGGGACAAAAGCTCCCTCTTGAAATAATGTAAGTAATATGATGCTTCCTCTTAATTATACCACTTGCTTCACAGACCGTAAAAATACCTGTATGGATAATGATGAAAGTTAATATGCCACTGAAGCAAAGGTTATGTAAGAGTTGAGGAAAATAGTTCATCGTATATATGAATCTGGTTATAGTTTATCCAACTCCTGTCTGTCTAATAATCATTGACTCAAATCAAATATACAATTGACCAAATTGTTTCCCTATTCCCACAGAATGCACAACAGAGTTTTTGTACAGAGCCTACTTAAATATTGCATAGCATATATAGCATAGCAGTCAACTTAATTTAACTTAAACTAATTTAGTTCCATTTAAAATGGTACTTCTCCAACTCTGTTTTGGAGAACTTTTAGCTCTAGCCTGCATAGGTCTATTTACTCTTTCAAAATATACTATATTTTCAGGTAATCAGTTGTACAGCCTAACAGTAGTGCTAATTTTATAGTAAATTAGTTTAAGCTAATACCACATTCTTCTCAAAAGAATTCAACTCCAATTTTAAGGAGCAGGGAATTTACTTTGGAAGGCAGTTTGCCCTTGAAGTAAACAAAAAACAGATTTTCAATCATATCCCTGAATTCCTAATTTGTATAACTTATAATTTAAAAACCATTCTACTTTTAAAACATGTATTTCAATTAGTTTAGATTTGCAAAATGTTTGTGTTAAGTATATACAGCAATGTCTTTTATATTACAAAAAACATATAATTATATTTTTCAGACACGAAAAATGAATTAGTCCTGCATTATAAGTGGTGACAAATTTTTCTTGTTTGTTCTAATTTCTTTGAATAGCTAGAGTGAGCTTCCCTGGCACGACTCAGAATAGCTCATTTGGCTCTGAATGCAAAAACTTCAGTGACTATGAAGGGATTGGTACTATACTAAGGAAACAAAATCATATTTTTAAGATCCTGGAAGACAAACACTGGTATCAAAAGTTTCCCAGTAGGATACCAAATATGGATCAGAATTACTAGTAACAGTAAAAGTAATATTCACAAAACATAATGAAAGCTAAATGATTTAGAGCAAAAACCAAAAGTTTGGATTATTAAGAGTTCAGAATCACTTTTGGATTATTGAAAATATTAATGGGAAATTGGGGTGAATTAAATATAATTTTTGTCATTAAAATGTGATGATACTGTTTCTAATTTGTTCTCTTTGTCTCATACATACAATCCAGAAATTGTATTTAAAAAATATCTTGACAAACTGGATTACTTGTACAAGTTTTCAAGAAGATGAAGGGGAAAAATTACCAAATTAATTGCAATAACTGAGAATAAATTAGGAAATGACCAAAGTAAAAGGTTTTAAATGTTAGCAGTCTCTTTTGTGGAAAATGGGTGGGTTTCACCCCCCATTTTGATGGTGGACAAAGGAATCGAAGCAACATTATTTAAAGTACGAGTTTCTATCCATCAGATGCATTTTTCAAATGAAAAGCTCTTGCCAATCTGTAGGGGAGATTAAACAGAATTTGGGATCAGATAAATTTTTGTAGAATAAGTGTTTCAGGTATTAACTTCAACTAGATGAACTTAAATGTCCTTTCTTACACTAAAGTTCCGTGACTATATAAAACTTCTTATAAATATGTCTTTACCATCTGGAATGGCTGCCACCCTCATGTTTAATTGGGACAGCCTATCAAAATCTGAGGTCTCTTTTCAGATGGAAATGTTTTTAGTTAATTGAATTTCTTATTTTAACAGAACAGATTCCTGTAGTCCTCATGATTGCAGTGAACCTTCTGTGATATTTCTTCTGTTAAAAGAACTAAGTAATTTCAAAATGCTTTGTCTAATTATCACATTAATCATCTACTAAAAACTGTATAGTCAAATTTGTTGTCATCCCTATTTACTAACGCCGATTATATGTAAGGCAGATATAACAATTTCTGAAATAAGAGCAGTGTTTTTAAGGTGCTAGGAGGGAAATATAAAAAGAAAAGAAATAATGAGTGAAAGAAAAAGCTGTCTAATTGGAGCATCATAAAAAGCTTTAAAATAGATGTGAACGATGAGAATTGTTTGAGCTGGCAGAAACAGAAAAAATTAAGCATAGGGAACAGCTGGAGGACATGAAAGGGAGGACAAATACAAGTTATACAGTATATTGTGGCTTGATTTAATTGAGAAATAACTGGAGATATGACTGTAGATCTCAAATATAAATATGGTTTTGCTAAGGCACAGACATTTTATTTTGTTACTTTTCACTTCATAAAATTATTTTAATTAATTAATTAAAATAATATTGTGTATATATATATATATATATATATATATATAAGTATATATATATATATATAAATTGTTGTAACATCAGGATTCTCCCCATTAGGTATTTCATCCATACAGTACCCGACACCAAATCAACCTAATCCACTACCATAGTTTGTCCTTTGTTCTTCCTTCCCTCTTTTTTTGTTTCTACTCCTCCTATAACTAATTTTATAAACAAGGACATAATTAAGGACTTCGAATATGTGAGCCATATATTGTCAATTAGCAAAGTTAATTGTATGAATTTTGTGGCTTGTCTTAAAAGAGAAAGCCTGTTTTCAGAATTACTCTTTACAAGATTATTAAACTTTTGTTAGTAAGAAGTTTAAAACCAAGGTAGTGCTAGTTGTAGAGAAGAAATGGGTTCTTTGAAACCCTAGAATACTTTTGGCTAGAAATGATCTGGTAAGAAGGTCTCTTGCCAGGTTTTCCTGGTGGCACAATGTTTAACTACCAAACTAGCAGCAGCCACTTCAGCATGAGTATTCTACATGGTGCAGCAGACCTCTCCTTTCTCACCTACTGCTCCCCTCAGCAGTGCATTGTAATAAATATTTCTTGAGGACACACAACACTTGATTAGAAACACTGCTTTTAAAAATGAAATGCTTGCTTTTCTTTATGACGGTTGATGTGCTTGAGTAAATAGGTCGTAGCCTATATGGATCTTAGGAAAGAAATATTTATTAACTATTTGGGAAGCTTTGCTGGCATGTAAAATGATTATGACTATCACAGCAAGCAATGAGAAAGCAGTGAATTCATTTTCATAAGTAGAATGGTTAATGTATTTAATACCAAATGCTGAAAGGGTTTTCATTTTATCCCTAATACACTGAAAATATTTTCAACTATGACATTTGGTAGGTGTCGTCAGTATTCTCCCATTGTCCCCACAAGACCACCATTCTGTTCATATCTCTCAGTGCATTCTTATTTATAATAATAAACTGAACTGAAAAACAGCCCCTTTCATCCACAATTTGCATAAATGAGAAAGAACTATGTAGCTTTAACACTGAGAATTCAATGGACTGTTCTTATAACTACTTAAAACAAAACAGTGTGATAACAAGTTTTAGAACTTAATCACATATGGGTCAAGAACACAAACTCTGCATGTGGCATGCTTTTTATACTAATGTGATCTTGGAAACTTTCTTTTCAAGTCATGCAAAAATCTGTTTTCTGACATATTATCAACTTAATAAAACGAAATTGCACGCATACCTTACTTTCCCACCATCATCATCCACATTATTAGAAAGTGAGTGTCATCATCAAGTAGGATTTATTAAAAGCTTGTATGCACTTAGTGCTTTCATTTTAAATTCAAGTGAGGATTCTCTGACATATTTTTATGCATATTTTGGCAGTATGTCTAAAATTGAGCTTTTATGGAAGTTTTTAAACTCTGATGTAATTCCTGAATTATTTGCTCATATCCCTGGGTGTCAAATACAATAAAATAGCATAACATAGGGTAAAGTGGTATGTTTCTGTTACTTGCTAGTCAAACTGAGATCAATGGAGCACTCTGTCATCACCTGGAAGCTTGTTAAATTGCGGTATCACAGACCCCAAGCCAGAATTGGAAACAGTATGTTAATTAGATCCCTATGTGATATTTTATTTTATTTTATTTTAAAAGATTTATTTATGCATACAGAACTGGGGTGCAGGCCAGAGGTGCAGGGGCGGTGAGAGGATTCACCAGAGACAGAGCGAGTAGCAGAACAGGCAAATCCATGACATACACTGCTGAGGGGAGCAGCGGGTGGGTCAGGAGAGGTCTGCTGCTTCATCTGGACCATCTCCAGAGCAGGCAGGAATCAAACTCATGCTAAGTGGCTTTGGCTTCTTAGTGCTACACTTTAACTCGCTGTGCCATCAGGAAGGGCCCCCATGTGATTTTTAAGTTTGAAAATCAGCACTGTATTTTGTTTTCATTATAATCTAGTTTGAAATCAAATTATTATAGACAAGTTTTATAACAAGAAATATTAAGTGTTCTTCATTTTTTTGTGAATTTAAAATATTACTTTATTGATGTATAAACTCTACTATTTTTATCCATAAGATTGTTGACCTTTTCTGGTGAAAGTTATTATACAAATTTATTATAACTTAAGTGATATAAATGCAGTTCTAGCACTTTGATGCATATCTATGGATGTTTTCACTTTGCAAGGTGATATTTTAAATGGTATACATTTGCTAAAGAAATGCAACACACATTCATCACAGATAGGAGTAAATAGTAGAGAGAACACTGGATAGATGGTGAGAAGAAATGGTTTATAGTCTTAACTCTATTTTATGTTTGTGATGTGTTCCAAGGCAAATTACTTAAACAGCTCTAAGTCTTCAGTTGCTTCTTATTTTAGATGAGAGAATGAGTTTGAATTAGGATATGTCTAATGTTTTTAGTTGTAAAAATTTTAAGAATGAAGTTCACAGTGATAATTTTTAATCATGTGTTATGTAATTACATATTTAAATCTTGATATAAGTTAGTACTGATGTAAAATGGCAAAGGAATTAAGCTTAAATATATGAACTTTGGAATTAGACGTACCAGTCATAAATCCAAGTCCTGCTTTTTACAGAAAGTAGTTTGGCTCTAAAATCATGCTTTACTTCTGTAATTAATAGCTCCACATAATTGTTGTGAGAATTATATGTAGTATATGTAATAATTCCTAATATAGTGTCTTAAATATACTGATCATTACTAATTGGCTATTACACTTTTCATCTTCTGTAAAATAGCAAAATGTCTGAAACATTTGACAGTGCTTTAGAGGATATTATATTTAGTCTTCAGTATACATTTTCTGTAACATTAGTATCTACATTATATAAATATATACATAATATTATTAACTTAAAAATAGCTTCACACCATTAAGGGATATTCAACAGATAATGAAATATGTTTCTAACTTAGGGATTATCTAAATTGCTTATCTAATATGTTCCATACTTTAGCATAGCAGTTCATTATTCCATGTTCTTTAAAATTATTAATTGGAGTTTGGTAGATTCTAAGAGTAGGAAGTAAATAAAAAAATTATAGATCTATAGTTTAAAATAATGACACCTCAGCTTAATCACATGTGAAAATTTTAAAACCACTTATGCCCAGGTAGCACTTGCTGAATTTTCAGATTAATTGGTCTGGGGTAATTTTCAGGAATCAGGATTTTGAAAGTCCTTATGGGATTCTGATGTGCAGCTTTGGTTGAGAATCTGTGGCACAGATAAGCTCTTGAATTCATTATTGGCAAACTGCTATAAACGAACAGAATATATTGACAGATTTCTTAAACAGATGAAATTCAAGACCTGTCAACAGCTTAGATGTGAGTACACTTATTATGCACAAACATACTCACACATCAAATCTGAGGCAATACTTGGTAAATTCATAACAGCATATTTGCAGTGGAAAACAAAACACTAAACAATGGCAGAAAATGTCATTTGAGGATAATTACTGAATAGAAATGCATCATTTGCTGTTGAGTCTTGTACTTACAGCATCTTCCTATTGATTCATGTGGCATTACTCTCTCTTTAACAAAAAGTGTTCCGACTACTTTTGAGCTCACATAAATTCAGGATATGAATAGGGAGAGTCATAAAAATAATTAAATGATTGTTAGTTTATTCTAATTTTTAAATGTTTGACATATTTACTGTTTAATTATTAAATTAGGTTTTCTAAATTTGTGATTTGGATTTTTTTCTTCTTCTACATCTAACAATGTGACTGTCTAAAGTTGAGAAGGATATAGTTGTTTGTTTACCATTAAGGAAGATACAGAAAATTTTTCCTAGTTTGATTAAAGGAAACTATAATAAGGCAGTAAATTATTGCAACTGACATTTTCTAATACAAAAGAATTGATTTACCCACACATTGCATGATTCACATATTGTTTCTAGGAGATTTGATGATTAACAGGTGTTTTGAATATGTTTTTTTTTATTAAAAATTATCTTTTTCAGTGTAATTGAATTTTTCTGCAGATATCATTTTTGTTAATAGTATTTATACTGTAGGATATTTTTTTTTTCTAAAGTAGGTAGTGGACATTTCTTAAAGTCTCCTGACTCTTTAAGATTTAGATTACATGTCTTAAATTATGTAACAAACAATTGTAGAAAAATTTCATAGCTATGTTCTTTGTCTCACTTGTTTATTTTTTTCTATGTTCTATGTATATATATGCATTTGCATGTAAATTCTGAAAATAATAATTATCTGACTATACATTTTAAGATGCCCAAAATTAATTTGTTTTGTCAAAAAAATATAAATTTGTTTTTGACTTAACAGAAAAGAGAGCTAATTTTTTTTTTCTCAAAAGAAACTTCCTAGACTAACTGGAAGTAAAAAGTTAAGTGTGGATTTAAAAAATATATATATGTATTTATTTATGCATACAGAACTGGGATACAGGTCAGAGGTGCAGGTGCAGTGAGAGGATATCACCAGGACAGAGGAGAGGATCAGAACAGGCAGATACACTAAAACACACTGCTGAGGGGGGCAGCTGGCGAGACAGGAGAGGTGTTCTGTACCTGTAGGTAAGAAACCTGGCCTGGGATTGAACTGTTGTTCCAGTGGCTGCTGATAGCTTCTTAAGGCTGTGCTTTAACCTGTTGCCCACCAGGGAGGCTCCAGCTGTTATTTTTTAGATAAATGTGTTTTAATTAAAAACATTTTTAATCCTTATATGTTTTTGTGCAAGCCAATGATCAAACATATCCATTAATTCAAATAATTATTATTTTGCAGAAGTTTCAAATCACAAGAGAAGTATAGTCATAAGAACTTACATGACGTGACTATGATGTTCATTTTTATTTCTTATTGAATTATCTCTTCATAAAATATATTTTAAGGGATGTACTTTTGAATATCATGCCATATGCGTTTATATCTTTGATAAAAAGCTGTTAAAATGTCCCTTAGCAATATACATAAAATATCATCGCAGTAAATATACTATTCTTGAGAATACAATAGGCCACTTCAAATTAAATGCAAAATATAATGTGAATTCCTCTATATCCTCAACAATGCAACTGTGCAATTGTAGCTGTCACTTTGGAGGATCTAGTTAATGCACAATTACATCAAAGAATATGAAAGTTCAGACTTCTAAAAAGGAGAAAAGTGTTTGTTATTTGCATATATTATAGACTCAAAACCCAAAGGAGTTAATAAATAAACTATTAGAATAAATAAGGGAATCCATCAAAATAAATAGATACAATATCAACATACTTTATACCAGCAAAATCAGTTAAAACTAAGGAAACTAATCTCATTAAAAAATTAGCATTATGGAGACTGTCTCTAGTAAGAAAGAGACAACGATAACTACTGAACAGAACTCTTCAAGGAATAATCACTGAAGAACTACTCACATAATAATAAGTCTCATGACAAGAAATTACAGATACTTGTTTATGAAGTGCGGCTTAAAAATTGAGTATTTCTAATGTATTTCTCATTGATATTCATAACAATATAAGTAATGTGGGCCCACCCTGGTAGTGCAAAGTACAGCACTAAGAACTTAGCTCCAGCCATAGCTCCAGCCACTTCAGCACGAGTTCGATCCTAGAACAGGGAGGTGAGCCCCCTGGTCTGGCAAACTTCTCTCTTGCCTTTGCTCCCCTCAGCATTGCACTTTGTCAGTCTGCCTGTTCTGCTCCCCACTCTGTCTCTGGTGAATCCTCTCACCACCCTTGCACCTCTGGCCTGTGTCACAGTTCTGTATGCATAACTAAATAAACCCTAAAAACAAACAAACAAACAAACAAACAAACAAAACAAAACACACACACACAATACAAGTAATGTAAGTTCTACAGGAAGTTATGTTCTTCCAACATCATTTTTGATTAAAATGTTTCTCTCAGTGGGAAAAAATACCAGTGTCTCGAAGAGGTCAAAATGTCTACCAATGGAGTTACAGTCAGTGGCATAATCCATATCAAGCATACATCTGAAAGGCCTACAGATGACTAAAATTTTATATATATATACATACTGTCACCTCCTATCCTCATAATTTATCAACTGTTGATAATAGATAAATTATAAATATTTGATTATTTAAAGAAAAATGGAATACAGTTTTTATAGTATTTAGTAACAAATTAGTAATTGTTCTTAAAGATAAAACAGGACAGGCATTTCACCAAGCTTAGATTATCTATATCTGTCTATTTTCTTAGATCTGTTTAAGGATACAACTTAGTAGCAGCAGCTCATAGTTTGCAAACAAGTCATAGTGACAGCCATGGACAAGTTAACAGAATATTGAGAGTTTTAATCATCATCACTGCAGAGGGCTAATCATATACTACTTTATTCTTTCAGATCAAATGTGAGTAGTACCTCTTACTTACTTCATCTCAGGCATATCAGTGAAGTTGTGAAAAAAAGATAAAAGCACAGATCTGTATGAAATGATTTTTAAAGCTATATTTTTGATTACGTGTTGGTTGATTTGTTTAGCTGTTTAGTTCTTTCTTTTAGAATCCTATAGAACAAATGATAGTGATAGCATTAAAAATTTTTTGTAGAATTATTTTCCCTAAGAACACACTATAAAAAAGACACTTTTCAAAGTGTATCAGATATTATAGTGTAACATTTCAGATCATAACTGAAAGCTTGCATGTGCACAACAAACACATATTGACATGTCCATGTACATATGTACAGACACTCTCAACATACTATGTTTCCAAACTTTTGGCCCATTGCTGTTCTAACTAATTACTGTTTTAAAGTAAATTACATTGTGCACTGTCAGTACTATGCTGTAGTATTCTCTCTTTAAATTTTTGGAGGAGAAAAGCTCTCTCATAAGTACTATTTTTAGTGGAGCACTGCAAAGTTAAACAACAACAAAGTATAAATGAAGAGTAATTTGCCATGGTTTCTCATATTTTTTGTCATCAGTCTAGCAACAGTAATTAAACATGTGTGCTTTTTTTTTTTTTTTGCAAGCATTTTATCCTGAATATAAATAAATTGAAAATGCTACATTTAAAATAGTGGAAAGTAATACAGGACTTAGTCAATAAAAAACAAATAATGTGCTGAGATTATTATTTGATTTTAAAATAATTTTATGTATTTTTTTAAAAAGTCCTTATTAATTTAATGATCTCTTAATAAGGAATAGATTGGTGTCTTCTGACTTACCACCCTGAATGTGCCTGATCGTGCCTGATCTTGTCTAATAAGTTATATAATGGAGTAAAATAGATTATTAGTTAATATAAGAGATAAAGGTCTCTGTAATACAAGATGCTAAGTATTATTTTTAAAAATATGACATTTTCTGGCCCTCCCTGGTGGCGCAGCGGGTTAAAGCACTGCACTGAGAAGCTTAAGCCACTTCCGCATGAATTCGATCCCCGCCTGCCCCGGGAGGAGTCCACAAGGCGCGGCAGACCTCTCCTGACCCGCCCGCTGCTCTCCTCAGCAATGTACTTCGTCGATCTGCCTGTTCTGCTCCCCACTTTGTCTCTGGTGAATCATCTCACCCTCTGCACCTCTGGCCTGTACCCTAGTTCTATATGAGTAAATAAATCTTTAAAAAAAATAAAAATGAATATGACATTTTCTTAAGATGCATAAATTTAAATGCAACAACTGTAGAGGAAAACAACATGAAAATCAGAAATTTCTTATCACTAATGACAATCAAAATTGTATTCACTATGTGCTCTCCCTAGTGGTGCAACAGGTTAAAGCACCCCATTATGAGGCTCTCTGAAGCCACTGCAGCACAAGTTCAATCACCCGCCAGGGAGCTGACCCACATGGCATGACAGACCTCTCCTAATCTTCCTCAGCAATGTATTTCAGTACATCTGCCTGTTCTGCTCCCCTCAGCAGTGTATTTCAGTACATCTGCCTTTTCTGTTCCTCACTCTGTCTCAGGTGAATCCTTTCACTCATCACACCTCTGGTCTGTACCCTAGTTCTGTATGCATAAATAAATAAACCTTTAAAAAAAAAATGTATGGGCCCTCCCTGGTGATGCAGTGGGTTAAAGCACAGCACTAAGAAGCTAAAGCCACTTCCACATGAGTTCAATCCCCACCTGCCCTGGAGGTGATCCACATGGCACAGAAGCCCTCTCCTGACCTGTCTGCTACTTCCCTCAGCAGTGTACTTCGACAATCTACCTGTTCTGCTCCCCACTCTGTCTTTGGTGAATCCTTTCACTGCCCGTGCACCTCTGGCCTGTACCCCAGTTCTGTATGCATAAATAAATAAATCTTTTTAAAAAATGTTATTCATTATGGAACTATTTAAAAACTCAGTCTCAACCTACCAGTTATTTCAGAAATATATGACATTATTTAAGTGCTTTATTCATTTTAATTTGCTGTAAAATTATTTGCTATTGGACTATTAGCTACTATAGACTGATCTGATTTAATTTGATGCATCACTTAGTTTAAAAATACTATTGAACTATCAGTTGTTTAATACTTTTGGTATCAATTTTTAAGGCATAATTTACTAATTGATATTTCTAACATTTGATATTTTTATCCTCTGATAATATGAAGACTCTAAGTGACATAGGAGCTCTACTTCACTTGATTTTTTTTCTAAATATATGAACAAGCACCACCAAATAAGTTTTATTTTTAAAATAAACACAATGTTTACAAACAGACAAAATCTAGAGCATTATATATCATCTAAAGTAAAACTACTCTGTCCAAGTCTTGAAGAATATATATTGTAATTTTATCAAAGTACAATAAATTTTTGATGAAAGTTTAATTAGATTGAATCTTCTTTACAAATAATTTAAATTATATTTAAAATGTTTTGCTTCAAATAAAATTCACTCTGACTTGAGATATATGTTTTCTGAATTTAAGTCCAGTTTTCCAAAGCAACAACACAAAATCAATGAACAGTCTTCGGTGTTATTATCATTATACAGAGCAGATTTTAGAAATACAGAGCTACTGTCATTTACTAAATGTCATCGTCATGAGTAAATATCAGATGACATAAGTTTTACTATCAAACATAGAAGCTCTCAACTATTTGGAGCATAGAATAAGTTGAAGATATGACATTTGAATCATGTGTTAGACTGAAAGAAAAGAGAACTAGTAATGGTGCAAACTTTCAGTGGACTCAATTTTAGTTGATTTTAAAAAGAAATTAAGCAGGTGCCTTTGGGACAAAGGGGATTGTGTTTGAAGTGGACTATTTTATTAATATTTTGAAATGGAATAAAGATTTTTTTAAACTAGTCAATTATCTGAAAATGAGAACAGGAGTTCCACCTTGACAAGCAGAATGTCTTAAAATAAATACTGAGGGTGTATTAAAACTCATTAGAAAATGCATGGAAAAAAATTTCCTGTTTCACTTGACAGCTCACTCTAACGCATTAGCAGCTTCCTCCTGGGTGTTGGAATTAATTCTGCCACAAATATATTTAGTACCTTTCAGGTCCCTTCCCCAGTAGGTTTCCACACTTCATTCTTCAAGTTATTGCTGCTTTTCTGCGTCTCATGCTGTGTAGAGAAATGATAAGATATTGAAGGGAAACCGATTACTTTGAATAGTCAACATAATCTGCTCAATTGTTTTTGGTACCAGTGCTTCTTTCCCCCCAAGGAATTCTTTGAGTCCTTTGCCTTTGCTAACCTTGCCCCAGGAAACAAATTTGTATCAATTGTCATGCATTTTGTTTCTAGTATGAGATGGAGTTGGACTAATATTGCTGCTGTCACTCATTCTTTTAGGAATATTTTGTTTCATACAGTGTGAATTAAGATTTTAAGATATTCTTTATAAAAGGGTATTGGAAGGGGAAGTTTTTTAAAAATGAACTATTTATGTTATTCTGACATAAACATTCTCCCTCTTTCTTTTTATGCTCTTGCCCAAGATGGTCAAATGATCTATTTTTCCTTTGTTGTAATGTATTATTTTCCTCGATAGGATTTTGGGGAAACTTCTGTTTAGCAAAGACAAAAATCATGAGACGTTCAGACATTACCTTTAACTATAATTTGTACTTACTATTCAGAGCCATATATTTTTCTGGGGTTTGTGATATAGCTAACATTTTTATATAGTCTTGCTCTTTTTGATATATTTCTTTATAAAGAGGAAGAATGGTGGTTCTTTTTTATTTGTTTTTCTCACTTTAGGGAACTCAAGACAAATGGCACAGTAGTGTCACCTGGTCAATCATGGACCCATTGCTCTTTGCCAAGCTAGAGCCATGAGAATGGCTTGTTCATTCATCCAGTCATCCATCCTTTCTTTTCTTTTCTTTATTTTTAATTGTGGTAAAGTTAGTTTACAACACTGTGTATGAGGTATATATTCACAACTTTGTAAATGTATGTTACAAAGTTGCACCCACAGCCAACATGGTCCTCCAGTGACTATTGAGGATGGGAGGGAAGCTTTATTCAGTTACCAGTAATTGGATGAAGGCAGGGGCTTGCTCCATTCTTCTACTCACAGAGATCTCCCATAAGGTGAAAGAAGGGAATGTCCAAGTGCACAGGTGTAGTGACTGTTCATGACCCTTCTGACCATGTTCATTTGGTGGTGATGGTACAGGGGTATTTACCACATGTCTCCCTGTGCATTTTCATGGTTTGATGTTGTAAAGTCATTTCCAGTTGCTCCTCCTAGGACTGTCTGTGGCCTAGAACAGAACTGTGAAGAAAAAAAAAAAAAAAACAGTTTCTGCAGGTCAGATTCTGCTGACCTTGCAAAAAAACAGACAAGCAAGAGTTTGTGAAAAATGTAGGTGGGGTAGAAACATGATATATAAAGAAAGAGATTAATGTGCTTGCTTAGACCATTCCTTATTTTAACATGCTTAGATTTTGCAAAAGTTTCTGACCATAGTTTCAATTACAGTGATATATATTTAATTGTTCATTGCACAGACTAGACCTCCTTATATAGCTTTAGTCTTCCACTTCTTTACCATGTGACTGAATCTTAGATGATTATTCTAGCATGGCAGAATACAAGTCCTACTGATTTAATTAAGATCATAATTATCAAGCTTTAGCAGATAATATGTATATTTTTCACCATCAGTATGTCTCACATATAAATAGCTCAATATACTTTCAAAATAGTGCTGATATATCACAATAATATAAGTGGTATATTTGCAAAGTTACCTATATTTCTGGAAATGAAGTTTTACAATAAAATTGCATTATGCAACAAAGTTCAGAGTTCTTTTCCTAACAAGATAACACTAATTTTTTATTACTTCTCAAGTCTAAAATTTACTTAACGTGAAAATTAATAGTACAATGATGATTATAATCTGAGATAACTAATGTTTCCTTTGATTAATTTGCATATCAGTTGGGAATTATACATTTATATCATATAGAACTAATGAATGGAATTAAGTTGAATATATATTATATATCTGACAAGTACTATCATTTAGTCTACAAGTGAGAGTGTTCCTTTTCAAAATAGATTCAGTTGATATTCCATTTCAATTTAAAATTACTTTAATTAGCTCTCGATCGAGGTTTAAATACTATTAATTGTTTCTCTAGTTTTCTAATCATTTTTCTTTCTGGTTCCTAGATTTTTCATTTGAAAAATAAATAGATTGAACAGAAAATCTCAAATGCACTTTCATGCTCTAAACTTCCTTGATTTATAACCGTGTTTATACACTGTATCAAGCTAATAATTAACATTTGCTCTCTCAAAGAATGATTTCAAATTTTTAAGATCTAAATAAGATTATTTCCTTTTCAGCTTTCTTGAAATCCAAACAAGCCTAACATTGAGTGATTAAAAACCGACCTTAAAGTTGTTTTGATATTCACCCTTCTTCTGTTCATCAACAGGTGACATATACAATCCATATACAATTAATTCTGACTATCTTCACAAAGAACTTATTTGCTTTAGTAATCAACTTCAATTGTGTGCACCTTGGAATCAGATTCACAATTGTAATTTGGTCCAGATTTGATTAACATATAAATACAGGTCTTTACCCCAACAATATCATAATTTTCCTTAAACTGTAACAATAATTTATTAATTATCTATTCCCATCCCATGCAGTGATCTAGGGGATGAGCAAATAAAGAATAATAACTATCAGCCATCTTTTACTCTATTTCATTGGGGTGTAATAGTGAATGAAATGAGGGGAGTTGGATTAGGTAATAAACAAGTATTGAACAGATTAACAATAAAATGCTATGTAACATTGTTGAAAATTTTTGAAAACAATAGAGAGACAGTAACTGATAGGCTTCTATTTTCACATAGATAGCCTAGGAAGTAAACTCTAAAGAGTTAGCCTTTATCACTTCTTTTTTGAATGCTTGACAACAAATGGGATTTTCAGCAATAGTTGGGAAAGTAGATTTTATAAGGTAAAGTCCAGGTCAACTTTTTCTGGCTTTCCCTTGCTGCTACTGTAACTAATACTCTTAAAGCCTGCTAACAATCCATTGTTAAGGATTGCTCTTAACAAATAATCTTTATTTTTAAGAAATAAATATATATATTTTAAGAAAAGCCAAAGTGATATGATATTCAATTACATCAATACTTGCAGTTGATATTTTGCACCACCAATCTTTTTAGCTTTACCTCTTTTTCACAATAAATCATTGATCTCCAATGCAAACATATACGAGTGATATATATTCACTCATATACATGCATCATCACCTGGCTTTTACATTTTCTTCTGACTGAATTTCAATCCTAGCAAAAAATACATTCTTCCCCTACTATCTACTCTACTGCCTCATAGTACCACATTGCTCTCTTAGTGAAAGTTCTTTGTCCCTTCAAAGCATATTGAATAATTACCTACTTTGTGAATTCAGGGCACAGGGGCACAATTTCCTTTATGATCCCATAGCATTCTGTGTATGTCTTTAATATAACGTTTGTTTTATGTAATTGTTTTTTTTTTTCTTTAAAGTAATATTTAGTCACTTCTTAATCAAAACATGTAACCCTACCAAAATTGGAGAACTTAATCACAATGTTATGGAGCATAGCAGCGAGTAAAAGAAATGTTTCTCTGTTAGGGCTTGAAATAACAAACTCATGATAATAATAAAAGTTGAGTGAAAGAGATTTGTTAATTTTGCTAGCTGGAAATGAAGATATATCTCATCCAATTTTTTTTAAATTGTTTCCTCCTTTGTGATTTATTAGTGGTGTTTGGAGATCAACTAATGTGCTGTTACAAAACATTTTTTTAAAAGAAAATATTCAATAGGAACAATTCAATTAATTTTAAAAATTTGATTCAACAGTTTTATACCTGTTTCTCTATTAGATGAAATTTGTTCATGAATTTTTGCTTAAAATGAAGATGGTCTATGGGATTTTCTTCTTCATTTTATTTAACATGTTTACTTATTACATCCCAATTTAACAATAGTCATATTTGTGTTTCTTGTCTTCAAGATAAAAATTCTGTAATTACAACTTACTTCCCTTGAGATTATTTTGCATTGCTGTTTCATGAACATGCTCCTTGAAGGCCTCCTGAAAATCAAACTTCACATAAATCCAAAATCACAACTTAGATTTGCATGCTAATTCTGTTAAACTGCAATTTGACAATTTTTTTAATTGTTTTTCATCATACTTAGTACTAAATTTCACCTAAGTTCCCTTGGAACATATTTTGTGATTTCCATAATCTGATTTCACTTTAGGTATATATTTTTGCCTATTTTTTTTTTTTAGTTGAGGTAAGTTAGGTTGCATTGTGTTTGTGCTTTAGAAGTATATGATTCTCCCTCTACAGGCAATGATACCATAGTGTGCCCAATACCAGAACACCAAAGGCTACCACCATACTCCATCGTGGTCCCTACCCATTTTGTGCTTGCCTTCACTACTCTCCCCCCAACACCTTAGTTCTATAGTAAGCTTTGGAGGGCCAATTTTTGAGTTTGACATCATCTGACCCTTGGTTTTTATATATACTCCATATTGATGATTCCATCTAGTATCAAAAAAGATAAATGCCTAGGTTTATATTAAAGATTAATACATTCATTATTACTTCCTTCCACACATGTGCTCCTTTATATATCATGTGTTTTCTTATTTCTCTTATTTCCTTGAGATATTGCATTGCTATAGGGAGGTTCACTTTTCATTTCACAGTGCTATATTATTACTTGTATATATAAGAAGGCATTAACCATTGAATCTAGTGTATAAGTTTAAATCCTTAATTCTAGTTAGTGTATATAAGTTTAAGTCTGAAACCGACATATATATTTTTAATTTTATTCACTACATTTATTTGTAGATATCAACTGTTAGGAGATACATTCTCATGATATTAAACATTGAAAAATATCACTTCTCTTAGAAAAATGAAACTACTATTGGTGTTGCCTAGTATAGTTTAAAAACACTGTGCATGTAAATTAGAGACAGTATATATTTTATTAAATATTGTGTCCAAAGTCATACTTTTTAAAGAAGGAACCAAAGCCATGTTGATTTTATCCTGGTATGAAACAATGGCTTCCTAATCTACTGAATGTAAGAGATTTAATAGATAATTTAAGCTTGATAGTATATATATCATATTCATAATTCTCTGCTTTTATGAAAAATATGGAAAGAAAGTGAGTCTTTTAGTAGTTTTCCCCAAAGAAATGGTAACAGTGTAATATATGGCACTCTGGGCCACTATATTTTATTTTAGGTAGTCATTGTTACCTCTAGAGAGATATAATTAATGTCCAGTCAAGGAGTCTCCTTTGTTTGTTTGCTTGTTTCTTTCTTTCTTTCTTTCTTTTTTTTTTTAAGATTTATTTATTTGTTCATACAGAACTGGGATACAGGCCAGAGGCGCAGGGATAGTGAGAGGCTTCACCAGAGACAGAATGGGGAGCAGAACAGGCAGTTCGAGGAAACACACTGCTGAGGGGAGCAGTGGGCGCTTCAGGAGAGGTCTGCCACACCATGTGGATCACCTCTGGGGCAGGTGGGGATCAAACTCAAGCGGAAGTGGCTTTAAGCTTCTTAGTGCTGTGCTTTAACCCTGCTGGGCAACCAGGGAGGGCCCTCAGTCTCCTTTCTTTTGTTTTCCTTTGCAAGTTCGTCAATCTAGTTTTATTTTTATTTACAATCTCCTTCAGGTTTTGTATCACATGATTAATTTTCATCTAGGGGAATCAGTTTGTGTATTGTGGATGGAATTAGTCTAATACCTTTAATATGTGAAAGATGCATTTATAAGGAATTCAACAGTTGTAATTTTAAATAAAGTGAGAAGTCAGTAAAATTCAGTGGATCAATCTTGTGCCAATGGCATTGTGACATGATTAAGATCTACTTATTTTATCACTTTACCACAAAATGCCATCCTGATATGTCTGTGTGTGTACATTAGAAGGATGTGGAGAAGGGAATTGGTTCAGGTCGTAAACTCTCAAAGGAAAAACAATGAATTATAGGAGCTCAAGGCAATTTAAATTTTTTTGTTTGTTTTTCTATATACTATTTCTAAAACAGATTTGGAGAGTAATTCCTAAATATAGGTATTAAGCAAAGCTTCAGTGATAATATATTCCTGGCAACCTTAATAATGGAGAAAATTTGCTGTAAATAACTATGCAACAGTTGTTTCCTCTCTACACACAACTAGGCTAATATCTTTCACCCTTCTATTCATTGGTCCAGCTATCTCACTGTACATCTGTCACCTCCCTAACCAGCAGTCTGGGTATGCACATCAATGAGCTGATGGGTCTCAACCTGACAACAGTACTCCAAACACAAAAAATTGCCACTGTGGGAAGTATAGTGTTCTTCTACATCATATATGAAAGCTCCATACATTTAAGTTAGCACTGGAGGTTGAAATTTAAACAAGGAAGCACAAATCAGGGACTTAGGCCATTGAGAAAATGAGAAACAATTCCAAAGACTTAGTTAGAATACACACAGAGTAATGCACACCCATGCCCCTCAGGCATTGTGTGATCTAACATAGTTTAAAACCCTCCATACAATCTCTGACATAATGACAGCTTGGATTCCATTGCACAAGCAGTCAGGGTGAAATGATTTTCTAATACAAGTATTTAATATGTCTTAAAAACCTATATAAAATTCAGGGTGCGTACTTTGTGTAAGTTTTGTTTCTTACTGTGGAGACTTTAAGTTCTTGTAGCACTCCATATTCTAAAGATTGTTCTATGGTAATGTCTTAGTCACTTTCATGTAACTTGACTCAAGCCAGTGATTTGGAGTAATAGAATCTTTGTCTCATCAATCACATGAACCATTTAGTGCCCATTTCAAAAGCAGTTTTAAGTCTATTTCTAAACGTGTATTCTATTTTTGTGTTATGCCAATCAAATATGCTCTCAAAGGAAAGTCAGTGAATGGCTCAATTATGGTCGTTGATGCCTTTCTCCTGAATTTCAGGACCAGTGCTTTTGAATTACTGTGGGCAAAACCTGGATGTTCCCTAAGGGAAATAATAATGAAGGAGAGGAAAAAGAGAGATTTGATACTGTAGATATAGAGTTCATTATATTTTTCTTAAATCTTTGTTCCCTCAACTATAGTTAGTAATAATATTCACTTAAAATTTACCTATGATTTTAGGATATTACATTTGGTTTATTTGTCAAAAAACAACACACATATACTGTTGTATAAAATCCATGTGTAATTCTAAAACTGTAAAATAAAAATTAGAATAATACATTCAAAATTGTTGTTAAGGTGTGAAGACATTCATCATTAAAGCAGAATATTTTTCCTTTGGCTTTTTTTTTTTTTTTTGCTTTTTTGATTTGTTAGTGGGTAATAAGCATTTACTTATACTTTTACTTTCCCCATTGGTGCTGTTCCCTCTATTTGCCATTTCTAAGTATCATTATCCAAACAAGTATATATTAATCATACCTTTGCCAAATCACAGCCCTGTTGAAGCCTTGAAGTTTAAAGGTATCTTTAAAGGCAGACAGCATTTTTCTTTCTTTTTTTTTTTTTTTTTTTTTAAGATTTATTTATTTGTTCATACAGAACTGGGGTACAGGCCAGAGGCTCAGGGGCGGCGAGAGGCTTCACCAGAGACAGAATGGGGAGCAGAACAGGCAGATCTACGAAGTACACTGCTGAGGGGAGCAGCGGGCGGGCCAGGAGAGGTCTGCCACGCCATGTGGTCACCTCCGGGGCAGGCGGGAATCGAACTCATGCGGCAGTGGCTTTAGCTTCTCAGTGCTGTGCTTTTACCCGATGCGCCACCAGGGAGGGCCAGCATTTTTCTTAATAATCAGACATGGCTCAGACATTAATATCATTTTATTTTTTTGAATATGAGTGTGTCTTTATAAGTCAGTGTCTTCCCTAAACTAGACCCAAAACAGCTGTTCTTTCACTAGGACTTGGTATTTTAATATCATCTTTTCACTTTTGACAAACTTGAAATATTTTTATTTTCTTTGATGCCACATATCAGTCATTGTTTTATGTTCAACTTATTCAAAATTATTTTCATTTTAAAAAAGCAGAACTTTCTTTGAAAGTATTTTCCTGCACATAAATGCTCACAGCATGTAAAATACTGACATTTCCCTATATTTTTTATTATACACCTTATCTGATTCTATCTACTGGCACTTTTCTTTTCCCAGCTAAAAAGTGTGCTTTATCTCACAATGTGGTGAATGTGTGGGCTAAAATCATTGATTTTTCAACATATGCCCAAATGGTTGAATGTGAAATGTGAACAAACTAGAAAAAAATATCAGTGTGAATTCCTCTTTTATTCATTTAACAAAATTTCCAAAATATGCAGCATGGCTGCACTTCAAATCAAATTATTTTTATGGAAAGATTAAATTATATTCCTCTATGTTGCTCAGACCCATGTGCTTAGAATATTAAATACAAAAATTAATTTAATCTGTTAGCTTTTAAATCATGTCAATCTAACAACATTTTAGATTGATTTTTTGGTGTACTTCTATATTTTAAAATTATTTTAGATAACATTCCTTTAAAACACTGTATGTGATTTAGAGGTCTAGAATTATAACCTTCAGATATGTTTTACCACACACACCTATCTCCCAGGCATAGTCCTTTACCATAGTCCCTTTGGCCTCTCCTTGCTTTCCTCCCTGTCCTACCCCCATCTGAAAGTCTCCATTCTGTGTTCAGATTTATAAAGTTTGTTTTCAGTTGGTTTTGTCTGAAACTTTGTTTTGTTTTTCTATATTCCATATAGAAGTACAACAATTTGATATTTGCCTTTCTCCTTCATTTTTATCTTACTTAACGGAAACCCTTCAGTTCCAATTCATATTGTTGTAAATTAGAAAAAAAAGCCCTTTAAAATATAGCTCATTATCATTCCATAGTGTGTACATATACCACATCTTAATTTATTCATCTGTCTTAACATTTAGTATGTCTCCATAATTTGTTTTTTTATAAATAGTGGTGCTGTGAACATCAATGGTCAATATAAGTATTTCAGTTTTCAAATAGAAATTAATTTCATAGTAATAGGAAATTGTCTTTTTCACTATACACTGAATTATAAAATGAATGAAATAAGGCAAAGTAAAAAAAAAATGAAATGAAGTGTACTGTTTTCTGCAAGTGATAGTAAAAGCCTAAGAGTAATAATCCGCAGCTGTGGTTAAGATAGGAAATATAATTTAATTCAATTTTTTTGATAGCAACATAAATGGTCCTTAAAAGAAGTTAGACTAGAACTGTTAGCCAAAGTTTATATTTGGAAGACAGCCAACAATATCTCAAGTAAATAAACATGCACCTGACTGAATATGGTAATCTTACTTACAATTCCTTGTTAAGATATTTTAGAAAAAAAAAGAAAAAGCTTTTTTGTAGACTCTGAAATTTATGGCACTATCATCTTATAATAGTTATTAACCTGGATCTGAGTCATAAAACCTTGTTACCAATCCCGACCCTTCTACTTAAAGTCACATCAACATTAGTGAGCTATTTCACAGCTCTGTGCCTCAGTGTCACCATGTATAAAATGCATATCATTTGAATATTAATGTTTTCCAAACATGATAAATGGTTTGTTCAGTGACTAACAAATTCAGTTCTTCAAAATTTAAATAATTAATGAATAAAATATTAAATTACATTGTTTGCAAATAGAATAGTTATGCATTATGTATTGATAACATAAATAAAAGTATATGTGGGAAGTGAGAGAAAATAAAAAGTGAAAACAGGAATGGAGAAAATAAAAAGTGAATACAGAGGAGTAGAGGAAAGGAGAAAGGACAAAAGAAGATGGAAGTAAGAGAAGGGAGACTAGGAGGAAAAGAAACGGAGGAAAGAGATTTGGCTCAGAACAGTTACCAAGACAAGTTCTTATAAAATGTGGTAGAGAGGACATGCTATTTTTTTGATTGTTTGTTTGTATAACTAAATTTCTTAGCCATTTTTGCCATGCAAAGAATGAAGGAGAGAAAGAAAAAAGAAATAAAGAAAATCATAAATGGTAATGTACTTGTAGCACCTCCCAGTTTTATCTTTTTGAGATCAGAATTCCTGTCTTCAACCCTGTCTGAAAAAGTATATGACCTTAGAATTCATTAACATGTATTCTCATAGGTTGCTTTATGGGTGCTCTCCAGTTTGCTTCATTATGGTAGAACAATAGTCATGTATACTTGCATTTTAAGATCTTTGAATGGTGACAGCATTTATATTTTATAAAAACAATGGGTAATTCACTAAATAAACATAAATTTGTAAATTCTAATTGAGCCTCAACTCTAAATTTAATTGAAAATAAAAACAGCAGAATCCAACTTTCATTTGTTATAAATTGTGTATGAGTCTGTGTAAAAGCTGGCTATGTTTGTAGGGCAAAGAGATAGGTGTCTTATACAAAACTGTCAATAAATACATTTTCAGTTATTTTTATAGACACAGGTGGCAAGTGATAAGATGTTTATCTGTATAATAACATTATTATATAATGCACGTAAAATCAAATAACATGTTATAACAAAAGTTTTAGTATATTGAATTAATCTTCAAACAAATTATGTCATAATCTATAAAAAGTTAAGTATTACACAAATGAGGTAATCTTGCTTTTTTGTTGCCCTTGGTCATTTTCAAGCAAATCATATGAAAATATTAAAGTATTTCTCATATGTTAATAAAGAAATCATAGTATGTATGAATCTATCCTTATACAAGTATCAGAGATATTTTTCCCAGAAAACTGAACAATTTATAACTCTAAAAGGACATATCTTTGAAAGATTAATCTATTTTGTGTCCTTTAGTTGGCTAATAGCTTCCACTTATTAAATATTCCCTGATGAGAAATTACTGCTTTTACCATCCAGCCTCCTATTTTAAAACCCTACTTCACAGGTATTAGGAGAGATCTAAGTGAAAAATAAGCCCAGTGAATGGCTGTTCAATTAGGGTATAAAACCTTTTTAAGTGCCATTTCAAAAAGTCAGACTATATACTTGATAGAACTTAGAGGAGGTCATGTGCTAAAGAATTACTCATAATGATTTAATTCATTCATTTTATAGATTACAGTTTCCGCTCTTCTATTGATGCACAGTGGATTTATGTGTTTAACTCCCATTAACATTAATGGCGGTTTTGTGCATAAAACAGAAATACATTTAAAAGAAGTAGTCTCTTTTCCTCACTGTTAACTATATACCCGCTTTCCTTCCTACACATTGACTAAATAACATTCAAATCCTTAAAAATTACATGATGAGGACATTTAAATTACTTTTACAGCTTTTATTATTATTTACTATTTTTTTTAATGGAGAAAGCATCATTTCACAAAACAGTATATAACATCTGATCCCACTCTTCCATTGTAAAAGAGAACACCACATTCATCTCCAAGGCACCCAAGGACTTCAATCATTTTTACTTGGGTCCCGTCACTTGCTACCTCTGCAGAGCCCCTTTCTCTACTTTTAGCCTCTGCTTACAACTATCTAGGGTTGGGTTTTATTTTTGTTTTGTCTGAATCTTTGTTTAGTTTCTCTACATTCCACATGTAAGTGACACACCCGGCCTTTGTGATTCATTATGCTTACTATAATCCCCTCCAATTCTACTCATGTTGTTGCAAATGACAAGAGTTTATCTTTTTCTAATAGCCAAGCAGCATTCCTTCAGATATGTTTCACATCTTCTTAATGCAGTTATCTGTCCCTGAGGCTCTTGTTGTTTCTCTTGCCTGGCTATTAAAAACAGTGAAGCAGGGCCTCCCTGGTGGCACAGTGGGTTAAAGCACAGCACTAAGAAGCTAAAGCCACCTCAGCATGAGTTCGGTCCCCGCCCTGGAGGTGACCCACATGGCGTGGCAGACCTCTCCTGACCTGCCCACTGCTCCCCTCAGCAGTGTACTTCATTGATCTGCCTGTTCTGCTCCCCACTCTATCTCTTGTGAATCCTCTCACCGCCCCTGCACCTCTGGCCTGTACCCCAGCTCTGTGTACACAAATAAATAAATAAATCTTCAAAAAAAAAAATAGTGAAGCAGTGAACATACAAAGGTATATACATCTTTCAATTAGTGAGTTTTATTTATTTGGGTAGTTATCTAATAATGGAATTTCTGGAATATATGACAAATTTATTTTTAACATACTAAGAAACCTACATAGAAGCTAGGCTAGTCTACTTATCCAACAACATTATGGAAGGATTCCTTTTTCTCCACATTTTACTCAGCACTTATTTCTGTGTTTTTGTGATTTGGCCATTCTCCCTGGTATGAGGTATTACCTCACCCTGGATTTGATTTATATTTACTTTAGAGGGATCTCTATCATTTAAAATCTTCAAAGCATAACTGCTTTACAAATTATGAGTTGTTATTTTTTTTTCTGAATGCAATTATATGGGGTTAATTTACACTATGTTTTATTGAATTACTGGACCCTTGAAATTGATAAGTATTCCTTTTACAGATCACAGAAAACTTAAAAAAGATAAACTTTTCTTATTAGATATTTAAAAGAAACCCTTTCTCTCATATTTAGGCTGTATTTAACCCTTTTAAAGTTGATAATTACAACTTGACTTCAATGTAGAGAATGATTAAGACATAGTCACAATGGGTTCACAGTAGTTTCTCTGAGCCATAGATCATAAAAGCAAAAGGAATTGATATTTATTTGATGTGTTACTTGGGAATTAGCATAAAGACCTAACAATGCGCTGGGCTGAGTTTTCATTTTTTTTTTTTTTGAGGCTAACAGACAAAAGTGCCAGTGTTGTCCAGAGTTTTTAAGTGGGATCACATGCTACTTTTATGTGGTTAGTCCACCTTTCATGCTTAAATTAATTCATAAAAACTGTAAGTGTTGTAATTGAAAGTAGAAGAGATTAACCCAATTATACCCTATTTGTTTTATAACACACAAATTCTTAAACCATCTAAATTTTAATTCACATGACTATTATAAATGACATCTTTCCAAAATGATGAATTGAAAAGAACCAAGATTTAGCTGATACTACTCTTTTGCTGAAAACCTCTTTAATGCTTGGATCTGCATTTCATTCAAAGCAAAAGCCAAATTCCTTATAATATCCTGCAGTGCTTTCTATTGAGAAATAATGAAAGACACATATGTGTGAAAGACACTTTTGTAAATATACATGTTCTAGTAGTTGCATCAATAAATGTATGAAGAAACAGGTGAAATGATGCTTAATAATCTGCTAACGTGAAGTTAAAACATCCAGAATGTCGGTATGTTTCAATACTGAAATATATTAATGAACTTATTTATTTTTTCATACTCATCTTGGAAATTAAGTGGTTATTTTACCTTTACAATTCCTAACCTGTATGATAATTTTTACACAGGTAATCTACTTATTGTTTGTGATAAACTTTACATTGAAAAATCAGTTTAACCTAACCAAGATGTTGTGAATATATTTAATGTTTTTATCTATGACTACCCCTAAATTTTGCTGTAAATCTATGTTCACAATTTTAAAACGTGGATTACTTAAATACATGTAAAACTGGCACTGCAGCAGGAGTTTGATCCCTAGCCAGGCAGATGACCAGCATGGCACAGCAGACCTCCGCTTTCTTACCAGCTGTTCCCTTCAGGAATGTATTTCAGTCAGTCTGCCTGTTCTGCTCCCCATTTTGCCTCTGGTGAATCCTTTCACTTTGCTGCACCTGTGGCTTGTAAAAAAAAAAAGAAAAAGCTTGTACTCTATTTTTTATGTATATGTGTATATATAATATATATTATACACACACATATATATATATACACCACACACACGTGTATATATGTATATATGTAATATATTATACACACACATGTGTGTGTGTGTGTATAATTAAGTGTAGCTAGTGTAGCCACCAATTGCACATGCCCCTCTAGCTCTGAATGTCATCCTGACCTTATTCTTGCCTCCTCTTTTCCACTTCCAGCTGGCCACATTTTGGGCACCTTCCTATATCTTAAAACTTCTACTGCTGCCTTGGGTCCTTTGCTCTGTTTCCTTTGTCTACAGTGCTTTTTCTCTAGATATTCATATAACAAACTCACACAACTCCTTCAAATCTTTTCTCAAATATCAGCTTCTCACAGGGGCTTACCCTGACCCTGCGATTGAAAAATCATTTCCCCAGCTCTATATTTATTTTGCTCTCATCCCTTCTCCTTGAAACTTATCTCTTGCCAACATTTTAAATGATGTATTCTTTAGAAATAGTTGATTATTTTCTTTCTCCCCTGAACAGGGTATGTTTCAAGATGGTAGGAATTTTTATCACTTCTCTTCACATATACCAACTAGCTAGAACAGCATCTGGCGCGTAGTGAGTGTTTGGTAGTTTTTTGTTGAATTTTGTAATAACTTCGTACAGTTTGGGTTTGCAAACCAGAGATTGGAATTTGGACCCAATAGATGATAAATTACTTCATGATAATTCTGTTTAAATTAGTTAGCTATCTCCTTCAGTACATGTCCATTGAGATAAAGAAAGTGTTAAGTGGTATTGAAGAGCCAAGAGGTCTGATTTCTGTTCTCAGTTCCACAACTACATAACCTTAGGTTAGTCAAATTAAAGTTCCAGGATTGAGGTTTGTTTTTTTGTTTTTTTTTTTTCCCCTGTATAATATGAGGGAAATGGAACATACATCACTAAGTTTTCTTCCATATCTAAAAATCCTACTCAGAGTTATTTCTTCAAACAACACTTCCAAAAAAGCTTGAATAAATCCACCCATTGGGAGCAAAATGCAATTTAGCATAGCTCAGTAAGCATTCTGATGCTGTACATATTTGCAAGGCTCTGCACTCTGGAGAGCACCATAAAAGCAGAGCCCATAATGAGGAAACAATGAACAAATAATTGAGAGGAAACTGGCATAGCCAATATTGGAAACAATGAATAGAGAACTTATGTTCTTTTTCTGAGAGACATAAGTATATGATGCAATAAAATATAACTAATGCACTGCTTAGGTGTAAGCAAATTTTTTTAAAAAATGTCATAAGGGATCATGAAACATAACTGGAATCAATAGAAATTTAGCAAAGCTTGGAAATGTTGTAAGCAACTACATTGAGATAATCTTCTATAAATAGTTGAGTTTTATGGATGAGGTAAAAATAATATAACTTATGCTGATTAGATAACTTTCAGAAAATAAGGGGTTATTTAAAATGATAATATTCAACATAACGTGGAATTTTCTTTATAACACACACACATTTTAAAAGGACTCCATGGTACAGGAGGAATTGTTCATGACAGAAAAGATAAAAAAAAAACAAACAAACAAAAAAAACTTTATTGGAGGGAGATTGTAAGAGCATTTTCTTTTATTTGTATTGAATTTATTTAATATTCCTAGTTTTCTGTAAGTGTATTGTTGTTTTACTGATTTAAAATTAAATGTAAGAATGTATAAAATTTTAACAGATGCTAGAAGCAATTTCTGTCTTTATAATTACACATACACACAAATGTGTTTCATATGTATTTAATTATAAATTCTACTCACAATATTTTATAATCTATGCAATAAAATCTAGTAAAATAAATTCTCTCACCTTTTGTTTAAAATAGGGTGCAGTTCAGTACTTGAAGAAAAAAATGGAGAAAAATAGTGATTGATTAAATCAAAGTTGTTGATTTTAAAAGTTGTTAAAAAGCTAAAGTGCTGGTTAATTTTTTAAAATCCTTGTTGGTACTCATGTTGGTAAGAGATTACATGATTAATACTAGTAAAAAATAATAAAAAACAAAATGTCCATTTAATAATTACTACTACCCATGTAAGGACTATACTTTATGCTATACCTGTACAATGCAGTTGTAGTTTTGTTTGTTTGTTTTGCAGAATGGGAAAACATAAAATTTAAGTTTGACATTTCTTAACTCTGGCATTCCTAAGCCAATCTCAATCCTATTGTTTTTCTGTAGTAAGTCTCAAGTTAAGAATTTGAGGCAAAATCAAAGTGTTTCTAGAAGATGGTAGTTATCCTTAATTTAACTATAAATCTGTTGTTTTCATTATGATCACGGATGCTATTTGTTCTGGGTTCTCAATAGTAACATGAGTTCAACTTTTTAACATATTATTCATTATGAAAAAATTTAGTTGGGTCCCTTTTGTTATAGAATTGGCATTAATTACTTCACCAACTGTGGTTTGTCCGACACATGCATAAACTATATATCAGGAATTTTAAAGCCATGTAGGAAGAGAACTTTATTTCCTAAAAGTAATTATTATTTCTTGGGGAAAAGGTCACATTGGGATATACATAGCAAGCTATTTCACCTAAAATTCAACTCAATTATTGAAGTAAAATTTATTAAATTCATGCCTATTATAGATAACAGTATTTTTCCATATCCCCCATTAGATAACCACACAGAGAGACTGTCAAATATAGTTGTATGAAAACACATGTTAGAATTATCTTCACTTATCATGATAGTTTTTCCAATGCTTAACAATAAAATTAGGATATATTAATAATTACTTAGTGAATAAAAAATATATATTGTGGCAGTATATTTCCAAGGAAAATAATTCCAGATTTTCATCAGATTTTTGGTTCATGATGAACATTCTGTTGAAGGATGCAGATAATGGGCGGTACAATGTTTATATTGTTGGGCATATTCAAATGCATTGCCTAATGTTGTTTGCTACCTTCTTGTCCTTTCCTGTCAATAGCAGTTTATTATTAAATGCATATTTTTACTTTTAAGCATTTCCATGCATTCTTCAAATAAAAATGAGATGAAGTATTTAATTCAAATTTGACATAAAATTATGTAATGCATTTTTGCCCAATCACTAGGCTACAGTTGTATTAACAGAACACATTGTGTTATTTAAAGAAAGTTAATAGTAAACAAAACTAAATATGAAATGCATCCTGTAGTAAAGCACATTTATGCTATTTAATAGTACATGGCTCTCTTTTAACTTTTGTTCAGAAGTTAAGTCTGGGCTTCATGTTTTATGTTCACAAAGTCTACCAAGAAAAAGAAACAACTTTAATGTTTGCTCCATTTATTGTCTATAGTATTTATACATTTTTGAGAGTAGATTTTTGTGCATCAGATTTTATATAGAATATGTATGGAAATATGGCTTAAAATAATATTGCCAGTTATGTTAGTGAAGAGAACATTTAGTAAGGGATAAATGCCCAGTAGCTATACTCTAAGCATTTTTAGCTCTTTGCACACTGCTTTTCTCGAAATGATCCTATTTTTAAAAGTTGTCTTTCAGGAAGGGGAAGAACAGAACATCCATGTTCAGTATTCATAAAATAACGTTTTTTAGTGTTTTTTTCGATACCTCAGAAAACAATTTTATTGAACTAGCTGTCATTCATACATTAAACTATTTGTTCCTGCTATAGCTAGAAAGTTGTGATTGTGATTTTGGGTTACCCACCAGATTTCAGAGCTAAGATGAGCACAACAAATCTATTCAATTTTGTATTAATATCATGTCTTGTGTAATACATGTATTTACAGTTATATATAAAGCTAGGTTAAGTCCACTCTTGTAGCACTGCATCACCAGTGTAAGCTTTATAGGAATCATTGGAACAAAAAAAATATTCCTATGCAGAATTTGCACAAAGTTCAGAAACTATCTCCAGTTCTACTTTCATAACTTTCATTCATAAGATCCTAGTGAATAGATGTTCTGTTCAATGCCCTATTATTTCTGTTTCTTAAAATGAACATTTTACAATCTATTAAAGAAAGATATAGCCACATTTTCCCTTGGGCATGTTCAAATGCATCACCTAATGCTATTTGCAACCTTGTTTTTCCTCTCCTGTCAAAAGACTTTCTTTCATTTTCATTTCTGCCATAGGGCTTTTAAAATAAACTTTAATAATGCAGGTCTAGTGTGTCTATAAGGTAACAGAGAAATGTTAACAAATTATTTTGCATTATTGCTGTTATAAACACCTACATTAAAAAAAAAGAATGTTCTAACTGGTATGATTTTATGATTTTATCACAATGGATTTCTTCTTAATGGTTAAATTATTACTAGGAACTAAAGAAATAGAGAAAAAAAAGGCTCTGTTCAAATTTATGTTTTTATCCTTCAAAATAATAGTTCCATTTTTAGTGTATCTAGTCTTTTGTGAATCTAGTGAAATAGTGTATAAAATCACCTATGAGTTTATATAATTTAATAAAATAGAGCATTTTAATACAGAATTTATACTTTCAACAATATAAAGCTGGGGATATGTTGGGGCTTTCTTTCCTGGATATAGGCAATGATAACATAGTGTTAATTGACACACAATTATTTTAGGGTAAATAACTTCATATTCTGTCGACCTCATTTTGTGCTGTCTTACCAGTGTAACACATTATACTGTAGTAACCTTGGGACAGTGTTTAGATTGGCTTTTTCCCACCAAAATATTAATATCTTATAAAGCATGGAAAATCATGGACTCAAATGGTCATCATGTCTCTAATACTAATTGTTGATATGGGCAGACTGTTGACACATAAATTTTTAAAAATTACAAAGTAAATAGCAATTGGAAAAAAATAACAAAGTAACCATCTCAAACAAATATCATAATACTACATTTGTGAAATAGTGGAAAGATTTTGAAATTCTTGAGAATGGAAGGTGAAATCAAATGCATCAGTTAACTTGATTGCAAACTTTCTCATGCCTTAATCTGTTCCATAGCTAGTCAGATCAATGATCACAATCATACATAAAAAGGAAGATAACTACCTTTTGAAATGGTATTACATGTATGATAACTACTATTATGATAACATGTATGATAACTACTATTAACAGTTTCACTGTTAAGTCAAACTTTATTTAGCAAAATATGGATTCACACTTGTCAAAACTCTAACAAACACATATCTCATTCTTTAGTGGATGTGTAAAAGTAATTCAAGTGGTAAGAAGAGAGGTAAGAATTCAACAAAAGTGAAATAATAGGGCCCTCTCTGGTAGTGCAGTGGGTTAAAGCACAGCACTGAGAAGCTATAGCCACTTCAGCATGAGTTCGATCCCTGCCCGGGAGGTGATCCATATGGCGCAGCAGACCTCTTGTGACCCCCCCTCCCCAGCTGCTCCCCTCAGCAGTGTACTTCATCAGTTGGCCTGATCTGCTTTCCAATCTGTCTCTGGTGAATCCTTTCACCACCCATGAACCTCTGGCCTGTACCCCAGCACTGTATGCATCATAAATCTTTAAAAAAGTGAAATAATAACTTCAAGCTAGTAAATGCTAAAGATTTAACCTCATTATCATGTATATCAGAGATTATGCATCATATAAACATCTCAACTGAGTGTTAGTAGAAGAGATATCAAAATAAACATTTTAATAAATTTAATGTGACTTCAGTTTTCTTTCTCAATGGATATAATGCATACAGAGCCATAAATATAAATATATCTTTAAATGGCATACAACATCATTTGGAGTCACACTTCATGCTGATGGCACATACAAATAAAAAAGGGAACATTTTATATGTTTAGGTTTATAAATTCTCAATTTATCTTCTGTTATGCTTATTTATGTTATTTTATATATTAAAAATATATATAGTTTGCTTTCATGAGATAATTAACTACTGTAAAAGGATTTAAAAATATTTGAAAATATCTGTAGTTCTAAAACCTAGTCTTCAAATTGCCCTTTTAAGCATAAAATTAGCTACTGGAAAAAATCAGGAGCTGTGTTATATATGTAGGACAGAGAAATTAGAACTATTTCCTAATAATGAGAAAGATTTAAAAGTTTTTGGCTTACAGAATTTCAGTTACTATACTTTATTTTGAAAGTGATAATTACATACCATAATTCTCATAATTTCAAATACATTATAGATTTTTTCCTGTACTGGAAGTTGCAATGCCTAAGTATATTATATAGATCATTCAAAATACTAACTGAATTTTAGGTTTATATGACCAGTTACTGTTCTCTTAAGTTGGTGACTGTTGCATCAGACAATTCCAGGTTTAGTAAGCCAAACTTTTAATCTGTACTTACCTTGCCAAGAACATTTCAGAATTTCTCAGGGTCTAGTTAACTTAACTCTACACTGAGTTAAGATGTATAATGCCCTGTTTACATTGCATAAACCTAGTAAGATCAGAATATATGGTAATGTCCTCCATTTTGATACTTTATTTTGAATATGATTTGTTACATTTTTGTCCTCAATCACCACACCCCTCACATCCACCCTGTGAGAGATATTAAAATGAGAAATGGCTGCCAAGGAGGAAGAGGCTCTCACTAAACAGGGAATCCACCTAGCACTGTAGTCTTTAATTCCAACTATAGACCTGGAAAAATGCATTTCTGTTTTAATAAGTTACTTAGATTTGTTATAACACTCCAAATGGACTAAAATAAAAATATAATAAGTAACATTCCACTTTCCTCAGAGTGTAAAGGAAATCCTGTTTCTGGCCCTCTTCCAATTCCTCGGCTTCTTTCTAATTGCTCCTCTCAGGGCTTTTGATGTTGTACTCAGCACTTAAAAAGTTGACACTTAGGGCCCTCCCTGGTGGCGCAGCGGGTTAAAGCACAGCACTGAGAAGCTAAAGCTGCTTCTACATGAGTTCGATCCCCGCCTTCCCTGGAGGTGACCACATGGCGTGGCAGACCTCTCCTGGCCCGCCCGCTGCTCCCCTCAGCAGTGTACTTCGTAGATCTGCCTGTTCTGCTCCCCATTCTGTCTCTGGTGAAGCCTCTCGCCGCCCCTGAGCCTATGGCCTGTACCCCAGTTCTGTATGCACAAATAAATAAATCTTTAAAAAAAAAAAAGTTGACACTTAGGATGATTATAATAGTGTGTGTTCTTTTGTTTGTAACACAAATCTATTGATATAAACAAGAATCTTTCCAAATAATTCAAGAACAGATGAAAGGGAGATTATTGCATATAATAAAAAAAATAACTCAGTTCCTAGTATATTATTGTTAACTACTTGTCACTTGATGATAGAATTGTGAAAGATCCTTGAGAATTAATTTCACAGAAAATTTTTCAAAAATATTACATTTTTTCAGAGCAATTCAGAAATACATTATGAACGATTACTAGAAAAGGAGAAAAAGACAAACTTGCTAAAACTTGCCTAATTAGTAATGACAAATTCAGATAACGACCAGGTATTTTGTCATCTGGTCCATATTTTTCTCATTTTTAAATGAATACTGAAAGAAAATTCTCTTGAGAATTCAAGACAAATTAAAAGTGCTATAAGAAGGGAAGGGAACATTATGTTCAATAAGTGATATATATTTTGTTAAGACCTTATTAAATTGTTTACTATTTAAGCTATGCACATGTCTTAGAAAGAAGCTAAAATTTTTACTGGACCTCAATGCACAGGGCTTATTATTTGGCAATACATGAACATAATATGACTCTACGGACAGAGTTATTTCACAGTTCTCAAAGGTCACGCTCTTTCTTTGGAGCAGTGACTAAAGAAAGAAAAATGCAGAGCCATTTGTTCTTTACAGATATTTTTCCTCTCAGTTAAATGCATAATTCACTGAACTTTTCTAAAACTCAAATATCTCTTCACCTATGACCCAGACATGGTAAATAGGTATCTGAGCACGTGAATTTTTGGGGTAGAAATGTTTTCCCCAGGTACAGTGGGTGAGTTTCCAATAAGGACATATTCCATTGCCTTCTGAAAAACATAATCAAAAGAACAAAGGACAGTATGACTATGGGAGAGTGTGTAGGGATGTTGGTAGTAAAGAAAAGCTAGCCTACACTTTCTTCAAAAAAAAAAAAAAGAAAGAAAGAGTAAAAAAAATAAGGAATCAAACTAAATGCATATGTCCTAAATATTTTTTTTGGAAAGATTATGCAGATAATCCCCAAGTTGTAGTTTTTGTGTTTAAATATTTTATAATTTTGAGAATGCTGCATTTTTTTGATTAAAACCATCTGTGTGTTTTTATATCTCAGAAAGTATGTATAGTGTCTGCTTCCAATATAAAAGCTTCTTTGCCATACACTTGACTATAAGGAATAGTCTTTTATGTTACTAACCTAGAAAGGGTATAATTGGGATGCAAAAATGAGGTTCCTTAAAGAATGAAAAGAGGATATCTATCAGTTAGCTTTCTCATTGACATGAGGCTGCTTCGTTTCCAATTTCAATAAAAGGTTTAGCATCAAGAAGTAATTAATTTCATGTAAAAATATATTCCTCACTGTCTCTTTCACATAAGTTTAGGTAAGGATTATGGACAGTGAAATTACTTTTGTAAAGATTACACATGCATACTCTTGAATAAAAGGGACCATGATAGTTCTTAATCATGATAGTTCTTAAATGCATCCTTTTCTTGCTCCTACAGAGCCAGTTAAGGGCCTCCTACTCTAAAATCTCCTATGAAGTGTCTTATGATATATAATTCTGGTAAACACAATAAAAAATTATAAAAACAAAGCATAACGGTGCCCTCCCTGGTGCTAGTAGGGATTAAAGCACACTACCATGAAACTATCTGAAACCACTGCAGCGCAAATTCAATCCCCAGCCAGAGAAAGTGCATCTAAAACAACAACAACAACAACAAAAAAAACCTTTCAAAACATTTTTTTCCTTTTTCATTTTGAACCTAAATATCATGGATCAAATTTGTTCAAGCAAAGTAAAGACATGTGAACACAAAATCCTATGAATTTATGTGTCTCACTATTACAGAATGACACAATGTGTATTCCATAACAACAGAATGATCGTAGCATTGAATTTAAGTCTCTGTCAAATAAATGTCCCTTTAAAAAATGAACTGATAATGATTGATCTTATTCCTTACCCTTATTAAATATTTTTACCGTTATACTGACTGATTCATTAGCATGCACTGAAGCATCCAATTATTATATCTCATGCTGTTTTCTACTCTTATAGATTGTCAGTCCTCAGTTTGAAATAAGCTACACCATGTGAAACACATTTTTCTTTCTGTGACTGGTCTGCTGAATTGATATGCTTTCTGACTTCTTTATGCTTTTCTTTAGTCACAAGTCAATACTAATAGCATGATCCATGCTTTTGATTTTAAAACTATTTATACAGCAAATTACTCCTTAGAAGTTTTTCTTTACATGTAATGCATTTCATTCACCTTTGTTTTCCAATTGAAGATCTTAAATGCTTACATTACTAGTAGCTTTTAGACAAAAAAAAAATGTTTTGAGAATGAACAACTTTTGTTAACATTAAGGTATATGAATAACGATCTTCTGGTCCTTCCAACTATCACTGCTGAACTTTTTTTTTTTTTTTGGTTAAGGAAGAAACAAGAACATGTTAAACTAATGCTACTCAACTAAGCAACCAGTATCCATATGAGCAACTCTGCTCTAGTCGCTCTACATTGGGATTTGGAGGACCTATTATAAAATAAAGAATGCAAAATATTTCATTCATATTATTTATGTGGATTATAATTAAATGAAAATATTTTAAAAGATGACATTAAATAAAATAATGTTAATAAATGTAAGTGCATATGTTTCACATTTTTAAAATATGGCTATGAGAAATTTTAAAATTTAATGTGTGGCTTCTACTTGTAACTCATTTATTTTAATTGAGCCAGACTAATTTGTATTTGAGCTTATTCTACATCATATTTTAGGTAAATTTTTCAATCTTGACTCATTCTTAAGATTTTTAAAATCTTAAGCTTGAAAAAAATTATATCAGTAGGGGAACCTACTAATTTGCTTTAATTCTTAATTTACTTTTTTCCTTTATAAGTCTGTTTCTTTTTACCCAATTGCAGTTTCACCTTCAGAGCTTTTCATATGTGTCTTTCAGGTTTTAAACATAAGCTAACAAAGCAGATATAATATGCTCAAAAGCGGGCTTCTGTATATATCCAGTGTACTAACAATTAATTCCTCAAAAAACAATATGGTGATTATCTGTATTATTATTATTTTTTTAAACTACGCCTTTAAATAGTATTACTTGGGAATACAAACTACACTTTCACTGGTGGAAAACTGAGCAAGCATAGTGATTTAAAGCAAGAGTTAAAAATTTCAAATCTTTACAGTGGAGACATCCTAAAGTTAGTAGTTTTCGATAAATCACTAGAATTTCAGGGCAAAATGTTCCTTCTTCCCACAGAGAACACTTAAACATAAAAAAAAAAAAAAAGACTCCGCTGTCTCCAACACACTTTCAATTAAGCTTTAAAAATAATGAATAAGGCCCTTCCTGGTGGCCCAGCGGGTTAAAGTGCAGCACTAAGAATTGAAAGCCACTTCCGCATGAGTTCGATCCCTGCCTGCCCTGGAGGTGACCACATGGCCCGGCAGACCTCTCCTGGCCTGCCCGCTGCTCCACTCAGCAATGTACTTCGTTGATCTGCCTGCTCTGCCCCCCACTCTACCTATGGGGAAGCCTCTCACTGCCCCTGCAACTCTGGCCTGTACCCTAGTTCTGTATGAATAAATAAATACATAAAAAAATTAATAAAAAACTTATAGCACTGTCTCAAATAGGGACAAATATTAAATGGGATGCTAGACATTGCCATGAAAAATTCACCAGAATGGAATTTTCATTCCAGAAATAGTTTATGGAAAAAAAAAAAGTTGAATGTCTTTTGTATGTATATTCTTTTATCTATTTAGCATATGCATTCTATGTTTAAATAGAGGCTTTTGTGGGAAATCAAAAGAAAACCAACAGACATGCTCAAAAAATGGATTCTTTCCCTTTTTCATTCCCTCTCTCCAAAGTTCTTTCTAGGGCAGAGTACTAGTTATTTGCTTTCATTTAGGACATCAGATGACATTTACTTTTAAAGAAATATGCATTTTTCTCCTAATGAAATAACAAAACATACATTCAAATACATAGAGTCTGCAGTTTTTTTTTTAAGATTTAAAAAAAAAAATATCTAAGCGTACAGGAACTGGTATGTAGGTCAGAGGTGTGGTGAGTGAGAGGATTCACCAGAGACAGAGTGGGGAGCAGAACAGAAAGATGTACTGAAATCAAGGGAGCAGCTAGAGAAACAGGTGAGGTCTGCTGCACCATATGCTTTAGCTCTCTGGCCAGGTATGGAACATGCTGCAGTGGTCGGGATAGTGTGATAGCACTGAAACTTTAAACCCTGTACCACGAGAGAGGCTCTGAGTTTGCATGTTATCAAAACAAAATAATTTTTTAAAGTTATATGCATATATATATTTTTTTGAGAAGATTTTAGTTTGCATGTGAATACACTAAGTAGCACATGTAGTTTCCTCAGCATCACACAAGTACAAAATGTCACAAACTAGTAGAGGGATGTTTCATTGGTTAAAAAAAAAAAAAGAAAGAGAGAGAAAGAAAGAAAAGGACTTTTGTGGCCTGCAAACTGAAAATATAAAGATAAAATTGGAATTCCAGAGCAGTTTATTGCAGGAGGAAACAGAAAGGTCAAAAACTTCTGATGACAGCAAAAAAAAGTAATCCTTTTTTGTAAGATCTAAAAGATGATACTTGCATCCATGAATCTCAGTTAACAGAAAGGTCAGTGAGTAGTTTACTGACTGTCTCTAGGGTTTTAACTACATGATTCTAGAGATCCATATGTTTCCAGATATTTATCATTATTATCAGATAAGAAAAATGCCTGATTAATTATATAGTTTTTCTCTTTCTGTCTGACTGGTTATCATTATGTAAACAAATACAGTTAACAGTCATACCATAAGTTATGCTGGTCATGTCTGTGCAAGCAAATATAATTATTTCTTTTTAGATAAGAGTTGATTGATTTTTTTTTAATAAATACTAGTTACAAATATTTTGTGGTCACAAATATACAAAGAGTCTAGAGATGGAAATGATAGTTTTTGTTTTGTTGTTTTTTTTGTTTTTTTGTTTTTTTTTCTAAAAGTAATTCACTTTGGATTTTTACCTAAATCTACGTTGGACTTTACAAAGAATAAGTTTGATAAGTAAATATTAGACATTTGTTTTATACTTGAAGAAAATACTGTGTTCTATAGCTGGTCAGTTTGAAAAATAGATTAGATAGATAGATAGATAAATAGATAGATTATTTATATAAATATAAAGGTGACTTCACTATCCATATCTATATATCTGCATCTTTCTATTTCTGATCATGTGTTGAAGACACACATTTTGATACTTAGACTTTTTCTTTCCCAAACAGGAAAATTCTATCCCTTTGCACAGCTCACATCATACACACACATTTTGAATTTCCTATAAAGATGATCAAGCACAGATAGTAACGGTGTTCTTTTTTTTTTTTTTTTAAAGATGTATTTATTTATTCATATGGAACTGGGGTACAGGCCAGAGGCTCAGGGGCGGTGAGAGGCTTCACCAGAGACAGAGTGGGGAAGAGAACAGGCAGATCGACAAAGTACACTGCTGAGGGGAGCAGCGGGCGGGTCAGGAGAGGTCTGCCACACCATGTGGTCACCTCCAGGGCAGGCGGGAATCGAACTCATGCGGAAGTGGCTTTAGCTTCTCAGTGCTGTGCTTTAACCCGCTGTGCCACCAGGGAGGGCCATAACTATGTTCTTTTAACTTTTCAGAGTTATCATATCATTTTCTAACATTTCTACAATAGCACTATATTATTTTATTTACTTTTAATGCCTTCCTTATTGCAGAAACTATGTCTTCTTGACTCCACAACATGGTGTCCATTTTCATAAACACGGTGCTCAGTAAATAATTGTATCCCACAATAAATCAGAAGCCTGAGAATAGGACATACTATACTAAACATAACATTTTATGTCTGCTTTTAGAAGTAGTACTACTTGTTGACTACCAGTAATATAATGTTATTTGTTAACCTATCCTGAAAACTATTGATTTTATGCTATATTTTATATCATAAATATGATAATTTTGCTTGCTGCTCTAAATAGTGAATTCCTACTGGTTACTACAGAACCTTTATTATAACATTTTGAACACCAGCCATATAAATTTTAAAACTACCAGCAAATACCAACTTCATTTTGGTATAATAAATTGAATATTTTACTTAGCAAAGTTAAAAAGTATACAAGTCTCTCAAAAATTGAAAAATATTATTTTGTATTTAAAGTTGTTTGCCTATGGCTGCCATTCATTTGTATTGGTACAGAAGATATTAAATAATGCCATCGGAGTCCAAAGTGTAAGAAAAAATAACCAATCCTAATTAGAGCTGAAGTAACTTCAAAGAGATAAAATAAAGAGAAAAAAAAAAGAAAAAAATTCTTAAGATTAAAGTTTTATGCCAGAAAGAGTAACAGTATGGTATGTAAGATACGGTATGGAAAAAAAAAAAGACTGCAACATACTGATTTGACAGCTTTTTTTTATATAAAGAAAATTTTCTCTGCATTCTTCCTTTTTCAGCTTTTAAAGTGTAAAACTGATAATTATTCTTTACATTAACAATTTTATTACCAGGAAGTATTTTAATTGTTATTTTCATTAAAAGTATGCATCAATAGTAATTTTGTCTTAAAATAATCACTAGCAGATATGTTGTATTTAGTTAAGTGTAGGATATGTAAAAACAATGAGGGATACTTTTTTTTTTTTTAGATTTATTTATTTATTCATACAGAACTGGGGTACAGGCCAGAGAGGCGGAGGGTGAGATGATTCACCAGAGACAGAGTGGGGAGCAGAACAGGCAGATCGAC
>NW_004567104.1:54534768-54572194 GCF_000260355.1 Condylura cristata | reverse complement strand
TCCTAGGGCTGTGCTTTAACCCGCTGCGCCACCAAGGAGGGCCGGGATATTTTTTAATAGTTGGGCTTATTTATGAATTTAAATTAGTTGTAATATAAAGATCTAAATAATGTTTAGAATGTTTTCTTTATAATTACATTGATTATTTAATGACAATTTGGCTAGCAATAGTTATACGGTTCTCTGCCTGAAAATGATCAGTTCATCTCATGGAGATAGTCTGTATGCTGAAGAACTCTAATAGTGATTTTGAATCTTTAACATAGAAAAAGTTATTAGTTTTCTAAACATAATAAGTCTATGTTAAAAATAAGTTTTAGTACATTTTGGCATTAAATTTCATCTCCAGAATTTGAGGACAAATCTTGATTCCCTAGAAAATAATCTCATTTTCTTTCTCCTTGAATATTTTGCAACAGAACTACAATGAAATAATTTGAATATTTAAAAACTTAATACAATGCCTCATTCCTCACATCCAGGTCATTTAAATTCTTTGCTCAGTGCCTGTTTCCACCAGATTGTGTCCAAGTTTGGCAGTTTCATCCAAAAGCTCATTATCAACTGGACTTTTGACTCACATAAATGATTTTCAATAAATTATAATTAAATTTTATCAGAGAAGTTTTTGAAGGGCTTCCATTTCAATTATAAAAAAAATATATTTTGGGTCTAAGGACTGAATAATAGTATATTCACCTTTAGCTGGAACTTTTTTTTTGTCTTAATTAGGGTACATTTATTTATTTTTAAGCTTCTAGACTGTCTGTACTCAAAACAAGCTTTGGATTTGAATTTTTAATCCACTGAAGAAAATAGGACAGCATGAGTTGTTCTTGCCCACAGTTCTTTTCTATTTGCACTATGTTTATCTTCATATACTGAAATAAAAAGTTCTTTTTTTCCTCTATTGAAAATTTGATGTGCCAAACAAATTGAATTTCTTTTTCTTTCCAGATCTCTATTGACTAGTACAGGAAGTTTCTCTGGATTTCCATCTAACTGTATTTATCGGTATACTTCAGTCCCATTTACTGGTTCTGCATTGCTAAATGCTAATATTTTAATCTTATTTTGGCTTTTCTCATTTTTCCCCTAGAAATACAATGAGTTGATATTTAGTGGGGATATAAGACAAATATGTATCTAATATATATTTACACAAACACACACTAACTGTCATACTTAGGGTATACAAATTTATATAATTTTTGCTTGATTTGAAACCCTTTTCAATTTTATTTTATAAAATCTTGATATATGTGCATTTTTAAGCTTGTTTTTCAATTGGTAATAAAGGCAATATTAAAGACAATAATCCCATTTAAGTGTTGAAATTAACAGTGGTCATTTAAAAAATGGAATTCCTGTAGAAATATTTCTTGGTCTAGATTTTGTTCTTTTGGGGGAACGGATGTTAGTGCTATAAATAATGTATTTTTCTGCACATTAATAATATAAGCAAGAGATGCAAAATAATTTTTGTTAGCATTTGATTTTTTCCAACATCTCTAACATTTCTTCAGCTCTGAGTTCTGTAACCAAGAAGCAGTTTTTGTTTGCTCCAGACGTGGCAAGGAATAGCAAAATTTTAAAGTGTGAATGGAGATTACCAGAATTTGGTTAACCTGGTGCTTGTTAAAATTCAGGTTCTTATAGTTCAGGATATAGGATATCCCTGTTCACACTAAGCTTCAAACCAGCTTACATCCTTAATGAATGAGAGACAGGATTTATTACTAGGAAAATACAAGAAAATAAGAGGTAGTTAAAACTTGAATGACTTGTCAGAAGCACCACTCCAGGCCTATCATAAATTAGTAGTAGAAAGAAAAAAAAAGAGTATTACAAAAGATGGTCTTCTGCTACATTACTTTTTTTCATTTTTTTCTGTTGAGTATTTATTTCTACTTTTTTGATAAATAGTTGCTTTGATTTTTTTCATTGTAATGTAATTAGACTATTTCAATATTTATGCACTACTGAAAAGACTTAACCAAAATTGATATCAGCTAATAAAATGTTTGCCTCTTTCAAAATTCAATGTTTTGAGGTCCTTCCTGGTGTTCTTGGGGCTAAGCCTTAGCAACATCAGTGTAGCCTGAGTTTGATCTCTGGCCAGGGAGCTAACCCACATAAGATGCAGCAGACCTTCCTCTCTCAATCTGTTGCTCTTCTTAGTGTATTTCAGTAAATCCACCTATTCTGCTCCCCATTCTGTCTCTAGTGAATCCTCTCAACACCCCTACATACCTCTGATCCACACTCTAGTTCTTCCATGTAGGGAAAAAAAAAAATTGAGGTCAACCCACTAATTGTCTAAAAAAACTGAGGCACTGTAAAATCAGGTCCCCTACCAAGTGTAGATTCATATTTCACATTGCTGTCTTCCTAAATACAATAATGGATCCTAAGCCATGCATATATGCTCTGAGGTTACTCCACTTCAGTCAGTGGTTCATTCTTATTTCCAGACTAGAGTTCTAAGTAAGCATTTTTAAATTTCTCCCTTTTTTCTTGTTTAACACACCCAAATTATTTTGAATTCCCATTGATTGTTCCTACTAAATATTAATATTTTTGAATCTCTCCCCTTTTCTCTATCTCCACTGTCATTACTTTGGTTATTGACACAAACTTTCTACTCTCTCTGTACCTCTACATTTAATCTATTGTATTTACATTTTCGCATCCCCAGATTTTCTCCATGTAGCACATTAACTTTAAACAAATTTAAAAATGCTATGAAACAGATCACATCATGGCCTTTCTAAAAATAAGTCATTTCTGTTGTAGTTTATTATAATTTATACTTTCTAAATTAAAAAAATGATGTTTCCTCTTAATTTCTAAATTTTGCATGTATGCTTACATACATACATGCAAAATTCATATATGCAAAACTCATATATGCATGACTACAAGGTTATACATATTTTATATACAGATCCTATTCTGTGTGTGTTTGTGTTTGTACACATTAGCATTGTATTTCCCTTTCTAGTGCATAAGCATCCAGCATTATTATTTATCTATTCCCATTGCTTCTCTGGCAGAAATCCAATAATCATGAATATATAAATTAATATATAAACAATTCACTTTCACTTCCTGTATCTCTAAACATAATCACTCTCACCTCTTGCACAGAATACTGTAGGATGTCAATCTCCTTGATTCCAAATTTACTCTCTTTTACCACCACTATAAAGCCTCAGTATTTGTCTTGTCACTCAACTGTTTGCAACTCTCCAGTGGTTTCCTTTTGTCTTTGAAATAAATAGAGATTTTATAGCATTGTGCATATTGTGACATTTCTTTACATTAGTCACTTTCCTAGATATCTATAGCTTTGTTAGTCTTTATATCTCAATTATGTCTTCTACATGCCTTTTTTTATGTCAAGATTTTGCACAAACCTTCCCTTATTTTTGGAACATTCTGATCTCTTATTTGCTGAATATTCACTTGTTCTCTCTACTGAAAATATGCTAAATGACTGGATTTAGCAAAATTTATAGCAGTGTAGTTTATTCTATCATTAATATCAACTTTGCTGGTATTGACACAAAATGATTTTTAATCCCTTCATGATAATCCAGATGAACAGGTTAAGATGCATTTGTACATCAAATATGTCTCAAAAACAGTTAAGTTTTATGATAAGTATATATAAATTTATTTATTAAAACACTTGCAATTCACAGGAGAAATAAAGATATTTCATGGGGTTAGCAAATCATTAAAGGAAAGGGAAATTAAATAATCAAGTTTAGAAGGGATGTGTTAACATAAAATAGTATTTCCAAGCTCTAGTCCAAGCATGGTATGGTCATTTTAAATTCTGTGAAATGTTATATCAGAGACCTACTCTAAGTCTTATGTCCACTATACTCTATAACAGTGAAAGTTAGTTATTTTAAAATTTGCATAGTTTTTTTCAGAAACTGTTTTTGTCTACTTTCTTGGATGGAATAGTGCTAGGAGAGGAGATGGTGAATGGTGGAGGAAGAAAATGAGTAATTTCCTGCATGAGGACCAACAGGTAAAATATTGAAGATATGGTAATTAGCAAAGCTAAGTGGGAGGGGAAATGCTTCCAGGGCAGTTCCTGAGATGAATATGAAATTATATCCCCATTCAGAATGAAATTAAAATATAATGAAGAAAATGTGAAGTCTGCCAAGTTTGTTAAATAGAGTCCTACATTTAGTCACACTTCAGAAATGAGCTGATCTAATCTAGAACAATAAGACTAATGTACGTTTGTATTATTTTTCTCCCAATTTTGACAGAATCATGTCTTTGACATTTCCCCAAATATTATTCACTTTTATTTAAAATATTAAAGTTAAAAAATAGGGCTCAGAGGTCTATATTATTATAATGCTGTTTTGGAATGTAATAATTTGTTATTTTTAAATTCCCCTTTATTACTCAACTAGAATTTATTGATCATGCACACTGTAGTAAGGCTATAAGATAAAGTGCACATTTTTTTTTTAATGGTTAGAGTTACAAACATTGGAAACTATATTTTTTTTCCTATCAAGGTAGATAGGAGGATAGTTAGATAGGTAGATAGTTTTGGTTATAGCTCTAAACTAATTGCTTCTATAAATGAAAAGGTTAAATTAGGCCTTCCTTTGGGAGCTATAAACTTAAATTTTATGAGTCTTTTTGATAGTCCCACAGAAATGAAACTTTTCATTATAACCAAATTGGCACATTAAGTAAATGAGACTAACACTAATATTTAGATATGTTCTACCAAAAAAAAAAAAAGGAGTATTGTAGAATTATCTGTCTTCCCAAGATCCAAAATAATCAATATCAGTAATTAATGTGTCTTGAGACTGATTTAAACATTTCAATAGCTCTATTATTTTATTATAAACAAGAGAAACCCCAAGAAAACTGTGCTTCATAAAATCTTGTTAACTAACACTTCACCTACTCTGTAATTGTAATATTTTAAAATATTAACATAAATTTAGCATATCATTATTAATAAATACAGTGTTTTTACTGTGATATAATTATTATTTTTTACTTTGGTTCTGATGTTATTTGCTTAAACTGATCCTAGCTTAGTGTTATCTAAAATTTTGATAAATGTGTTTTGTCTTCATTCTGTAGTATTTCTTTTAAATATTATGAAAGAATCCTTGTATTTTTTCCCCCATTGCTCTCTTATTGTTAATTGGTCATTTCTGGAATAGTTGCTAGTACCTGCCAATCCCCCTATCTATTGTGCTATGGATCATAGGTTTCTCCTTTTTAAATAATTTATGAAGAAAATTTATTACTGATAACTAAGGACAGTGTTTTATTTAAGTGTGTCAAACCCTTTTTCATGTGATTATTTTCTACTTAAATGATTTACATATGAGTATGTAAGAACCAAGTAATCAAAACTTTTAAAACAACAGCATACATTTCATATTTATGGCTTAAATTTCTTAAGAATTTTTTTTTTTTAGATGTATGGTATTACTTCTAAGAGAAGAGCAATAGTGAATAATTATAAATCTATCATTGCTTGTTTTTGAAGTTTAAAAATTGTTTTCTATTTATTCACTTCATGTTTTTTTTTTTTTTCTTGCTGCACTTCTCGTCTTGTTTTCTTACTCACTAAGGGATTAGGAAACTAGTTAGTCTCTAGAAGACTTGGTAACTATTACATATTCTCTCCAAAGGCTTTTGCTGCTCTACATTTTTATTCCCAGTGTAAAACAAACAAAAACACTTCCACTATTAAAAATAGATCCTCAATGATGGCTTCTTGATATTCTTGTAATATTATTTAATTTCCATGCCAAGATATAAGTGTGTTGTATAATATCTGTAAAGCTAAAGTAATTTTTGCTGTTGTATTTATTCTACATATCTAATTAAATCTTGTTTGTTTTCATAACTGAGTAGTTATATGGACTATATTAAAAAGAGCAGATCACTCTTCCAAAAATTTGTAATAGGTAGGTCCACCCTTATGTCCTAGAGGTAAATCTCAGCACTTTCACCTCTTTGGCCAGAGTTCAATCCCTACCTAGGGACCTGACTCACATATGGTGCCAAAGACCTCTCCTGTCACACCTGCTGCTATCCCTACCTAGGGACCTGACCCACATATGGTGCCACAGACCTCTTCTGTCACATCTGCTGCTCTACTTAGCAGTGTGCTTCAGTAAATCCACCTATTCCACTCAACAGAGACAGAGTGGGGAGCAGAACAGGCTTGTACTGAAATACACCGCTGAGGGGAACAGTGGGTGAGACAGGAGATGCCTCCTGTACCATGTGGGTCACCTTCCTGGCCGGAGATCAAATTTGTGCTGAAGCAGCTGTGGCTAATTTCTCAGTGCTTTGAGCCCCCAGAAAGGCCCCAAGTGCAATTCATTGTAACTATTGAACATCTGAAAAAAAATATCTCATGCAAAGTGTGTGTATGTATGTGTGTGTGTGTGTGTGTAGTTATAGGGACTACATTAAAAAGGGCAGGTCACTCTTTCAAAAATTTCAAAAATGCAAAGTGTATATATATATATATACACACACACATACATATACATACATATAGATATACATGTAGATATATAGTTTGTAAACAAACTAGTCAAACACTAGTTTATGTTGTTTTCTGCACTTGATTTATAATAAAAGGATATTCTGTTAGGATATAAGTACATAATATCTCTGAAAAGATAAAAATTAGGCTACTTAAATATCTCTAAACATAATGTACAATTTTAAATCTAAATTTTATTATGATTTTAACATACAGGAACATGCATCACCACATACATACATATATATCTATATATATAGTTTATACAGTGTATATGTATATATGTGTGTGTGTATATATATATAAAACTAAAGTGATCAAATACAATGATATAAGGAATTCCTATGTTTAATACATTTTATAAAAAAATACTTAATTTCTACACTCTTTAGAATTGTATAACTATAGCTAAGAAGATTCGTGTTTCTAAAATTATATTTAGGGTTTAGTGATCACTATTTTAATTTGATGAAAATCCTGAGCTTATTCTGATACTTAATTTTTACTTTGGTCAAGTAACTTGCATTGTACAGTATTTAGATGATACTCAAAGGGTTTTGGATTTCATTATACGCAGATTCTTCAGTCCATACTTTAGTGTGCTGATGTTGGCAATAGTTGGCATTTCCGCAGAGTCTAAGTAGTGAATGGGTAGATGTTCTTTCATCCTTTAAAGTGGGAAGATGAAATCAACATTACCCATTAACCTCTTCATTATTTCATTTTTTCCTGTTTGGAATTCATACATGCACTTATAATTGATGATTGAGAATGCTCTTTCTTCTTAAAGTCAAAGATCTGTTAGTACTCACAGATACTTAACGTGTAGAGGAAAGCAATTTATTACAATAACTAATTTTGTTGAATTATGATAATACTGGAAATATAATGGAAAACAAATCATTTTAACCAGAAAATCAGTAAATTGATTTACTTAAGTATTTATAAATGACTGTGTAGATTCTACACAAATTTATGTGGTATGCAGAATATAAGATATACTTACTACTTTATTTTCCCTCTTAAGTCAAAGGAATAAATAAATGTCACAAGTTGCCTGGAATAAGCTACATACTGCAGTTAAATACAGGTTTATTAAATTAGTAGTTAACTTTTTTGCAGATCTTGTTCTACTTACTCCCTATTAAAATGGCTTTACAACATCTGCAACAATGATTTCTGGGAATTCTTAAACGATGCATCCCTTGAGCTGAAAAGAATTTCTAGTTGCCAGGGACACTTGACATTTCCATGCTCACCTTCATAATACTTCCCTGACATTGTCTGCCTCTGAATACATTGTCTCTGTATACATTGTCTCAGGCATGAATGCCATCAGGGAGGTCCAAGAAGTAACTATTTTAAATTGAAGAGACATATTTATATATTTATGTTTACGGGATCTTATCCTTAGGAAAAAAAATCAGTTCAGAATAAAATATGCATCAAACTTATATAAAACTAATTGGGGCATAACTAAATAATTAAAACCCAAGAATACTGGGCATTTTTTATTTTATTAAATATTTATTTATTTATGAATATGGAATTTGGGGTTCAGGCCAGAGGTGCAGAGGCAGTGAAAGGATTCATCAGAAACAGAGTGGAGAGCAGAACAGGCAGTTTCATGATGAACACTGCTGGGGGGAGCAGCGGGTGAGACAGGAGAGGTCTGCTGTGTCACGGGATCACCTCTCAGGCCAGGGATTGAATTTGTGCTAAAATGGCTGCAGACAGATTCATAGTGCTGTGCCTTAACCCATTGTGCCACTAGGGATGGCCCTGGACACTTTATTATACCAACTACAGTATATATTCATATGGTCAGTCTTTATTTTGTGTGGCTCTCCTTTAATAAGCTTATTTTGCACTTTTCACTGTTTTTCCATTTAATTCAACAACTTGTATTTTGAGCAATGAATGGCTCAAAGAAGAGATGGGAGCAGAATGAGGTGACTCCACTGAAGTTACTTAAAAAAAAATCAGAAGAAAGTAAAAGCCCTCTGATGATTTTATACAGCAAATTCATACAGAAGTACAAACTATCATAGCAAATGTTATTCCTAGTTTCAGCAATATTTCTAGAATTGATTAATTTTCTGATAAGTGGAGTGAGTACTTTATAAATTATCCTCCAAACCAGGTTATTTGAAAGTGAAAGAGTATAACATGGAGGCTATTAATATAAATAGGTCACAACCTTCATTTATATAAAGCTTCTTAACCATGAGGCTTCATAGTTTAAAAAATCAATTTTAAATTTATTTAAAGCTTACTACAGTGCAACGTTGATAATATCTAAAAATCATAAAATCCTATTTAGAACTGCATATATGTTTCTTTTGTTTTATTTCATTAAATTTTCCAGAATCATAATTTTAGGAAAGTTAACTTATTAAAGATGATAAGGTCTATAGTCAATATGTATAGAAAGATGTAGATTTTGCAATGTTTGTATTATAATAACCTTTTATCACCTATGTGTGTCTGAAATATTTATGGAAATGTTTATTGGTGTTTCTCAAAAATCTCCTCAACTAGTAAAGAGAAAATATCTTCAACTACTAAGTTATCATAAGTAACAGCCAAATTTTGGGTTCTACTTCCCATTTAGGATTCTGTGCTTCACTGTTGGTTAACATTAATCTAAATGAAAAGGAGGAGGACATTCTTTTAGAGTAGCTATATAAAAATTAATAATTAGTTTTAGATTTTAAAATACAAAGTCTCTTTTTAAATTTGAAGTTCTTGAAAGTGGTCACCCATTAAAATTTAACCCTTGACCTCCCCTATAAAAAATTTTGTTTCAAATTTCTGGATAGAGAACAAAAGAATTCCTAGTGGAAAATTGCATAGATGACATAACATAGAATCACATACTCCTTATTTCACAAGATTCTCAAATATCAGAGATTGATCCCTCTTTCTTATCAATTTTCACTGTAAATCAGTGGCCAACTTTATACATGCCACCCAGAATGTGTCACATAAAATTTTCTTTAATCCATAATTAGTAGCTCTATCACATTTCACAAAATCTGATCAAAACTCCTTTAAATTCCTCTACATTTAGTTTTTCAATCTTCATTCAATAAATGTTTGGGTGTGTGGGGAGCAGAGGGGATGGAAATTTGTCCCACCTAAAGAGATCATGGCACCTGCATTGATGGGACATAAATATGAGTTTTAGTTAAGGTTGATGTGGAGACCTAAGTGAAATACCCATCCTTAGAGTAGATGTGGGTAAATAAGGAGGGATTTTGTGTTCACCTAAACAAGTAGTAGACTCTTTAATTATCCTGCTCTTCCCTACTCAGGACACTAAAAAAACTACACTATGATTTCACACTGTCTTCAGATATAGATTCTGGATATGAAATCAATAAAAGTGTAATTAATTCACAAGTACAGACCACTTAAAAATTCTGTGGTTTTGAAAATAACCTGCCTTCCTTATGATAAATCAATTCGTTCATTGCTAAATTCAGACATGGTTTAGCTTGTTGTCATTACAACTATCCAATTGACTTGGATAGTTTAGTAAGGATTAGATGTGGTAGTGTGAGGCAACGGTGTGTTTAAATAATTGTCCCCTCATTAAATGTAGCATTTGGTAAATTTTTAACCTATTTAAACATAGTCCCCTAATCTGTGAAATTCAGGATTGTAATTTTTCAGTTAAATACAGTACCAGGCACAAAAAGGTACTCAACATTTTTTTTTTCTGTGACCATTCATTAAATTTAAAGAATTAGGTGAATTTGGGTATTAAATTCATTTGGACCTTAATTCAGATATCGTGGTAGAGGTTATTTGTATCATAACATCTACCACAACCACACTGGAATATTTCTTACAAAGTTCTTTTACTATTCCTAAGCATTCTCCAATCTCTTAATGAAGTCTTAAATGTTATTTCATTTATATCCACCTGGAATGCTTAAAATTTCAAATGAGAGAACAGTCCATGATGATTTAATAGCCAATTTTCTTCTGATAAATTTCTAGTCCTTCTTTAACTACTTGAATGCTCTTTTTAATAATGTCCTACTTCCTGCTACCCTGGAAGGTCTGATCTACTTTAACTTATTCCTAGAAGTGACAGTCAATCTGAGAAGGAAAGTGCTATAAGTTAATAAGCAGAATTTAAAAATGACCCTCAAGAGCAGCAGATGAATTGCTAATTAGAATTATCACTGTTGCCTCAATAATACTTTTCTAAGGTCTGAATTATGTCAGGACATTAAGAGTAGAAAGTTCATTAATATTTTTAATGCATATCTATTATTTATAAAGCAAGTATGAGCTGGCAGCATTATGTGGGCATATTACCTGTTTCTCACTCCCTGTCATTTCATTTAGTTAGTTCTCTCTCCTAGGAGGAAGTATAGGCTGGACATTAGCAGTACAGTGAAAATAGTCCTAGATTCAAGATATGCATTTACAGTAGTCTGACCTTGAACAGGTGTTTTAATCTTTTTGAATTTTACTGTACTAATTTATAAACATAGTATAATATGCCAAAGTAAAATATTATAAATGTACACATCTAGTGTGTAGTAGGAGATTTTCTATATCAGGTAAAAATCATGAGCTGGTTATCCTCCCAGTGTCTGTGTTCTTATTTTCCTAATCTCAATCATAAAATATTATTTTCAAATAAAATTATGTTATTCACAGTTGATGACTGTGTGCAGTGATTTAGATCACATCATCTCCTTTGGGCCTTCTGCATGCATTTCACATTTCACAGAATAATTTGAGATATGGGTAGGAGCATAGCGTCTTCTTTTAACTAAATTACATTACTAGCACATGTGTGACTTATCTTCATTAGCAATTGGATTCAAGTAAGTGAAAAACCACTGGTTTTATATAAACATATATTCATGTTCTTACACAGAGGAATACTATTTTTATTTCTTTGTAGTTCTAGTTTATATATAAAAATTGAATGTTGAAATAATAAACTTTATACTCCTGAGATTTCAAAACAAAATTAGCTTTTGTACATTTTCTGATGTACATTTACAATGTACATTTTGTACATTTTCTGATAGTACATTAACTAATTTTCTATTAATGAGTCAAAATTAGAAAAAGAGAAGAGCTGAACAAATTTGATTTTGTCAATCTTTCAGAAAATAATCATCACCACAAAAGTCACATCAAAATCTTGTCCTTGCCTTAAGAAATTTTTTCTGCTATATTGTCTCTGTATGAAGGTTCTTAGTAACAAATACCTGATGATATGTAAATTTTATATTCTTCTGTTTTGGTCAAAATAATTTTCCAATTAGTCTTTTAAAAGATGAATCTTTTCAAAAGTATATGTACATAAATGTAAATAAAAATAATTTTATGAAATATCTCCAGTCTCTGAAAAAAGCTTAAACATTCTAACCTTCATTATGGCTGACTTAATTAAAACTCAATTAACATTGTTATTGTGTAACTAATGGCTTGGAAATGGAGATGTCTTGAGCCATCAATTATAGATTAGTGTAAAAAACAGTAGGTGCTATAAGCTGGAATGTCAAATAGGTCTCCAGGTTTTTGTTTTTTTTTTTAAATATTTCTGTGTGAAGTATCTTTGTCAGATTATAACTTGACATCACGTTTGATTAAATGTGACAATCATAATGCCACTAATGGATTTTTTTCACTTACTGCTCTTTATAGTATATTAATAAGCATTTATGTGTATTAAGGTAAAGTAGGTTCGCATCATTGTAAACTATTTTGGTGGCAATAACTTTAAACCTCTATAAGTGTATATTTTCACACTCTGCCTATTATCGAGTAATATTTTTTCTGAAACCTATGTAGGTTATTTTACATTTGTAGGTAAATTGGTCTAGAATAAAATCTGATGTTTCAAATATTCACAGGGACACTTAATGTTACTATGTATTTTTCTTTTATATAGGAAACTAATGGCTATTTTATTTTTGTTATTATGTGAGAATGTTTTTATTTATGGTTTCTGAGATGACAGTTGTTTCTATCCTGTTACAGTGAAGTTTCAGGTGGTTTTTACTGTTCCAGAAAATTTCGCTCATTTTCAATCTTATTTCTAGAGCCTCATATTGAAATTTGCTCTCATACCTTGTATCATCTGAAATGCCACTCCTTTGTGCACATTCTCTTCCAGTTCAAATTACACGTTTCAGTTTAGAACTTTTGTTATTGTTGCTTTACATAAATTCTGTCACCTTCCTTGAGCAGATTTTAAATTCTGTAAGCATGTGATTTTTATCCAAGTCAGCAGCCAAACTCTCAAAATTTTGTATAAACTTACACATGATACATAGTCAATAGATACATGTTAGGGTATGACAATTATTAACTTAAAATAGGTGTATTAAATGATCAGTGTGGTTTGACTTTGTATAAACAAATGAGTAGGTTAAATAATGCCAAGTTGTTTTTTTTAATCAAAAGCTTTAATAATATACTTGCTTTTACAATTAAAAATGACTGCACTTATCTTAGTAGATCTGTATTTTCTTCTAGTTAAAAATGTGTCAGTTTTTAAATTCTAAACCTCACTAGATTCTATAGACATCTGTATAAAGTAGACATTTCCCTCCTCAAAATGTTGTTAATTTGTATTTTTTGGACTTCACTGTCATTCTTTTGGAGAGTTTAGTGAATTCAATTGTTTACTTAGACTTTATATATACATTTGTGCTGAAAGGTTCCCTAAGGCATGCATATAGCTATATAAGATGGTCCTATTTCTCTGGAAATCTCTGTTGGCCACAATCACTTGACAATCCTCACTGTAATAAAAAGGAAATTCCAGTGAAATAAACCGTGAAGCAAATTCCAAAGGTGATCTTTCCAGAAAGGACTTTTAAATCCCTTGAAAAAGCCATCACCTAGAATCCAGAAATAATTCAAAATGCAAATGAACCACTTGTGACAAAGGGGAACCTGCTATTCTGTGTTGATTATGTCTTCAGGCTTCAACTTCAGTAAATGAGAGACTAGAAGGAAGGAGTTCTTTCAATGAGCTGTCTTCAAGACAAGAAAAATCACAGAAAAAAAGCTAGGTGATACTTGTTCATAATCCCCCTTCTTGACCATCAATAAATGCAAATCACTTACTGTCATTTTGAGCCATGTGTATGTTGTATGCTGCCTGTTTTACCATAGTAATATTGGTGAACCTAAAAAAAAGTAAAAATAACTTATGTGCTGTCTGTAATAAATAAGAGAAGACAATACCTAAGAAGAAATTATCCTATACTCCAGTGAGTTTTGAAAAAGAAACAGAACATCAAAGAAGACTGGATTATGGCAACAACTGGGAGACAAGAGAGAGAGGTCTGCAAGAGATGCGGAGAAATGGAGTGTGAGCCTTTCCAAAGTGTGGAGAAGCTCGCATTTTAGCCATGAGATATTAACTCAGAGTCATCCATAGATGACCTGAGATGTGAAAAGGGGTAACCAGACACCAATAAATGATTTTTATGCTATTTGTGCTTTTCAGCCCTCAATACTTTTCATCAATAATTTTACTTATTTGGACAACTCTAACGTTTCCCTGTCAGATTGTATCAGCCACCTGTTTTCTTAAGCTTCCTACTCACCCATACTTTGCATATTGCCAAAAGACCAAAAAATTGAAGACATTTAAAATAAGCTAGTTTAGCATTTTTCTTTCTTCTTTCAAATGTATTGGCATCTTCATTATCTTTAGTTTATTATCTTCACTCACAAGGGATGAGGTGTTTGATCAAAACCAGTCTTTACACATTTGTATTTGTTCTCATCCCATTTCTTATCCATAGGTACGTTATTTTCTCTATGTATTTTCTTTCATTTATCTTTGACCTCTGATTCTATCATTCATTACCCTCATCATATATATAGAAAATTATCTTCCCCCTCTTCCTATATCCATCTTCAAATTAAAAAAAAAAGTTATTATCTATCTCTATTCTAACTATACTCACCATCTCTAATCTCTCAAAATTGATTCACCATGTTGCAATAAATTTTAGTTCTTACTCCAATTAAAAACTTAAGTGTAGCTCAATGATGATTCAGTATTGCCAAATCCAATGAGAACATTCACATAATTTATAGCTATCTTTATTGCATACTATTTTCCAGGCATGACTTTCTATAACTCATTATTCTCTGGAATTCTATTATGCTAAATATTTTCAGTTTACTTTTCAGAAGTGGACTTCTGCTATGTCTGGCATTTAAGTATTAACAGTTATCTATAGTTCTACTTCAAATTCATTTTTTTTTTCCTTTTGGACATCTCATATGCCAAGTTTTGCAGAAAGGTCATGAATAAGCTTAGTGATACCCTGATCCATATCTTTGATTCAGGACTGTTTTCTGATGTTTATTTTCATATAGCTAACTATTTACATGGAGACTCCATAGCCTTTTAAAACATATCAAATTCTACCTATTTTCTCTAACCCTTGACTGAGCTGACTTAATCCTACCACCTAGAAATTCAATGAAAATGCATTGATAGTTTAAAATATACTTCCACTGTCATTGTCTAACTTATTCATTTTTTAACAAGATTTAGCTCTTTTGGGAAATTATTCTTCTTAGGAAACTTTCTTTTAAACTTCAGGTTAAACTATTATTTTTGACATTCCATGGATATATGATACTGTATTTAGTGAAGCAACACCCTATTTTTATGTGATAGCCTGCCTGACAAAGGTGCATCTTGGTTCACAGAGTGTGTTTTAATTTTGTTCCTCAACAACTACCAGTTGCTGACACATCTTTAATGATCAATAAATGTTTGTTAAAGTGATGTGATTTCATTCCATCGATATTAAGGTAACTGTTCCTTTATCCTCTCACAGAAAATAAAACAGTTTCTGGGTAAATTAATAGACATTGCTATTGGACCTGGAGTATTTCTGTGTCAACTTCTTCATAGTGGTATCACTACTAACATACAATTAAGGGATAGTGTCTTTTTCTGTCATTTTCTTAAAGGACAACTAAATGGGATTCCCAAATATTTTATGACTATCAAGTTTTTTTTTTTAATTTATTTAAAATACTTATTTCAATGGATGATATTAAAATCTACATGTATTCCCATTATGTGTCTTGCTGTAGATAGTTAATTTGGAAGATCACAAAAATCTTAGAAGTCTTATTTGTGTTGTAATGCCGAGTTTTGAAATAAATCAAAATATTGATATGGTTGCTTCTAAAAAAGGTTTGGTGTTGATGAACCAAAATTTATCCAAGTAATTGGTAAAAGGAGTCTTAAAAGAAACAACTTAAGTACGTGTGTGTGTGTGTGTGTGTTTATAGTGTGTATGTTTATATGTATGCCTCTAAATATAGACATATAGTGTTTTTTAAAGATTGATTTATTTATGCATATGGAACTGGGGTACAGGCCAGTAGTGTAGGGGCAGTGAGAGGATTCACCAGAGACAGAGTGGGGAGCCTAACAGGCAGATCGACCAAGTACACTGCTGAGGGGACCAGTGGGCAGGTCAGGAGAGGTCTGCCATACCAGGTGATTCACCTTCCATGCAGGGCACTGAACTCATGCTGAAGTGGCTTTAGCTTCTTAGTGCTTTGCTTTGACTTGCTGTGCCACCAGGAGCGCCCTATATATAGTTTTAAGTGCTACCGAAAAAGAAATCTGAAGTTGGGAAGTTTTCAATCACATTAACGTATCTATTTTGTCTTAACCATGTCTGGCATAAAGAGTTAAAATTGTTAAATTACTTTGCCTTCATCAGTCTCTTATCTTTTTCTTAGATTCATAAAATGGCAAATATAATGAAACATTTGGTATATTTATGAGTTTGCATGAGTTGTAAAATATATTCTATATGTACATAAATGAAATGTCACAACATTTGTGTTATTTATGTTGCTTTATCAATTTTGTTGATAATTTCAGATGGTGGGTTCTATTGTTGTCTGCTATTGTCATTGTTGTTTTTTGTGTAGAAGAAAAGCACCTGGGTCGAGATTTAATAATTCATATAATTATGCAAATAGCTATATAATATGTCTATGCTTTGCATGGTAATTGGATAGTATCTCCTGAGAATGTTATGATTTCATTAATGAAATAGATAGGAATATTCCAAGAACATTATTTTAAAGTCACATTTAGTGTATACATGACACAACCTAAATTATATGAACTGTTAACATTTAACTGTTTAGAAAATATTAATAGATCATTTTGTATGATAATTTATTTTCCTAGTCATACATAAAGAGGATAATCCAAACTTTATGTTTCTAAATTGTAGGGAATGTTTGTATTAAAATATATCTACATTTCTTAAACCTTCTCTGAATAACAGTATAGTATCAATAGGATTTTTTTTTCTTTTTTAAGAAACTAGATTAATTTTGTTAAAGAGCTTTGGTACATGGTATATCATCTTAAATTATGAAATGATATATTTTCAATAAATTAGTTATAACTATAAATATTATTCTTGGAAAGCATGGTCTTGTAAATGTCCTATAGTCCAAGTTTCAACCCCAGTTAAAATAGATAAGCTGTGATTGGCCTCTCATCACATAATACTGTCTTCTCACAAGGGTATAGCTGGGAAAGAGGGCTTTTAAGCTTGCTTAGTTAAAGAGCTCTGAAATATATAAATAAATATAAATATATACACACATTCATATATATAACACCTATATGTGTCATATATTATATACAAAATATATAATTTCAGTTGGAACTGATGGAAACATAATTTTTAATTTCTTTTGAAAGTCATTAGGTTTGTCATTGTCATACTGTGGTTTCTGTTTCCTTCTTCAAATTGATCTTCTCATTCATTTTATGATGATTTTTCAGTTAAAATCAGTTATCAGCCTGGGCTCTTTATCCTTTTAGGTTTTATTTAGGGCATACATCCCTCTAATATCATGATATTCCTATCTATGATAGGAATTTATTTTTGCAAACTCATTTTAAAATATTTCTCATACCTAGCCACATTCTTTTGAGTCTCCCAATATAGTTGGCAAAATAATGTGTATATTTACGCTACTCAATATGATAGCCACTAGCTACCTTAAGTATTTAAATTTATATTTAAGTGCTTATGATTAATTGTTTTAAAATTTAGTTTCTCAGTAATGCTAGTCCTATTTTAGGTCTTCAAGAACCACATATGTCTAGTTACAGTGGTATAGTAAAGATACAGAACATTTTATAGTAAAGATACAGAACTGTAAAAAGTCCTATTAAAAACATTAATTCAAACATCTTTCATTGATAAATAATGCAATTGAATTTTAAATTTAGAAAATCTTCCTAAACATCCCATTGCTAAGCGAAAACTAGACTTTAGACCACTTGACAATCATCTAAAATGCTTTTTGATGGTTCATCTGCCCCAGAAACATGTTTCTTTATAAACACTAAATTTTCTATTTGATATATGTCCTGCACTAATCCTATAACATAGATAACTAGAATGTTTTTCTTTTATCACATTCATTTATACAAATAAAATAATTATTAGGAGTTCAAAATTATATTTAATTCTTGGTGTAAAGAATGTATCTATTCTTCAATGTGACCTAAATATTAAGTGGTGTTCCTTAAAATATCTGAAGTGTATTATCTCTAACAAGTTAATCATTCAGAAACAATGGCATATGTAGGAAGTCCCTGATTAATCTTTATCTTGTAGACCATAGCTTACTCTGACAAAGCTCATGACTGTCTATCTAGTTGAAGGCAGATGTTGAGATAGCTCACTAACAGCATAAATATGTGCCAGTGAATACTTCTTCTGCCCTTCTTGTGAGTCTTGTTTGAGGATGTACCCTCAAAAGATTTTAAAACATGTAAGCCATATAATTGACATTTTATGACTTAAATATACTGCTGTAGTGTATTAGACCTGACCAACATCTGAGACACCATTTATACATTTGGACCTAAGGAAGATTAAATTGGGGTAACTTATTATGGCATTAATGATAATGTTCCTGCAAATAGTTGTGTTTTCAGTATTGCCAAGGTAAATAAATAAACTATGACATTTTTACACAGCAATATTTAGTTTTTTTTTAATATTTTTCCATTTAATAATGATTGTCTCTTGATTGCATAACATTTTTAATTTATTTTGATTCATTTCACTTTATTCAGTTAGCTATTTTAGGAATGGTGGTTATGTCACCTTAGTTTCCTTCATCTTTCCTATAAGTTCTGTAATCATAAAATATTTTAAAACCATTGACATTGCAGTAATAATTTTATCATTTGAACCCATATTAGAAATCATCTATTTCATCGGTCAATCTACATGGTCTCTCCAAAGAAGTGATTGTTGCACAACATATGTATTCTTATTACATGAGGAGTTTTGGAGATGGGGGATCTTAGTGCTAAGAATACTGTACAGAACATTTAAAAATCCCTACACATAGTTTGATAATGTACTTTTATTTGTCTCTTCCCTAATTTTCTTAAATATGTTGTGGTTACACATTTCACATACTAGTTATGAGAGAGATACTACTTCATATATATTCCTGTATTTGTATAAATCACTCTAACCCTGACAAATAACAGGAAAATCACCATAGCAAATCTTAATTATTTACCAGGAGGATTATAGAGAGATATTTTTTGTTGCCTTCCAGGCATTTAATCCATAGATTACAATGTAGCTTGGCCTTTGAATGAGAAAGAATGAGAATCGATAATGCTTGATTAAGGCAATCATTAGGAAATAACTTTAAGTTTAATTAATTTATTTTCCTTTCTAAAATTATGCAATTTAAGTAGCCAATTTTCAGGGACTAATCCAATTGAGGTTGGTGTTTCACACTGTTTCATAAGTGTAGGTAGGTGGCTCAAAAAGAAGTGACAAATAATGACAAAGCATTGTTAAAAATTGTATTTGTAATAAATCAAGTTAACTTTATAAAAAAAAAACTGGCCATTGTAACATTGTAATAAGTTAAGTGTGGATAATCTTGCTCCTCTCATATCTCCTGTTGTCCTTCAAATCTTCTAGCAATTAATATATAACATTGAATATGTTGTATCACATATACAGGATAAAGATCAAATATATTGATATAAATACCTTCAAAATATGTTTTTGATTAATAATGTAAGGTTACATTTCTTGAGTTTTAAATATTTTAAACAATCATCATGGGGCTTTTAATAGATTGCATTATCTATATAATTGAATATATTGTTGAAATATTTTACCAGTCTAAATATCTTAATATGTAAATTGGGTAATTGTGCTTTTCTATTTTCTCCATGTAAAGTTTGGAGAAACAGATTCCCCCTAAATCCGAGAATCTATATGCACTCCAGTTGACATAGAGGTGACAAGTTTATGTCATTTTACTTATTTTCATCTCACTAATTCAGAGAAAACAGAATATGAAGTTTCTCTTGTAAGCATGTTATCTCTTGTAATCATGTTACTCTCAAGAAAAAAAAAAGTAACTTTTGTTTATATAGGAAAGTAATTTATAGCAAGTAATCCTTCTCTCATTCTTTCAAAGCTAATTTCCTAGGCAAAAATAGTGCTTGTGAGGGAGTATCCCATGCAGGAATGGGATGTTACATATATAAACTATACGATAATATAATTTAATAAAAACACATTGAATTATTGAATTATAAAATAATGAACACAATTCCACTTAAAAAGTCCCTGTTAGTATATTCTAGTTAATTTTACAATTTTCCATCATTCTGTGAAATAGCAAACTCTCCATCTGTGTTTACTACATTTTTGTTCCTTTAATTCACAGTTCAGGTTACATATAAAATCACTGGGCTGTGTTTGAATGACTTTTTAAATATGCCTATAGTTAGCAATTGCCCATTTTCTGAATCACTTACGTTTTTATTATTTGTTTTATTTTTTTTTCCTAAAGTTATTCTCAGATCTTAGACTTTGGAAAAAAATGGTGATAAAGTTGTGCTGTGTGTGTGTGTGTGTGTGTGTACATACACACACACATATACACACACACACATTTTCTTCTCTTTGAGAGTAGTTACAGTGAACTTTTGTTTGTTTGTTTGTTTTTGATAATACAATGAAAGCAATTTTACAAATTTGTGGAGAGTGCATACCAAAGAAACCCTTAGTGTACCCAAACTCTTTGTGTACCCAACTTAACTTCCATAAGGGCCCGTGCTGTGCCCTATAAGTCTGCTCACTCTGACTCCACAGCAGGATTCTTGAATTGACTCTGAGAGATCTTACAGTATGATGCCCTTTCGGGCAAGATGCACCTTCTTCTGGAATTTGAGAAGAAAATAAATCCTTTAATTTATTATGATCCCCTCCCCAAGTATCACTTCTATAGCTGTGTTAAAGAAATTCATAAAGACCCCAGAAAGAGGTATTAATTCTACATTTATAATACAAAACTAGTAGGGGAATTGTTGATCTATTTTGCCTAGCCAAAATAAGTTTAACAAATACTTTATTCTAATAAATATAATTTTTATACACTTAACTGTAGTTTTACCATTGTTAAATCTGGTTGTCATAATGATGAAGTGTTTAAAATCAGAAAAATTTACAAATACAAAACCTGTGAAATCTGTCAATGTTTTCTGCACAATATCCACAGTTTCTAATTAAGGTCAGTTCCTAAGATGGTTGTAAATTTATTAAATCTAACATCGATAAGATTAGATGTAACAATGATTTCTAATGCAATACCTTTACAAATTTTTCTTTTCTTTCTTTCTTTTTTTTTTTTTTGGCCCTGTATAGAATAATTGGTCATGGGGCTTGTGGATGAAAATGACTTATTTTTTTTTTTTTTTTTTTGGCCCTGTATAGAATAATTGGTCATGGGGCTTGTGGATGAAAATGACTTATTTTATTCCTTATATCACAAGGCTCTTTACAATAATATGGATATTGCAATATGTTGTTTTCATAAGTAGAAGTTTCTCATTCACTTTATATTAGAAAGTGGAGTGTTGAATGATTTTTTTTGTACTTTGTCAGTCATTTTATGTGAACACTTAGATGTAGCCTTAATATATAATAATCTCTCCTGATTTTCACAATCAATGATACAGATTTAATTAAGATAAATCTCCAAGAAATTTATGTCATTAAAATACAAAAAAAGGGTAATAATGAAATCAAATGAATATTTTAAAAGAAGTAAGGCATGCCCTTGAGTTTATGTAAATTTTGTATTTGAAGAAAGTAAGATAGATAGATGGAAATAATGTGCAAATCTCTATTTCTACAACTATTATTTCCAAACAAGTCTTTTTAAATTCAAATTATTGTTTTCTAAATATTCATAATTTACTGATCAATATTGTGCCACTTAAAATGATAAATCAATAAATCTCAATAAGTAGTACTTTCTAGTTTGGAAACATAAAGGATGCTCAATATCTCTGTAAAATGAGGGTGTGTAAATGTTGTTCCATGTTTTACAGAGTAAAAATTGAATGACCCCTATATTCTAGGTTCCATGTTAGTCACCCTACATGAATTACCACTGATAGTCTTGATAGTTTAGAGAATATAAGGAATTTACTAACTATGCCATTTTGCATTTTAACATAATTATCCTTTTGAAATATGATTTATTTTTAATAACTTAATGAAGATGTTCCTCCTTAATCTATTTGGCAAAAAATGTGTTCCTTCTGAATTGCTGTATTGTGACTGAGGAAATAGCCAAAGACACTTCCATTGAATTATTTTAAGATTTATTTATTTATGCATACAGAACTGGGGTACAGGACAGATATTCAGGGGTGGTGAGAGGATTCACCAGAGACAGAATGGGGTGCAGAATAGGCAGATTAATGAAGTACACTTCTGAGGGGAGCAGCAGGCAAGACAGGAGAGCTCTGCTGCACTTTGTGGGCCACCTCTCTGGCCAGAGATAGTACTGCGCTTTAACTGGTTGGGCCACTAAGGAGGGCCCTTCTATTCCATTGGATTCTGCTAAGTAACTGGAGTATTTATATTAACAATGGGGCTGCTTAGCAAGAACAGTCTAAGGCATACAAAACAATCAGATGAATTAGAATTGCAATGCAGATAGTTAACTTAGAACAAAATTTGAAAATTGTAAAAATCTATAACTTTTTTTAAAAGAACACATATAATTTGATGTGTCTTTAAATTATTTAAATACATTTTTGTAAATTAAACATATTTTGTAGTGAGAATGGGTACATATATCCAATATTATAAGAATGTGTTTATTAGCCTGCTGTTCAAGGATATAGTTAAATCACAGTTGAATTGCATTTCTATTGAAAAGTTGATTCCACAGTATAATTCTGTAATATAAAAATAAAATTAAGTGCTTAAAAATTATATTTTACAAGTGTATAATGCTGTACAATTTCCAGATCCACATATAGTATTCATCATTATAGTAGGAATTGATGACCTCCATTACTTTGTGAGAGATATGTTAGTGGCTAAATTAGAATATGAGCTTACCATGATCTTCTGCTAACAATGACCTCCTCAAATAAAGAAGTTAACCAAGAATCTATTAGTTATTAAATGATATATAAATATTGTTGAAAAAACAGTCTTTGAAAACTAAAGTTTTTCATGAAACTTTTCATTTGAGCATGTGGCTCTTTCTCTAATTTTTTTCATTGAGAAACTCTCAGGAACCTGTAATGTTAATTTTGTTTTCTAATTTTAAGTGTGTATTTTTGTTTAAAGTATAATTAGCACTTTACAATTGGAAATAGATTGCATTTTTATGTCTAAAATGCAATAAAAATATGAAACAAAAGAAGATATTTCCTATAATTAAATTAAATCACAATTAAGCAAAATACAAATATCCCTTTCCTTCAAAACACAACTGTGCATTATATTGTAATACCATAAAATTGAAGCATAAATTATTAATTTAATTTATCCAGGATGTCATTAGAATTGTTTTGGTTCTTTTTTCCAGAGGACATGACACATCACTAATTGAACCAATCAAGTGGATTTTTTTGTCTGTATGCTCAAAGAAATGGACAATTGGGAATTTTTAATTTCTAAACTGAAAAAAATAATTGTTTTTAAATTAAACTGAAAAAAAGTTTTTAAATTTAGCATTTACAAAGAAAATTTAGTGAGAATTTTTATATTTTCCTTCTCTCAGGACTGTTATTATTGCTATTAAAAATAATACTATTTCATATCCATGGTAGTATAGAATGCAGTTAGTAGATAAAATGAGGAGCATTTCTTTCTATTATAAAATTCATGTTTTCACAAATATTCAGATGTTTATTATGTAAAAAAAATTTTGACTTAGCAGTTGTCTGCTAATAATTTTACAAATATTTGTTTCAATACTGATGGTCTATTATAAATTCACATTGATAGATATCAGAATTTAAATAATTAGCATAACTTTTGATCTTCCAAAGTTTTCATTTACTATCTTTGAAATAATTTAACATTTCTAAGTTTAAGTTTTCATGAATTAAACATAAAACAATACTTAGTAGGATAAATGATTGTACTTATTGATTCTGAGATAGTTTTATTAAGTTTATGATTTTGTGTTTTAACATATTTAGTATAATTTAAAGATACCCAGAAAACATTTTAATCTCAATTGCAAAATTGTGTAATTAATGTTTCTGAAGGAGGAGATTTTCTATGTTGATCTCTTTCCTTTTTATCAAAAGAAACATTTTAAATTTATTTTCATAATTCATAGGATGGAGTAGAGAATGATTGCTAGTAATTTAACAGTGTCATATTTTCTCAGTAAGTAATGTTAATTTTTCAACTATTTTTTTTTCTGATTTGTGTTCCATCCCCAGCAGAGTAGACTATATACCAATGCATCATATCTGTAGTGTTATGAAATATATGTTTATACTACTGAGTATTCCTAATAACGGAGTACAGCTCTTTCATAAAAGCAGGAAAGGTGCTGCTTTTAAAATAGTGTAGAACTCTCACTTGATTAAAAAAAAAAAAAAAGGTAGGGAAGACTCAGTGATTCTCTGAAAGTTTCCTTATGGTTTATGAAATTTGCATGATTCATTTTCCAAAACTGTGTAAGAATAATAAACCCATTGTTTATTAGACAAGCATATCCACTTAAACTAAATTTTAATATTTGGAAGGTAGTCTTGTAGTATTTCAACACTTACTCATTATGTAGGATAAAATTTATGATTGTAGTTAGACATGTTTTATAACCAAAGACACAAATTGTGGTTCTGTAATCACAAGTAAATATAATTTTTTGAAAATACATGGTAAACATCAAAACATGTGTCTTTGCAAAGCTATCTTGTTCTTTACACTGATTCCAACAACCTGAAGGAAACAACTCAATGAGATGGAATTCTGCGATATCTAGAATTTACTGCAGTTGTCTTACTTTGTGCTCATTCATATTTCATTGGCTTTATTGCTTCATCTTTTTTTTTTTAAAGATTTATTTATTTGTGCATACAGAACTGGGGTGCAGGCCAGAAGCTCAGGGATGGTGAGAGGCTTTACCGGAGACAGAGCGGGGAACAGAACAGGCAGATTGATGAAGTACACTGCTGAGGGGAGCAGTGGGCGGGTCAGGAGAAGTCTGCCAAGCCATGTGGTCACCTCTGGGCAGGCGGGAATCGAACTCATGTGGAAGCAGCTTTAGATTCTCAGTGCTGTGCTTTAACCCACTGCGCCACCAGGTAGGGCCGTATTGCTTCATCTTTAAGGAAAATACATATATAACCTATAGTATTTTTAAAGTTAGGTTAGGTGTGATTCTGTTAATCTGAATCAGGTAAGCTAAGGATAAAGTTGAAAATGGTAGGGGAAATGAAACTAACAGGATATTTTAAATCATGTTACTTTGTATTTGTTTCCAACAAAGTATATGATTTTCTACATAAATTCACAGCTCTTCAGATGTATGTTCCTATACCACATTCACCCTCAAAGCCCTAATAATAATCCTCCATAGTCATGGAACTTCTTCACCACTTTACTCTCCATCTATCCTGATAGATTCAATTCTGAAATTAGTTTTCTATGTTTAGTTTTGTCTGCTCCATTATTTAATTTCTTTAGATCTTACTTATATGTGAAAATATCCAATATTTATCTTTTCTGTTTAGATTTATTTCACAGCATAATCCCTCTAGTTCCATTATGTGTGGCAAAAAGCAAGATTTCAACTGTCATTATACAGACGTTTAAGTTTTAGGTTTCTTATGTGTAGTACTATTCATAATAGCCAAATTAGAGCAACAAGGCAAATTTACATTCTTGCACAGTGAGCTCATTGCAAGGAAAGTAACATATATATCTCTGGCATCCTATTGTACAAGTTGGCAAATATGTTTGGGATGTGAGAGCAAGTACAGGGCCCAAAATTAACCCTTCTAATTGTCCCTCTGAAATAGCATTGGTGTTTCTATTATCATTAATATATATATACTTTCCTTTAACATCCTCAGATAAATTTAAACCATCCTTGAGAAGTAGAACATAAAGTTAACACTTTGTATTTGTAATTTAACAATGACATTACACACCCATACATGCATACATGCATACATACATACATGCATACATATACATATCTTGGGTGTCAAGAGAACAAGATTATTGGGGTTTTCTTGAAATATCCATAGTCATATTCTCAAATAAACCCTTTGAGCCAAGATAATTCAAGTGTATGAGGAGTTTTGTCTAAATATCAATTTCTTTGTATTAACTGTGGGTTACTGTACAAAAAAAACTCCAACTAGCTTAAGGAGAGTATAAAAAGCCACAGTATAAATAGTGAAAGTAAAAGTAAAACTTGGACATTAATATCAAGTGCTAACCTATCACAAATTGGGTCCATACTTATAGGATTTAGCAGTTTCAGCAAAAATGAAAGATAATTGAAGATTCAGCCTTCCCTTTGAAATGAGAGGTAATCCTGCATCTATATATAAGGGATTTCCCCAAGGATAAAGTATTGTGTGAGAGAAAGAAGCATCAGACCTATGAAGTGAAGATAGGAAGGTGAGGTGTGTAGAACAAAGACAGGGAAGTATCTGCAGATGACAGAGGAGAGTGAGATAAAGCCATACTGAAAAAAAATAACAGGTTCCAATTCAGGCTACAGTTTAAGATCAATAGATAGGAAGAGCTGTTATTAGATGGCCACAAACACATAATTATCTAATGCTGAGATTCCTAAACCATTGTTATAACTTAAATTTCAGGAACCAGAAGGCCAAGCTATAGCATTTGTTCAGCCTCCAATATGTCACATATTTATTTGTTTTCCAAATTATGGTTACTAGGTAAAGCAGGTTCAAAACTTTGTGTCTTCTCTGGCAGTTAAAAATTCAAAATTTTACAATTGTATATTTTCACACCCTGTCCATCACCAGTACCCTAGCAACCCTCCACATTGTTCCATTGGGCCTCTACCCTTCACACTCTCACTTATCTTCCCCTCTGTTTCAATTTTCAGTCAGATGTTAAGTTGTTAAGTGTTTATTATTGGTTTTATTTTGACTGATTTTTTTAAAGTGCTGGTTCTATCAGGTTATATTACAGCATGCATAGCTATTGTGGATTTTATGCAACATTTAGGCACAATTATCCTTATCCAACTCAACTGAGATCCACTGCATTCTTTAAGATGTAAAAACTAGAAAGTTTATAGATAGTAATGTTATTATAAATTAAATTATTTATTGGCAAACAACTTTTTACTGTAAGAAGGTTTAAGGATGGCATAGATGTAGTATTTTTAGCATGGAATTAGTAAGCCAAGAGGAAAGTAATCAAACTATGGAGAAAAGAAAAGAAATAGGCAAAGTAATATGCATAACTCAATTTATAAATAAATATGAGTATATGTCAGTGTAAGTATTTAAAGCACAGCTGTATTCTAAAGCACACTTTTTTAAAGATTGTAACATTATAAACCTTGTCATAACTAGTAATAAGTCTGAAAATGTTCCAAGTGCTTTGCAAACATTATCTCACTTAATTCTACTTTGATCCTGAGGTGGCATTATTATCTCGAGGTTTTGGTGGCTTAAAGAGGTTAAGTGACTTGCTAAAATTCATATGCCCAGTGAATCAAAAGTTATTCAGACAGTTTGGAATTAGAATCAGTTTCTCTGGGTCATATGTCCTTTTAAAATTACTGCTGCTTCTCAGCTGCTTGGCAGAATATCACAGCTTGTCTTTAACCTGGCAGGATTCACAGTCTTGCTATTAATTAGCTAATTATAGGCTTTGGTTATCTAAATGAGCTGTTCTTGCTCCTTAGGGGTGTGTAACCCAGAGATTTGGCTTTGACTCTGCTCTTGAGAATACCCTTGGTCCCTGCTGAAACCAATTTACACAAAATCCATGATGTATAATCCAAGTCCTTCATCCATGATTTCTTGACAATGAAGGTAAATTTAAGCAGGGACTAGATACATGGATTATATAGTATTCAGTCAGTCTTTTCCTTCTATCTGGTTTCATCTTCTTCAAAACCCTGGATTTCGTGTAAGAACTAGTATTTTATTTAATACATTGAAAGAAAGTTACTGCTAATCCTTACTGAGCGTCAGTAGATTATAGTTTTCAAAGCCACAGATTTTGGATCCAGAACGCTTGGGCTTAAACCTCAGTTTGGCAAGTTTCTACCTGTATAACATTTGGCAAACTGTTGAAGTTATTTATACATCAGTTTTCTAAAATCTCTTAAGACTAATACTAATAACATATTGATAGAACAACATTCCTGAACATTAAATACTTAACACATGTAAATTGCTTTAAAAAGATTGCAGCATGTGGTAGTCATTATAGAAATAACTGTTCTATTACTACCATTTGAATATCAGCAGCAATACTAATAATAGTAGTTGTGAAAAAAAAATACTTTTCTGGCACATACTGATATACTTTGACCAAAACCTTACTTGTATCTCAGAGTAAACTCTATTATGCCATTATATATTTCAAATATAATGTTTTTATCTGCAGAATTCTAATGACAACTATAATTAACTGTCCCCATGCAGGGTCCTCATAAACTCCTGTATTTCAAGGAATTAGCATATGTCTACCTCCCACGCACTTCTTTTACTCCTCTTACCACATGCTTTCTCTAGTGGAATACAATGTATTGGTGTCATCTGTACAGTTACATCTACACAACCCCAAATCTATTGCCAACCCAGAAATCTCAGTGACTTAATTCGATGGGATTTTATTTCTTTCTCAAGCTAGATTTTCTGACATGGGTTAGAAGAAGAATATGTTTGTTCGTTTTAGCCAATCAAAATTCCAGTCTCCCGATAACCCACTTTCAGCATATGATTCTGTGCTTCTACCATCTTTCCAATAAAGAGGGGAAGTAATAAAGCAGGAGAGATTCTGCTGCAGGTTTAGTGATTATACTACCAACAAGAAGAATCTCACATTCCTCCTACCCATTTCCTCAGTCAAATAAAACTATAGTTACACCTCACTTAAAAGGAAAACAGAAATGACGATTCTATGCACATCAGAAGAGGTTTTAGATATTATTCTCATGGTTTTCAAACTGGAAATAATCTTTCCTTCTCCCTTGCACTATGGTCGTGACTGTATATCACTGGCCTTTAAATAGAAATTTCTGATCAAATTAAAATATATTGTGACCAATTCTTGATTTGAACATGGATTTTTTAAACATTTAATTACTAACTGTGTTTTATATTAAGGTATATGAAAACATGAGTGAATAATAGACACTACTGAAATGGATATGGTGGTAACAGAGAGTCTGTTAGATCCATGAATGTGTAATGGGAGAACTGCTCCCATTTGTGTCACATGCACTGTATGTATAATTGCCATGGATATTTTTGGATTAAATTTATTGAAAAATTTACATGGTTATATACTTACTGTTATTATGAAGAAGAAAATGAACTAATTACTCACAATGAATTAAAGTGAGTATAAATTGCATCAAATTTAGGTGATGATCTACCTTTTATCCCTGTGAAATGAAGAATCATAAGCTATGCACCTTTTAACTGAATCTCTTCATGGAAAATGAATAGGGCATGGCAGAGTCAATCTGTTAATTTCAGTTATATTAACCAGCCATGAGAATTTCGGCAGTCTCTCAGAGTCAATATAAATCAGGATGATGACCTTAATGAACAGATTGTCCACCATTTAGCGGGACTTGCTGAAGTGTAAAGGCAAAGATCATGTTTTGTGTGTTTAGAAGAATTTATTTTTACCAATTATCTCATCATTTCTCATTAATAATGTATTTAAAGATATATTGTAAATTCTCCTAGCAAACCTATTGTAAGTTCTCTTAGGATGAGGTTATAGTTACAAGCCAAGAATTATTAGTTAATAGTGAAAACAAAAGTATAAAAATAGACAAGGTTAACAATGTAAATTATAACTAAATGTTTTAGTTTTCTCTATTTATAAATTTTAAATGATCTTAAATAAGTAAATAATGTTTTATTTTGTGAGTATATTTTAAAGATATCTTTAGAGATGTTTTCATCTTGTTAGCATTTTTTATGGTAAATTCCAGTTGATATCTAACATACTTTGTGAATGATGAGAACATTGCATGTTGGGGAATGGTTCCAAAACTATATTTTCTGTTTCAAGAAATGTTCAAGGATCAAATTCTAATTCTATGATGTAACATGTAAATCATCATCTCTGTTGTAGCATACTGTTCTAACTTTATAACTGTTCTCTTTTTTCCCTTTACTTTCAACATTGAAGTTAACATGTTTCTGAAATAGTCTAAGTTATAACTTGTAATTCCTTGATTTTAAGTCTCCAATGGAGTTCATTTTACTCAAAAGAGCCCTCTCAATGACCTATAAGGCAAACACAACCTGATTTTTTTCTGTTCTCATCTCCAGTTATTCTTTTTACCACCTCCTTCTGCTCAGATCATAGTGGCCTTTTGTTGTTCCAGAAACAAAGCTCCTAAGCTACCCTATACTTGCTATTTGTTATCTCAATATCTCTTTGTCCATTTGGTTTTCTACTGTACCAAATATATTCCAAGTTCTTATTTAAAAGTAAATACTGTTAGCATACTGTATTTCCTATAGCACTAACATATTCACTATCTAATGTATTCTGTGTTTTATACACATATGCATACATATACACAGGTTTCTTATAAAATTCACACATAAATACACATGTTCTTTCTCAATCCCCTAGCATGTAAGATTTTTGGCAGTAGTTTGTTAGTCTCTCTTGTTAATGTCATAACTCCAATGCATAGACTAAAACATGGTAAATACTATTACTTTTCAGTAAATGATTTTGCTTGAGGATTAAGCTATTGCATATACACTGTAGACTTGATAGGGGAAAAGGTGGGGTGGTGGGAGGGGAGGGAAGAAGCCCAATAGACCATAGTGGAGGATTACTAGAGGTTTAATGATAGGCATAGTGAGAAAACATACATTTATAGAGGTCTAAACATATAACAAATACAATAATATAAACCAATTTTACCTCAATGAAAAACAAAATTTCATTTTAAGTAACTGAAAAATCAGTTATAAACATCCTAGTTACTGCTAAAAATTTCTAGATAGATACAAATATACATAGAACTGCTAGACATAATAACAATATGGAGCCATGAATACAGAGAATGCCTGTTAAACACTTAGAGCAGCAACTTTCAGTATATGTTATGTGTTATCTGGACTGTATCAATAAATTGCTAAACATATGTCAAGTCTTAGGATAAATCTTATACTCTTATATGGAAGGCAGTTTAAACCAGAGATCTGGGTTATCACATAAAATGGGCCATTGGAAACCAAGTTGTAATTTGTTTAGTATGTTCACTGTTCTAAATTATGGAGAAAGTTTTGTGCAAAAATTAAAGAGGCACTGAGTCAATACACCATGTGATTTCCCAGTTTGAATTCAGTTTATATTGATGTATGTTATTTAGTTGCATATTATAGACCAAGAAAAGCAGCATCATAATTACCAAAGAAACCTTATTGAATTTATTTGTATATATATATATATACACATATATATATATATAGCCTCAAATAATTTCTTTGAATATATATATTGTCTTGATTTTTGTCAAATGCTTAGAACAGTATCATGTATATGCTAATGAAAATATCGCTCATCCATCTATATCGGATTTTCTTTATATCAAAGATTTTCCTCTCCTTAGTATTGACATTTACTAGTGTTCATGAAAGAAGCAATCTTTTGTTGTTTATAATTTTGTATTGGGAAGAATAGAGAATTTTTCAAACACAATAACTTTCAGGATTATCATAAAGTTGGAAATACATATAGAAGGGAGAAAATAAAAGTTAGAGACTATAAATATTTTAATTCTAATCCCTTTGATTTGACAGGCTGGAGAATAATCTCTGTTGAGCCTAATAATGTAGGCAAGTAAAAATAGTGGAGTGAAGTAATTTAAATTGGTCTGTTGGCAATTAAATCCACATGCCATTTGCTGTGTGCACATATATGAAAACAAAGAAACACAGGATGTTTCACAATATGTGACCATTTGAATAAGTTTAATTTGCACAGTAAATTTATTTTTCCCCCTTACCTATCTAATGTACTTAACGTAGACATGCCAAAGCTAGGAATGTCTAGACAAACATAAAACTATGAAAATTTATGACAGTTTTAAACAAGGTTAATTATATATATAAAATGAAGATAAATTACTGGATTTGAATTCTAGCTTTGTTACTCAGTAGCAGTATGACTTTGGAAAGAACTTTAAACCTCCCAGTCTTGGTTTCTTCAGACAGATGAGATTAACATTGTTCCTTTTTAAGGAATGCTGATATTTACAAGCATCTAGAACAGTATCTGATAATGTACTTTGTTGATAACTAGATTTGGTATCCATGTATTTACTTTATTTTTTATTAACCTATTGCATGTTTGAAGTAATTTTGTTATATGACACTGTACATCCTTCGGTTATTTATAGGTTGACCCCTCTTCAAATGTATGTTATCACACCATACTACTACCACCAAAATAAACCAATAGCACCCCTTCACAGTTCATTAGACTTCCTCTACCCTTTTCCCCAAACCCATCTTTTCCTACTTTGATAACATCAGTTCTTCCCTCAGGGTCTAAGGATACATTGTGGTTTATTCTTGTCTGTTCCTTTGTGTTGTTTCCTTATATTTCACATATAAAAGAAATCATCTGATACCTCCTTATAATTTATTTCTCTCAGTATAATCCCTACCAGCTCCAACCCGTCACAAATAGCAAAATCCCATCCTTTTTTTATTTTTTTATAGTTGAGTGTTGAATAGTACTCAATAATCCATTGTGTATATAGTATCACAAATTCTTTATCCACTCATACTTGGACATTTAGGTGATTTCTGTAGGTTAGCTATTGCTCATATTCCTATGAAATGAATATAGAAATGGTTAATCTTTTCAAATTAGTGTTTTGATATTCTCTAGATAGATACCCATGGACACTTAAGCAGCACTCAAATATCCAGATAAGTTTCTCGGTGAGCTTTTGTAATATCAATAGTAATTGCATTATAGTATAGCTTAGCTTTATTTCAGGATAGATATTAACACATTTCTGCCGTTGATGCTTGTTGATGAATTTCTCATCAGCATCATTATTCCTTCTTTGATTTGTAATAAGGTCTTTTTTTTTTTTTTTCAGTGACAAGTGAAAACAAGCCAACTTAAGCAAATTGTTAATTAAAATATATTTTAAATCTATTTCATTGTTCACCTTATATGTCATAATAATTTATTGTTTAAAATTATTTTAAGAACAATTTTAAATATTGCTCACTAAAATAATAATTGGCTTGTTAAAACAATAGTTATTTAGTTGTCATCTTGTATGTAATTGAGTTTGGAATTTCATTTCAAGAAAATGAAATTTAAATTTTACTTTATTTATTTTAAAGAAAATATTTAAATTATTAGTGGACACATGGTTGTATAGATGTTATATTGCATTTCTTATATGGAAGATATGTGTTTACTATGTAATTATATTACATATAATATATATTTACTATGTAAATATAGGGTTTTAAGTCATAGTTTTATCAAGATTTTAGAATGATTATGTAGTCTGACACTTCAGAATTTACATTTGCATGGTTTCCTTTACAAGCTGTTATCCTCTTGTGTTTTGACATGAACAAAACAATGAATTACAGGAGAAACAAAACATACGAATAAGTATGAAATTAGTAAGCAGTAAGAAATTTCATAATCATGTGACCAGATAATTTGGACAATGATGAAATTGTTCAAGAGTTAAAGAGACAATAAGGCACTTTTATAAGGTGCTCTAGTGATATTTCTTGGAATTAAACTCTTCTGTTAATCAAGAGTACATAGATACCATATGTAAACTGTAGACTAATAAACAATATTAGCAAATGATGGTTTATATTGAATTTCTCTTTAATTCTATTTATTTGCCTATACTGACATTTTTTCATTACTTTGGAATTGTTCATTATCTCCTGTGATAATCCTTTGCCAAAGTGTGAAATGTACCATAAAGATAACATTGACATATATCTGTATACTTATATATAGATATAGATATCTCTATAAATATATATCGATATAAATATATATCAATATCTATATATGTCTATAAATTTGTTCAGGACATTAAATGATAAGAATTTCAGTTTTAATGATCATTTTTTAATTTTTTTCATTCATGTACTTAACAGAAAATATTTGAAAGGAAATTTGGAAATGAAAACCCCCAAATTAAGAAATTTAGGAAAATGCTCTACACGGTCTCAATGTAGCCACTAACCACCAAATACAAAGTAGAATAAATGTGCCTAGTGGTATAACGGTACTCTCAGTGATTTACATGATAGTATTGGAAGTATGTAATCATGGCCTTCCCTGGTGGTGCAGTGGGTTGGGAAGCAGCACTGCAAGCTAGCCGAAGCTTCTTCAGGGCGAGTTCGATCCCTGCTCTGGGGCTGATCCACATGGAGTGGCAGACTTCTCCTGACACACCCGCTGCTCCCATCATTAGTGCACTTCATTGATTTACCTGTAACCCACTCTATCTCTGGTGTAGCTTCTCACTGCCCGTGCACTTCTGGCCTATATTCCAGTTCTATATGAATAAATAAATAAATCTTAAAAAAAATAGTGTAGTCACCCAAATTGCTGTTGTTATAAAGTGCATAAGACAGATGTTGTAGTATTTAAAATATTAGTATATAGATAGACATAGCACTGACCTAGTCTCATACAGTCAGGTCAGTGAGTCCACACCATATCATTAAAATAGATGTATCAGTTACAAAAATGTGTTAACCTACATTCAGGTCAGAAAGTGTTAGCCTTTGACAAGCTGTTCAACTGTATGGGCAGCTCTCCAAATTCCAAAGCTAAAACCAATAAATTTGCAGATTTTTCTCAGGCTGCTAAGTAAGAAAGAACTGGGGCAATAATCATATACTCTCTTCAGCACTACTTGAGAGGAAACTAGCATGGTGCTATATCAAGAGCCATGAAGAATATGACTAAAGAAAGTGAACAAAATAAAAATTTCAACTTTCAGAAATCTGTGTTTTTTGTATATTCTGTGTGACACACGAAAAAAGGTAACAAACTGCGAAAGTCATATTGTTTAAAATGATATGATGTTGATTTACTTTTATTAATAACATATAACTGAGGAATTTTTTAAAATAACTTCCACAGGAAGTGTTATAACAAATATTTTCTCTCAAATAATCTCTTCCTTTTTTTTATAGTTCCTTGTGGATATTTTAAGTTCTTAATTTTGATATAGTCAACTTTATATTGTTTTATGGTTATTGTTTTTTAATGTCTTATTTAAGAAACCTAAACCAGTAGAATATTTTCCCTAGTACTTTTTCTAATAGTTTGCATTTCACAATTAAGACTTTAATTTCCTTTAATATTTTCCATATGGTGGGAAGTAAGACTGTATTTTTTTTTGTTTGTTTGATTTTTGTTTTTAAGACTTGTTTTCTTATGCATACAGAATTGGGATACAGGCCAGAGGTGCTAGGGGTTGGAATATCCACCAGAGACAGAGTGGAGAGCAGAACAAGCAGATGTACTAAAATACACTGCTGAGGGGAGCAGCAGGTGAGGGAAGGTCTGCCATAGCATGTGGATCACATCCCTGGCTTGAATCAAACTACTGCAGTGGCTGTGGTAGCTTCATAGTGATGTGCTTTAACCCATTGAACTACCAGGGAGGGCCCTATAAATTTAATTTTTAACACTATCTCATATTCCTATGACTCTCTTTGAATATCACAATTTCTAACCACCGTAAATGCATAAGAACACTTGAAAACTTGCAAGTTATCATAGAAAGAATAAGAATAATTCCTTTCCAGAATAATATACTGTTTTACAGAAATATCTTGGACAATCTATGAGACATCTACTTATGTTCGAATTCTTAGCTCCTTTCAAAAATTCTTCTGCTTGAGGAAGTGGGAGTAGAGAGAGAATCAGTTAAAGCTGGAGATGTCTGTTATCCTTCTAAGATCCAGGAAATCCTCAAAAAACATTTCATGCAATTTTTCTAGTTAGTCCTCTAATTTGGAATGCATGCACAGCCATAATGCTAAAAATTGATATCCACATTTCAAATACCATTGTCTGCCAAAATGAGACTATGAGGACCTAATAATACAATTATAAATATGCTGACCTTTAGCTTAAAAACTAGTTCTATATTCATCTGCATATGATTATTTATGATTATAGTGAGAGATAGTTTAGTTGCAAATCAATTCACATTCACAGTATCATAGAATGGACGGTTCTCTCAATCACAAACTCTTACCCCTTTATTTTCACAAAGCTTTGTAACAATGGATATTGTAGGTTGAATTTTCTGATAACTAGAAAGAAGCTACATGTTCTTTTCTAGTACACCAGCATGTATATCTGAGTGAAGGTTAAGGTTAACTTAATTCCTCACTAGAGTTGAAAATCAATTCTTCTACCCTTTTGTCATAATCCTATCAGCTACACAGAGAAGCTGTTCTATTCTTGAGTTATATTTGAATTTTCACAGGGAATTAAATTTTAGCTTTCAGAAACTGTGAGGTTTTATAGGATGACAGGACCTTTTTGTCTGTATTTATTGTAATAAGTAGTGACCCTGTCGTACTAAAGGGGTCTTCATATGGGGTCTTTGCTAAGAATAAAGGACACACAGAGGAGGAATATGTGAATTTATGGTCTCTCTGCTGCTGGAAAATGGTGTACAAAAAACATTCCTAAACTCACACAGACAGAAATAATATGATTTAAAGGGCATTTCAAAAGTAGGTGTTGTTAATCACAGAACAATCATCAAAAATTATCTAATAGTTTTCTTTGCCAGCCAACAACTAATTCCATTGAAAAGCAAATAATTTACTTTTTGTAATAAAATAGTATAAATGCATAATAATTAACCTTCCCAATTTCCTGAGCTAGGATTTTAAATTAGTATATTTACTGAAATTAAATCTATTAAGACAGTAAATTAGATGGGAAGAACCTTTCATAGTAGGTTACATGTGCCTAATTATATACAAGGGAATAGTTCTGTTTTGTTGATTGAGGCTCACATCTTGGACTTTGCTTTCAAGTTCAGTGAGGAGAAAATGAAGTGTTGGATCACAAGGATATAACAAAGAACTAATAGATAAGGATATGACATTTCACACACAGATCAACTAGCCTCCAGCACACTATCCCTACTTTGGGAATGATTTTATAAACTGCTCATTAAAATATCTTCCAGTATACATTATATGTATAGGGGCAGATTTTTTTTTTT
>NW_004567104.1:54502331-54533623 GCF_000260355.1 Condylura cristata | reverse complement strand
CAAACAAACAAAAAACCTCTAAAAATCCATAATTTCCTTTTTTTTTTAAGATTTATTTATTTGTGCATACAGAACTGGGGTACAGGCTAGAGGCTCAGGGGCGGTGAGAGGCTTCACCAGAGACAGAGTGGGGAACAGAACAGGCAGATTAGGAAGTACACTGCTGAGGGGAGCAGCGGGCGGGTCAGGAGAGGTCTGCCACGCCATGTGGTCACTTCATGCGGAAGTGGCTTTAGCTTCTCAGTGCTGTGCTTAACAAGCTGCGCCACCAGGGAGGGCCTCCTCTTCACTTTTTAATCAGTTTATTTAGATTTTATGGCAGTTATCCATAAAATAGATTTGAAGTCATTGTTGTGTTGTCAAAAACTTTGGTATCATTTTCAGTACTTATTCACTGTACATGTATTACAGTTGAAGAAATTGCTACTGTGAATGAATAAATGCCAGGCTAATTTTTTGTTGTTGTTGTTGTTCTTGCGTTTCTTAACATATTATGCTTTCAATTAAAGTAACATTTAGTTAAATACTATACATGAGTCATAAATATAGATATAAATATAGAATAAATCCTTTTCAGGTATATGCTACCTCATCATCCCCACCATATCCTACACATATTCAATTGTTCTCTTTCCCTTCTTACCTGTCCATTGCTCCTTACTTGATGGTAACCTCAGTTTTACAGTCAGATTTCTACGGTTTGATTTGGTGATATTTTCTGACTTTGTTTTTCTGTATTCCACATATTAGTGAAGTAATCCAGTATTTTATTATTTTCTCATCCTGGCTTATTCACTTAGCATAATCCTTTCCAGTCCCATCCATTTTGTTTCAAATTATTATACATAGTTCCTGTTTTTTTTTTTTTTGGTTGATTATTTTTTTTTTGCTTTTGGTGTTTTTTGCCCTTTTTATTCCTTTCTTTTTTCTTTGGGCCTTGGGTTTTTTCTTTTACTTTGGTTCCTTTATTGGGGTTTTATTGACCTTAAAAATATGTACTTTTAAAATAGTATATTCAAAGTACTAAGGTAGATATATTGAAACAGAATCATGGCCTCATATGGCAGGTCTTTTTGTAATATTTTGAGGATCCTATATACTGTTTGCCATAGAGACTAAACCAGTCGATAGCAACCATGTACCTGGGTTCTCTTCAATTTATACCCTTGCGAGTACTGTTGTTTTGTATCTCTGTTTTGATTTGAATTTTTAGTTGATAAGTGAGAGAGGCATTTATTTTATGTTCCTGTTAGCCATTGGTATATCTTCTATGGAGGACTCTATTTAGGTTTCCCCCCCTTCTTGAGTATGCTTTGTTGTTGTTGTTGTTGACTTTGTCAGTTCTTTGTCTATTCTGAATATTAATCCCTTTTCAGATTATTAGCAACTGGTAAATGCTAGTAAGTACCATAAAATATTTAGTTTGTTCGTGGTAGTATATTTTTTCAAAAATTACAGAGGACAACAAGATATATATCACAATTTTTACCCTCAAGAAAAGAGGCCACAAAGGGGTTTTTGAAATATATGATTAAATCTTGTGTTCTTTGTGATCTGTTTATAATGCTAACCTGTGTCCTCAGTTAGCTGCCAGATATAGATCTTATTTTTAAAATCCTATATGTCTAAACAACAATCCATCAAGCCAGGTCTCATTAAACCAGTATTTGAAGTTTCTTCCATTTCTTGATAGAGGATGCTGCAGGAATACATCTCCTGAGATTTGTGCAGAATGAAATCAGGCATGTCTTGATTTGTATAAGCAAATCTCTAGAACTGCTGTATTATTTCTTTTAGAATAAAATTCTGCCACAAATGAATAGACACATTAACATGTGCTCTTACTGGGGTTTATCTTTCACATGTTTAAACATGATTTTATTTATGCATTATTATTTTTATAGAATAGTAATTTTGTGATGATGTACTTATTTGTATTTTTAATGACAACCTTGCTTCCAAATTTGGTAAGACATGTTATATAGAAACAACTACTAGGTTACATATTGAATATATATTTCCTATAAGTAATATATAACTTTAAAACTGAAAATCATCATTAACATCACATTGAATAGAAAATGCTTAAAGTAATGCAATGTCCAACACTATAAAAACAATCAGACTATATGGAGGTGTTAAACTATTTTTGTATTGAATTTACTAATTGCATCTATAATTAGTTCTGTTACAAACTTCATAAATTTATTTTTAGTTCATATAATCACTGATCTTGGATTACATTTATCCTTAATTATACACAAACACAACACAAATGCTAGATGTTAAAATATTGCATCCCTTTAAGGAGAAATATGTTCTTCATTAATCTAAAATATTTAAGAGCTGAAGAAAAACCTTAAAAAGGAAGTTTCAAACCCTTTTAAAAATTATTCCAAACATGATACTGTTGTATATTTAATACATTTCCAAGAGGAACTAATTTTTTTTTCATATTGAAATAGGATACATTTAAGGTTATTATATTTTAATGTTTCTTCATATTCTAATAGTTTAAAAATATCTTCTAAATATGTAAGAATTGCTTTGCTTTAGTATGTATTAGCTAACTAATAAATGTGTTTGTGGGATAAGTACTGTCATTTATATTATAGAGTTCACACCAACTGAAGAGGTTAAATTTTTAAAATATATAATCAACTATAAAATGTCAAAATTTCATTGAATATTAGATTCTGTTTTCCATAGCACGATTGATAAAATGTTTTCTTCTTAGAAAAATTAAATTACTAACCAGTAATTGTAGTTCTGTTAATGTAATATTCTCAGTGGATTTTTATCAGTTATCTTGGGGCATTTTAGTATATTAGAAGTTTTAATGTTTCTCCATTATAAAATAAAGTAAATTAAGTTCTGATAGATTAAGTCTTAAATTTCTCTAACACATTTCTTAACAGGCATTATTTATTATTATTTTCTTCCCAACAGTCTTGTAGAATAGATTGTTTTGAGTAGATACAGTTATTTAAGGCACAGAAAGCTTGAAATAAAGACACAAGAATATAATATCATTAATAGAGATGGAGTTAAAATTAGTGTCTGATTACTCTTAGTGAAGCTCTATTGAGTCTGCCTTGGTGGTAGCTAAATTATGTTGCAAAGGAATATAAATGGAGTGTGCTAATATTTAGAGGACAAACTATAAAATAATGTATCGATACTATGCAGTATGTTGTAACCTTTTAAACATGTAATTCAGTGTGATGTCTTGTACAGTGAACTGTGGGTTACTTACCAAAATATATTTTTTAATTTGTCTGTAGCATAGAAATTCAGTTATGCTGTAATGAGCTTGAAAGCATAATGTATGAAAATCTCTATATTCTACAGTAAAAATAAAGAAACATAATTGCTTTATTCACAGTTACATGAATGATAAGAAATGCTTCTGTGGAATCATAAATGGCAAAATAACTTGAAAATAGATCATTAGTTTTCACATACTGTTGATTTTCAAAGACTAATTTAGAAGCTTAAATTCTAAATTCCAAATGTTTGATTACTGTTGTAATGTCAAGCTATCTTTTATTCCCATATTGTTTAAGTTCAAATCAGTAAGTTTAAACATTAGATTTAAATGACATAACTTCACTGATTATAGGGATAGGAATAATAAAAAAATATTGTTATTTCAGATATTAGTATTTAAACATGCAAATTATGTCGTGGAATTTTTTTCTCTATTTTGTAGAGTAAGTTTCAAATTTTGTTGTGTAGAATAGAATTTGAACAGTGTTACTGTTGAAGAAAATATCTGGTAACTAAAAATTTGATAGTATATTTTCATACTATTGAAGCAGACTTATATTTTAGAAATAAAGATTGCATAATGAAAAATCATTATTTCATAATGACTTGTATTTGTTACTACAAAGTCAGAGTCATTCCAGATGAACATTTGTGTTTCTCATTTTAAAGGATGGATGATTTAAAAGACTTTAATATAAAGTTGACTTCTGATAGGCCCTCTATGATGGTCTAGGGGTAAAGCCTCAGTACTATGAGCTCCATGACCTGAGTTTGATCTACAGGAGGAGCTGACCTACTAGACACAGCAGACCTCTCCTGTTTCACCTGCTGCCCCCTTACCTTAGCTGTGTATTTCAGTAAACCTGACTGTTTTGCTCCCCATTCCATCTCTGGTGAATCCTCTCACCCCCTCACACACACAACTGGCCTACACCCCAGTTCTTTTATACAAAAATAAAATAAAAATAATTATTTTTAAAAAGTTTATCCGGCCCTCCCTGGTGGCGCAGCAGGTTAAAGAACAGCACTAAGAAGCTAAAGCCACTGCATGAAGAGTTCAATCTTTGCTCCCGAGTTGACCACATGGTGCGGCAGACCTCTCCTAACGTGCCCGCTTCGCCTCTCAGCAGTATACTTCGTCAAACTGCCTGTTCTGTTTCCTACTCTGTCTCTGGTGAATCCTCTCACCGCCCCTCCACCTCTGTCTGTACCCCAGTTCTGTGTGCATAAGTAAATGTTAAAAAAAAAATAAGTGCACTTCCAAATTTTAATTTACAAAAAAATATACTATTATTAATAACTTCCTTTCAAAAAAGCTTACTACAAAAATAGCATAGGCTAATTCTGACATATAGGAAAAGAGAAAATGAGCCAAAGATTATTTTTAAATATGTGTAAGCAAAATTTATTTTGACATTAACCACAGATCTCTTGCATTCTTTCCACATATGTGCACACACAAATCAATATTGTTAGTAATGCGTACATGATAGCCCAGTAAGTGCATAAATAGTATTATTAATAGTTTCTGTGAGTTCTATCCCTGATATATTATTTCTAGAAACACAATTAAAATATACAAACACATTTTTATTATAAAATTCAAGTCCATAACTCAAAGTCATAGTAATTATAGTGATATTCTTTAAAACATTATATTTTGCCAGACTTTTTTAGCCTACTCTGTAAGCTTACATTTTTTGCATTGAGACTCAGGACATAATTTCTTCTCTTCTCAGTCATATTTTGAAGGCAACATGTAAATAGTCCATAGATTCTGAAATGAGATTGAATATATCTCCTGTTCACTTTCAATGCACTCTTTTCCTCCTATAAATATCATAATTTCTTATAATTCTTATAATGTAATAAATTCTTATAATTCCTTATTTTAAAATAATCTGGCAAAAATAGCTGCCTAAAACATATTTGGAAAGTGAATTAATAAATGAAACAAAAAGTTTCTTATATGTTGATTTTAATAACATTTTATAGTATTTTCTTTCTTTTTAACATGGGCTTATATATTATTTATGTTTATTTACATGATTAAGCATATATTTCTTAGCTCAATCCTAAAATTAAGTATGGTATCTATAAAATAATTTTATGTAGCAAAATAATGCAAAACTTAAAACACAAGCAGTCTTTTCCCAGTCCTCATTAGAATTATAATGTAAAATGTTGAAAAATGATTTCCCTCTAGGAAGTGAAACATCTCATATTTTCTATGAAAAATACCAAAGGAATTTGAAGTAAGATTGCTAAAAACATGATTTTCAGAGTATTGAGAAAATAGCTCATCAGGTGAGACTATGATAGTATTGTGTTATCATGGAAACTTGTCAGAAATATTCATTCACAGAAATTGTGAATTTTATGTTTTTTCTTTCTTTGTTTGTTTTTGGCCATAGAGAATACAGTGATTTCTTTTCTCCTGTGTCGATAATATGGTGGTACTGTCTCAATAAAGAACCCCAATAGAAAAATGAGCCTCTATCTAACTACTATGAGATAATAGTCTGAGATCAACTATTTTTAAAATTAGAACAATGATTTTTTTAAAGCTTTCTTGTGCTATCTAATTGGAGTGTGACCAACATTTTCATATACTGACCAAATTATTAATTTATTTGGATACACATTTTTCAATCAATTTACTTTGAAGCCTTTTAGGCAAGCAATAATAATGAAAACTTATCTGTGTCCTGGGGTGGAGGGATGGGTTCCTTATTTCAATGAATCTGATGGTTTGTTGATAACTGTTTTTGAAAATGTTCCAAGGAACATTCTTTGTGTTTTTATTTTCTTTGAGGCACTGAATTTTGAGACTTTGTATATGTTTCGTCATTATGTTAGAATCAGCTGAACCAGATATACTTTTAGAGGAAAAGACATGAATTTAAATTAGCTCTCACTAAGTCCATTTGCCTAAATAATTTGAGTGGTCAGTGACAAGCCTTGGTAAAGTTCCTTTAATTAACAAGAGTTGAATTTTCATTTAATTTCCAGTTATCAAGACCACAAAGGTTTACAAATATTTCATGATTTGGGAACAGCCACTCATTTCTATAGATAGCCAAAATTCTATACTTGGATCAAACTAGAGTACTGAAGCAGTGTCCTAGATAGAATGTTTTGGTCCTTGAGACAATTATTTTCATTTATTTTTAAAGACATACACATTAATGTTATTGTAAAGAAAAGGTAAATTTTACTAAAGCTGATACCTGAAGTTATTCTAAAGCGTTTGCTTTCAATGAAAACTACTTTTGCCATTTACTGTATGTCTTGCTTGAATATTTAGGGATGCATTATGTGATTAATAATCTAGGATTCTTGGCTCTCCCTGGTGGCACAGCTGGTTAAAGCACAGCACTGAGAAGCTAACTAACGCCACTTCCGCATGAGTTTGATTCCCGCCTGCCCCGGAGGTGACCACATGGCGTGGCAGACCTCTCCTGGCCCGCCCGCTGCTCCCCTCAGCTTCCCTCGAGCTCCCCTCGATCTGCCTGTTCTCTGGTGAAGCCTCTCGCTGCCCCTGAGCCTCTGGCCTGTACCCCAGTTCTGTATGAACAAATAAATAAGTTAATTAAAAAAAATAACCTAGGATTCTTAACTTGAGTAGCTATACTTACATGACCCAAAATAAACCACACCCCACTATTGAAATAGATTGGACTCCTAATTTGAGAGCAATTATTCATTTTATGAAAATTATGTTAAAAGTGCATTGAGATTTCTTATTCAAAGAAAAAAAAAGAACACTGTCTATATATTTTTAATATTTGCATTTGATTACATGATCAAATGACACATTTATTCTATGAAGTAGAATGATGCATATTTTGTGCATACTTATAGTCAAAAATATCTTTCACAAAATGCTGTATACACACTAATTAATCCTTACATCCTTCCACTGAAATAAGCATTATAATCCCTATTAAAGAGATGTGGCATGGAAAGGTTTATCTACTGGCTTATCTACTCAAATCTACATAAATTTAAAGAGGGGGCTCAGATTAGTTATCTATATTTGGTTGTTATTCATCCCTGTGTAGTCTGATAAATTAGCCATTCTATTAACAGATTTAAGGATTAAATAATTCTGCAGATACTTTATTTTTTTAATTATTTTATCAAACATTGAACACGAATAGGAATCATTCACTTGCTGAATATAACTTCAGATAAAGCATATAGGGCATCCTCAGTGTGTTACAGATGTCAAGTAATAGTTACACATAAAAATTATATACAATACCCAACTTACTTTGTATCTTTGAAAACTTAGCTTATCTAAATCTATATTTCAAAGTGTATACAATTAAAGGCAGTACTGTAATTATAGAAATTAAACTTCAAATTAGTAGTATTTATATTTTTACTCTTGTCTACATGTAAAAATCTAAATAAAAACTCTAGATAATAAATTATTCACAATTACTGTCCCTTTAAGTAATTATTTTTGCACCACAGCTCTACAGTTGTAGAGCACTGCCTGATGTCAAAAAAAATTAGGTTACCTGGGGATGAATACTCTCTAATGGTAAGATCACCAGACTGCAGTCATGGGTGAGCCCCAGTTCCTATTCTTAGAATCACCCAATAATGCCTAGTCTAATCTTCTGCATTTTTTTTTTATCGGTCTTCACTTTTGTTGCTTCACTTGTGAAAGAAGAGTTTAATTCCATTCAACACATATTTTTGAATATATACTGGCAAAGAAAAACATGTAACATAAATGTGTAAAAATTTTGTAATCCCAGTTAAGAAACTAAATAATGGAAAAAGCAATATAAAATCAGTTATTCTAAGGAAATAACATAGGATTTATAGAATTTAAAGAATAGTGATTATATTCAGATGGTGAACTCACAGATAATTTTCCTAAGTGAAAAGTGGTTAAGGTGTCACTTAGAATTTCATGCAAGTGACATTGATTGTTAGAAGTGATCAGGAGTGGGATCTACGTGGAAGAGGCATGAGCAAAGGCTCAGAAGTTGACTGTTATAAAGTAACTGGTGGAAAAGATGGTGATGTAAAGAAAAATATTCTAGAATTTATTGTGAAAGTCTGTGAAGTCCAGGAAAATGCATTTAAATTCTATGCTCTTGGCAATGGAAAAGTATTTTTAACATATATTATCAACACTTATTGAGGTAGCATTAGTTTACAATGCTGTGTGATTACAGATTATGTAATCATGTCACAAGAATGTTTTCAAAGTGACTTAAGTAATCATCTATCTACAATTATTGCTTTTGGGAAGAGCTCTATAGTTACCACTATTGGTGGCATGTGTGGGGTAAGATGGAACATCAAATAGTTCAGATTGTGACATCTGAAAGGGGACAGTGGCAATGAGGGAAGAAAGATTACATTCATATACCGTATATTGCATTTATTGTATAAATGCACATGCACATATATGCATACACTATATACTCACACCTCCGAAGGCTATAGTTAAAGGTCGAAGCACTCAACTCCTGAACCATTTAGCCTCCTGAATATGTCTGTATATAGATGTTTATATGCGTGTGTGTGTGTTTATAATCAAATATGAAACTGTAGTATATATTATAGAAATTGTCAGATTTGAGAATCACTATAGAAAAAGAAGGGGGAAATGATACTTTACATGTATAAAGGGTTTCTAAGAACAGTTTGTAAATAATTTCAAACTCCTTTAAAGTAAAATATTTCATGTAACAAAATTTAAGATAATTTGAACTTACCCATGTAATAGTATGGGTGATAGATTTTTGAACAAGCTTTCTTTTCTGAGTGTTAGTTTTTTTAATTCAACATAGATGTTAAAGGTTCCTGAATTTTCTCGACTAAATGTCTCTGACTTTTTAGGGATTGTACTTATTTGAGTTACTGACAAGTTCACAAATTTCTGAACTACTGTTTATTCATATGCATATATATGCGGCAGTACACAGATACAAAATGATAGGAAGATTTTTGAAAAGTAAGGGGTTTTATTTTTTTATTTTATCTAAAGAAAAAAAAATTGAAAGGAAATTGAGCTAGTAGAACACAGCTGTACTATCATGATTTGAAACTTGTAACACTGCATCAACAGGCAAATTTTTAACACAATTTCTTGTCAAATAATGCCTAATTCTTTCATAGGTAGCATCTATGCCTACATATCTTACTTATGCTGTTGGTAACCTTCAATTTATTTGCTTCTGATTTAGTTTTATCCTTAGGTTAACACCTCTCCCTTTTGGTATTCTATAAAATGCAATAACCTTAAAATCAAAGAAGACAGAAATTGTAAGGAACTTTGAAACTTATCCGGGCTGTGGTGGTGCAACGGGTTAGGACACAGAACTGCAAGCTGGCCGCAGCCACTTCAGTGCTTGTTCAGTCCCCAGCCTCGGATGTGATCCACATGGCACAGCAGACCTCTCCTGACTCAACTGCTGCTCCCCTCAGCAGTGTACTTTGTCAATCTGCCTGTTCTGCCCCCCACTCTGTCTCTGGTGAATTCTCTCACTGCCCCTCCATTTCTGGCCTGTACTGCAGTTCTGTATGCATAAGTAAATAATCTAAAAGAGAGAGAGAGAAGGAGGGAGGGAGGGAGGGAGGAAGGGTGGGAGGAAGGGAGGAAGGGGGAGGAAGGGAGGAAGGAAGCACTGCCCCTCCATTTCTGGCCTGTACTGCAGTTCTGTATGCATAAGCAAATGAGTCTAAAAGAGAGAGAAAGAGAGAGAGAGAGAAAGAGAGAGAGGGAGGGAGGGAGGAAGGGAGGAAGGGAGAAAGGAAAAAAAAAATCCACTCCAAATCCCTGGTCACAATAAAAAATTGTGATGATCCTGGTCTTAATTAGCCTGCTTATCTTTGAGTTTGCACAATTATTGTATTCTTTTCCATGCACAGATCTCATTGCTATGAAGTTTTCAGGATTAGAAAGTTCATTATTGAGCTAGAAGTTGCCTAATTTTAACTTATAAAAAAAAATGACTATTTATGACTACTTGCTTTCTCCCCCATCCCCTTAACACAGGAGTCTAATGACTCTTTGACATAACAGACTTTCAATATATCAGAACTGTTATTGTGCCATGTAAAAAAGAGAAACATCTTCACATTGAAAGTGGAGAAATTGTCTCAGGTTTGTGGTTTCCAATATTCTGTTTAATTATTTTTCTTCTTGCCACAAATTGTCAGAAAATTGAGAATCACTGTTGAGGGACAGTTCATGTATTAATGTGGGTTGGATTTTCTCCATTAGAAAATGTCTGTTGAAGTTTCTTTTACCAGCAATAACATTATCTCATTACTTTTTTAAACAATCAAATAAAGGCATGAAGATGAATTTAAGTGAACCAAATAGCTGTGTTGAGTCCAACTAATATTTAGTATTTTTGCCTTTTAGTTACTATTATTAATGGAATAAAAACCTCAATGATAGTAAGACCAAGGGCTTATTAGATAAACAAGTGTAGATTTGAACCTGGAGGCAACCCTCAGATTCTACTGTGTGAGAACTCTGACCACAACCATAAAAATTAATTGTATACAGGTAGGTGATCAATATTACAAATTAATTATTTTTGACAATGAGGACTTCTGGTTTTAAGATGTTTTAACCTGAAAACATGTTACCTAGATGTAAAAGGCAATATTTGGGGTTTGTCTTTTCTTTTTTAAGGCATTCACTGTAGTGATTCAGAGGCTGCATATGCATTATTTACATATGTATGGCTCCTTTGTTATTGGTGGTGGTAGAAAGTATTGGCTTTATCCAAAAGCAGGAGCTTTTTAGAGAGCAGTTTCATAGATTTCTAGTCTATGCCGATGTTCTCTCTCCTCTTTTTATCTTATCTCTTGATTACTTATCTGCTAGAACAGAGGTTTTATTTCCAGAACATTTTACAGCATGTTTGCATCCACACCCATTATTTAAGACAAAAATTAAGATTTAATATGAAAGTGTATCTACTTTCTTAAGCTTACTAAATTTCAATATTGGTGTCTACGTGTTTTCCAATTGTTGATCATATATAAATGTAAATAAAAGTCATGCTAATTTATTGGCTTAAACTAGCCAGATGATGATATGTCATGTGCATAGTTTGCTTTGTGATTTTAGACTTAAGACTTTATAGCTACCCTCAGGAAGAACAACATCAACACAAACAACTCTACTGAAAAATTGCAAAGTACTTGAAAATATCTCCCTTTAACATTAAGATACATGCTACAATATAGATGAACCTTGAGGTATTTTTTTTTTTTTGATAAGCCAGTCACAAAGAGAAAATGTATTTGTAAGATGCAGCTTTTATAAGATTCCTAGAATAGTGAAACTAATAAAAACAGAAAATAGATTAGTGATTGGCAAGGATTATAGGTAGGTAGGACTGGGTTGTTATGTCTCATTAAACATGTTTTTAGTTAAAAAAAAAAAGTACAGCAGTTGATGGTTAGTGCCACAAAATCATGCACTTATAAGATAAATGTGTTGTATATTCACCATCATTTTAAAGAGGTGATTGCTTATTGCATTGATACAATGAATATAAAAATTGATTCATTGAAAGTAAAGGAAATTCTCATAAAAATGAGTGTAAGTGTGTGTAGTCTCTCACATTCAACAGTTTTTATTACCAATACTGCAGTTAATCTGAGTCATATTCTAATCACATAATACAAAGAACATTCCAAAATCAAAATAGGCAAGAAGAAATTATTAACATTTAAAACTGTGGATCAGGCTGATACACAAATTTGATACATTCTTTAGTGGGTTCTGAAAAGTTGTCTGGAGCAATTTGAGAAAAGCTGGCCTTTACCATTCAATAAAATGCTCTGTCACTGCAACACTACATGCACTTTCATTAGTCACAGCCCCTTACAGACACAGAAGATATAGCTACAGATTTATAGCTAGCTCTCTTTTGATACATTTTGTTTTATGCTAAAAAGGTACTGCCTCTATACTTGGATCGTATAAGCTAAAGGAAAATTAGGTCAATTCTATGAGGAATAATTTAAAAAGTGATACCTTTGAAACCGTTTTATTCAATGAGGTACTCTTAGATGAATGTCAGAAACCACTTTTTTTTCTATCAGTGTGTGCAGTTTGCTGTGGGGTTTTTATAATTTTCTGAAACTGATGACTTGATTGCTTTGGGGAAATTCACATGCAGATTTTACCTTGAAGAGTCAAAAAGCATTGCTAAATGATGGATCAAGTGTAATGGGATTAAGGATTTTTTTTCCATCCTTTTTATATTAATTACCCATCCATAAAGAGAGAAACTAATCACCCTGTCCCTGACTAATGCTCTGTAGGCTTTTGATATCTGTTTGATGAAACTATCACAAAAGATAAAGCTGGAAAAATTATTTTCTACTTTAGATGCATATAACATTTGAGTTGGCAGGATTTGAGTATCTAAGACCAAATGAATTTCAAGTGATGAGATGCCACCTTGCACAGAGCAGCAACACTTACCAGCTCTTTGATGTTTAATATAAGCATTTGTTTCTAAAACCAACATCTCACTACTAATCAGGTTCTGCAGGCAAAAAGCCTTGTCCCCTTCAACTTTAACAATGTACATGTATAGGATGGGATGGGCTCATTCTGTTTCTGACAGTGTCTGCCAGTATATCAATGCTTATGATTATATTGACTTTTTGATTTACTAGGACATTAATGTGACCAAATACACAAATTCAACTTATTTGTTTGAGATGATTGTGTTAGTATTTTACTCTTAGCATTTATAGTTAGTATTCTTATGTATTGAGCAGCTATAGGTATGACACAGTTATATAGGCACTGGAGATAAGATATCTGTATTCCATAATATTATAGGAAATGAATCTTACATTTGTAGTATTCTATACTAAACTCTGTAACTCCACCTAACGATGAGAAAATAATCGATCATAAAGTCAAGCATTTTGCAAAATATCTGACCATATTTCCTCAAAAATATCAGTTACATATACCACAGAGTGGATGAGACTAAGGAAATGTGACAGCAAAATATAAAGTGGTGCACTGGATTAGAGTATATACATCAGAATCTTAATAAATATAATACCCTGTTATAAGATGCTAGCATTTGGGAAAACTGGGAAAAGAGAATTTTAAATCATCTATGCTGGCATTTAATCTCTCTTATAAACCCTAAATCATTTTAAAATAAAATATTTAAATGACAGATTAAATAACAGTTGTTTTATTAGATGATTTAATATTCTCTATATTTCTCTAGTAAAACTCTGTTTTCACATGCAGTGGAGACCTATCTTTCAGATGTTACAAGTATTACATTTCCATTTAGAAGTCAAGTTGTTTTATTTTATTTTTATAGACTTATGTTTAGCCTGCACTACTCATTTCCATTCTCCAAAAATCAAGTGAATACAATTCAATTATGTAAATTTTTATATGAAAATGGCACTAAAATGTATGCTATGTATAATTGCAATTTACACAAGATGTCCTCTGAATTCTCTTTTCCAGATGATGTAAATAAAAATTATACTCTCAAATTAATACTTAGCTTTTCAGAGATTGCATCAGTGATGCTGGGGAAGGATTAAGGCATTAGAGGCTAAAATCTGTCAAGTGTGGTTATGCATCTGAGATTCATTTACTGAACCATGAACATACTTTTATTATTTTCCATGAAAAATTCATTTCTATAAAGGAATGCTGCATGTGATTATTAATGCCAATAAAGATAAGAATACTGCATGTTTGTACAGTGTATTTTTTTATTGTTGTCCTGAAATAGAACCCTATTAGGTAAGCACAATAGGATACTATTATCTCCAAATTTATTTTAAAATTTTACAAAGAAAAGAAAAGCAAGCAATATGTTCTGTTTCAAAGTATTATGTCTCTGGATACTGGAACAAGCCAGACCACAGTAATTTCCATGTCTGAGACTCTTCTTAACTTGGTGATGATTAGCTTAGTTCTACCAGAGTCTTCCAAATGCTCTTTTTGCTGGGGAAGCTATTTGCATTAATGACTGTGTTGTATATATTCATATTTAAAAGTAAGTCAATCTCTCCATAAATCTACCTACTTCATATAAAGTTGACTTGCACAGTGCATAATAAAAATAGTCATATTCACCTATGCTATGTTAATACTATCTTAAACCCTAAAGATTGAACTGTCTATAATATGAGGCCCAATTTGCACAATACAGTTCTAAAATAAGGAATAAAGTACTTTTATTTTTATGACAATAAAAAGAGAATAATGCCACTCAATGTAATTATTTAGTTAATTATATCTGGATTTCTGATAAAGTGACTTTTACATATTTTATATATGAAATAAATTTAAAATTTGTGTTAGCTTACCAAAAGGTATGAGAATAAAAGGATACCGTGTAGGTGCTTAAATGGCAGGATATAAATAAGACAAATAGGTGATCAGGTTATTAAAGTGTAAAAGATAAATGCAAGGATATTGACATGGGTAGGAAACTAGAAATTATATTTAGATTTTTGATTGAGAGACCGCAAATAACCTTTGTTGCAAGGATTTCAGTTGACGTGTGAACATTTTTTCCTAATAGTTAAGAAACCAGTGTTCAGCAGAAATGTGGGTATAAGTATACATTTTTCTAAATGGGATACTGCAGAACAAGATAGTTCTCCTAATACCTGCTTTCCTTTAACTACAGATTACTTTCAGAGTTGAGCAACGTCCTCCTATTTCATTATATATATATATTTTGTAATGGAAATATGCATTTTCTTTTTCTTTGTCTTATTATTTCCAGTTCTAACATTTGTTAGTCCTCGGCTGGGTACAAATTATAGTCTTCGACACTCTGGGTGGTACTAAAATGAGCAAGATATGTTCCATCTCCTAAGGAAAATATTTTCTAAAAGGTATTTGAGACCTAACAACAAAGAGTATAAAACAAAACGTTAAGGAATTCCTTGCAAACACCCAGGAGGGAAAATACCTAGAGAACTTGCTTGGAATTAAATTGGTAAGAGCTTTTAATGCCATGCTGTAAAAAACAAACAAACAAACAAAAAAAAAAAAACATGATTTTTATTGTGCAAGCAGTAAGTGTGTCATTTATTATTGTAACAAACACATCTTTTTTATGTTTGTGAAAGATCTAGAAGTTTGAATTGGTCAAGATAAAACATCCTAAGGTAGAGAATAAGTTCTGTTGAGAAACTTTCACTTCCTGAAACATCCAGCTGGACTTTGCTTAAACTTAGGGAAAACAGGTGCCTTGTGGGATCTGCAGTATTGCTTTCTGACAGCCTCAGCATTTGACTTTGAACAACCTTGTAAAGTGCTATGGCAGTAAACTTCCTATCAAAGAAATACAACCTTGGCTCCAAGACAAATAGGGTATTTTCGACATTCCCAAGAGAATGTACTGGTGTACTCTTCTGAGACCCAAGGTGGGAAAAATAAAACCCACAGAGTTCTCTAGAGAAGATGCTCTGTCTTTTTTTGGCTGGGATAAATCTGGAGACTGTTCTCAGCAGTACTATGACTAATGTTCTTGGAAGGAATCATCTTTATATTGATCCAAATAAAGAATATTTATTTTAAGATTGGCATCTAATAGCTACTCTTTCGTCTCAAGAGAAAAAGGAAAAAAAAAATATTGTGGTCCTTATTGGAAATAGAAGCATATGTTTCACAAAACATTTAACATTTTTTTTATTATTATCTAAACCTTTATATAAACTAGAAGCAATTAAAATAGACAATATAGACTTCTTTTTGTTCATATAGCAAGCAGTACAAATACTTAAACTGTAACATTGTAAAAGGTAAATCGACAGGACTATCTTGAATAAAATAAGCTTATTTGTAGTAGTGATATATGATTATTTATATTTAGACAAGTGATGTCTGTCTTGCACATCCCTCTCCCAGTTATGGTGGTATTTTCTTGACAAAATGAAAAGAGAACACATTGCTGTTGTTTTTGTATGATGCAACATGAATCTGCTCTATAATGGAGCCTCTGAGGATTTGGTAAGAGCAGTTGAAGAGCTGTGAACTGCACTTAAGCATCTTTAAAATAAAAGTCTTTAATAAACTGGAGCCATTTGCTTCTTCAACTGCACTTAATGGAGTGCAGCCCACAATGGAGAAAAATACAAGAATGAATGAATACTTAATAAATATTTGTTGAATCAAATTGAGTAAGTAATTGATTATTTTCAACCACAAAAGACATTTAGAACATTTAAAAGGAAGGTATTATGGGCAATTTAGCTTAATCCCTGCAGCATTCAGTTGAGTGCATGGCCAGTAGAAGGACACATCATGGTAAGGCAGCATGCTTCAGCACAGGATTTGTTAGGATACAGATAATTGAATATAGTTTCAGGAATGGAGTTGCTAGAAATACAGAAGGTTAAAAAGTGCATATATTTTGTAATAGAATAGTTGGAGGCAATATTTTTTTTCTGGCACACAATAGATTTTTAGATCTAATAAATATTATTTTCTTATTTTTGCTTTCAGGGTGGAAAAATCAGACAAATTTCACCAAAATTAACAATTTTTGAGTATCTAGGAAAGAGCATATAGTTGCCTTCCAGCTTATAGTAGTATGATGCTGCTTGTCAGAAACTTGATGATTTTATAAGAAAAAAAATCTACCTTATAGTCTAATATCTAGAAAGTATACAAGTAAATAATATGGACTAGCAAACCCTTTTTAAAAATTTCTGCCATAGTCCATTGGGTCTGCTCCACATTTTGCTTCTCCCCTGCTCTCTCCCTCAAATAACCTAGTAAGTCAATTATTTACCATTGATTTAGGTTTAGTTTTGACTTTTCCTTATTTTCTTTCTAAATTAAAAAAATATATGAAAGTACCAGATATTTATTTTTCCACTTCTGATTTACCTTCTTGGAATAATCCACTTCAGTATATCCATATTGTTGTAAATGGCATCATTTCATCTCTTATAGTAGATTAGATTCTGGAGTGTATGGGTATTGTCTTCTCTCTATCCACTAATTTGTCATTGGACACTTAGGCTGTTTCCATAATACAGATTTTACAGATGGGGCTGCAGTGAACACAGCAGATTCCCCCTTAAATTACTGATTTTTGTATTCTGGTAACCTAAGAGTGGAATTTCTGGATCATATGGTAAATATATCATTAATGTTTTGTGTAATTCCCATATTGTCTTACCTGTGAGATAAAGTTTTTACACATATTATTTAGTTCCTTTTAAAAATATGTTGGGATATGCATCTTACCACTAAAGACGTTAATGCCCAGAAGAATTTTTCTTCACCCAAGTTCATTTAGCTGGCATCTAAGCTCTTCTTATTAAAACAAAATTTTTGATGATCAGAGAACTTACATGGTTTAGGATGGTGAAAAGGTTTTTTATTTTATCTGTGTTATTTGTGCTTCCAAAATAATATTTAACCTGTTATTATTTCAACAATTTACCAATAGTTTGAGGCTTTCTACTTAAGTTTTTTTTTAATGTGAAATTAGTTATTTTCCAAACATTTTGTATATCTCTCAAGGTCCTTTCAATAGTGAAATACACTTACAAAAAAGTATGACCCTTTATAAAATTGTAGGAAACTCCTTACTAAAACGACATTAAATTTCTTAATTAAAAGAAAATATTGAATTATAGTACTCATTTATAATTTTGTTTCTTTGTCATTTAGTAAATGCTCAACTTGCTGATTTATGAACCTTCTCTTGCTTGAAAGAACCAAGGTAAATTGCAATTGGCAGTTCTGTAAAAAAGTCTAAATTATTTTCTTTCATGAGTAATATGAAAAATTGAAGTGTAATTGATGTTCATTGAAAGTCAATGTGGATTTTTACAAGTACATAAATAGAAACTCTTGTCAAAAATAAAAGGTAGTTGTAAAAAGTGATTTTAGTGGATGTTTTCAAGCATACTTTTTCGAATCTATGCAGTCTGGAGGCTTTTTTTTTTTTTGGAGTATTTGGCATAGATATATAGAATAATTACCATCTTTTGTTGAAATAACATGTCGATATTTTCCAACTTTAGCAAGTCTGGTTTCATGAAGCATCTTAAAATCCTCGGTGTATCAAAATGTATTTGGCAGTATGTAGGGTAGCAGAGAGGTGAGTTACAATTGATTTGTAGGCTCAATAACATACAATTTGATGAGACATAGCGGCGTGTCAGTGCTTAAAATTTTCATCCTGCCAATATTAACTTGTGTTAAATAATTTAGATAACAATATTGTTTGTTGTAGTTTCCATTTTATATAATTTATTTTTATGGCAGATGGCAGTGAAATACATGTATTTATAGATTACCCTTAAATCGTCTATGCTGTCATATTTGGCAAGTTATTTGTTCTTTGCTTTTGTTTTAGTTTTTTTCTATGTACACATGCGATTTTTAAAGATACTTGATAATTCTTTGAAAATTGTGTTTTAAATAAAAAAAGATGTACCTTCATCAAATAAGTTTATCAGTTCCAACATTTGTTTTTGACCTATGAAAGCACTAAAAACTTTTACAAAAATGAGAATAATTAGTAACAATTTTTGTATTTATGCATAAATCATCATCTTATGTCATAGACCACAAATCTGCTATACTGATATGAATTTACATAGTTAAATGTTCCATTTTCAGAATATATGGAATTCATTGAGTGCATTTCCTTTCTTCATAGTCTTATGCCATTAAAAATATTGTGTGTCTGCCAATCAGTATAACTTAGTTTGAATAGGAATATTATCACAGGATTTTATTTGGTTACCTGTATTTTTCTAAGCATAAAAAAACTCTTGATCTTCTATCTTTTATGCAAATATTTGAAAAATGAAGAGCAAATTGAAAATAATTTGAAATGTATTTGTTGATACAGAAAGCAAGCTATTAATATTACATATATTCAAGATCATCATAACTTAGGGAGTTAACTGTAAGCAGCATAATATATAAAGATATTTCATTTTTTCTTTTTTTATGATATGAAAGGTAGATTTTTTTTTTCTCTGACAGATTTAGTAGCATTCTCTGTTTCTCACATTCAGTTTGCAAGTTCTTTTTTCTTCTTTTAAGTGATTAAAAGAATAACACTAAATGTTGAATAAATGAGTTTAGTGCCAATAATAAAATACTATACAGGTATTGTGAACCAGGAATTTGAAGCAATTATCTTGGTAATTGGGATTCAATGTTAGATCATTTTGATAGAAAATCATATGCTCATCAAGTGGTACATAAAATAACTGATAAGTATCTATGTTTTGAAATAAACAATGGGCAGGCCTCATTAAGTATTACTTTTGCTTGTCCTCCTAAAACTCACAATTAACAGAAAATTCATGTTTCATAGGCACAGATAACTCCAAGGGAGATAATAATGGTCTATTTGAAAGAATAAACATTTGTTATTTCATGATTTTTGTGAGTCAAGTTTGTAAGCCTTGGCTGAAACTTGTGTCCCAAAGACTTGTAAAGTTTAATCAAGGTGTAGACTGGGGCTGTAGCCATTTCAACTGAGGTCCATGCCAAAACTTGTTCATGTGACTGATGACATATGTCATCAGCAGCTATTCAGAGATAATAGTTTCCCACTGGACAGCTCACACCTGGAAGCTGGTTTCCCTAAGCTCAACTAAGAGTGAGGAAGAGCCCGACAAGAAGAATAAGACAAAAGCCTATCTTTTATTGCTTGATCTTGGAAATGACCTCCCACACTTTTGCCATGTTGTATTCTTTAGAAATAATTTTGTAAGACAATATTGCACTCAGAAAGGTAAAATAAAAAAGATATGAGGTAAACATTATTGTGTACCTTGAGAAACTGCATTCTGAAAGCTGCAACTGGAAGTTTTCTTCTTTGTTGTTGAATGGCCTATTTTTCCTGTTAGCAATTGTTTTCTTTCCTCCCATCAACACAAGTCCTTTCTTCTACCCAGTCCTGTCCAGTTTTGATTACATGTTTTCAGTCATCTTAGATGTGCAATTAACAGGCATATTTATTTGTTGAAACTGATATATTCTTTGTCTTATGCAGAGTGTAGTATTCTAAATGTCATGACTATATTGTGACAATGAACTTCAAATGAATTAAGGAAATTAATAAATGATTATTTGCTCATGACATTACATTACTCCCCAAACTCACAAAAAATCAATGTCTGAGGAAATTTAACAAGAAGTCGATAATATTCCAGGACATTTTTAGACATGGCAGAGAAGAATAAATGGTAGGAGAATTTCAAGCAAATTAATATATAACAAATCTGAATCACTGAATGTAACCAGGGAATGTATCTTCCTGTGTGCTTCTATCCTCAACTTGTAGAATGCAGTGATGATTATTTTTCACCATCTTCCATAAGTTTTAATTTCCCTTGATGAACCAGGATTTATTGTTCTCATAAAATTTTCTTAATAAATGCAATGAGATTGGTAACTGTGCCAATTAATTAGTCAAGTACATATAAAATCCCTTGTGCTCATTTAACTTGATCTTTTTGAAAAGAGTCAAAACACAGATAAAGAGCTAAAAAGTGTAGTGACTACTTTTTATTTCATATTATAATTTTTAAAAGATAATGTGTTGTTTATTGTACTTTGTAATCAGTATGATGAATGCTATTTTATAAGCAAACCATTTTAAACAAATAGAAGTCTTTAGAGCAGATGTAGGCCAGGAAGATACAAATTATATGTGTAAAATTAATAACTATGTAATGTTACATCTACCCAGACTTCCCTATTACTATCTTTTTATATTAATTAATCCAAAACATTCTTTTTTATGTTTCCTTTTATTCATATGCATTTAGTGAGATCACACCCTACTTTTGTGTCATCTACAGTAAGCAACTCACTTTTACAACTAAAACACATGTCTCATAATAATCTTAAATACAGCTGTTGCAAATAATTAGCATGCACTATATGACAGGAATTTTCTAGTTATTTAATAATAATAATAATAATAATTTGTAATTGTATTATATTTTATCAAAAATACTGTTATAATTGTGCCTTTTCAGATGCAAATTGAAGCAAATGCAAGTTTTGTCATTGACCCACACCTGGACTAGGAATCTAAAAATTATGGCTCCAGATTTGTATTCTAAGTAGGTTGTGCTTTAATTACAAAATCATAATGGCTGATATATTAATACCTGAGTAGAAACAACGTTAAGGGCAGAGGCTTTTCCTGTTTTGTTTTGTTTTTTCTCCACTATAATACCAAATGTTGTTGAATAAATGAATGAGTGAATAAATTCATGTATAAATGTTGTCTGCCTAACTAGCATTGGTGCAAGGAATTAATATAGAAAGTATAAACATTGGTTCAATTTTCTCATTTACCTACCGCCAAAAAGATTGTTTTGATTTCTGGTGTTGTTTATTTTGAATAACAAATAATGGCTCAAAAATTTTCAGTTTCGGGAATGTTTCCACATTCTGGATCACCACATTCATCTTATGGAAGAGCTCCTTAATTGAGAATAAGATGAGACAGTTATTTTTTATTACTATACTATACTTAGTCTAATGATGCTATTACCATGTCTCATGAACTCTGTTTAGATAAAATACGAACTTTACTTGCAAAGCTGTATATTTATTGACAACTTATAATAAGTCATAATAGTAAGAGAGAAGTATAGCACATTGTTGAAAAATGAGTACAGAGCTTCAGGACACATTAAATCAAATTTGGGGAGCAATAAGTTGTCCAATTATGCAAATGTAATTTTCAAAGTCTGAATTAGTTATTGGGTGGTAAATTCTAAGTCCTCTTCCTCAACTAGTAAACAAAAGTGTTTCAGAATTCAATTATTTGATTAAAAACAGCACTTATCTCGTTGTTTTGTCCTATGAAACATGTCTATATGTCATGTTGATATTACAGTAAAAACATTTATCAATTCTTGTGTGTGTTATTGTTCTCTTTGGGCATTCATAAGAATTCATCTTCCCTTAGTTATCACAAAGTGAACATACTGAGTCCCTGAAATGTGCAAGGGAAGAAGACTAAATAGGTTCAAAGGTAAAATATGCATCATAAGTTTTGAAATGAATATGTGTTATAGAAAGTAAAAAGGTGGAGATTAATGTGAAATGGGAATCATTTGAAGCATTTGCTGAGAATTTATCATGTTCTTAAATTGCAAATACTACTGACATAAAACAGGAGAAAAGGAGAACTATAAGACTGAATTTATTACAAGGTTTATATTGGAAAATAAGGAGTTAAAACAGGTATATTTTTGAGGGCCTTAAAAAGGCCTAATTTGACTTAGATGTGCAAGACAACGAAGACCATTAAACTTCTTTTAAGATGAAAGGAGCTTTTAAGGAGATTTGTCTGTCAGGATGATGAATGATGGATTATAGGCAGTAGATTTAAGAGATGGAGAAACTATCTATAAAGGAAGACACTTCAGTCATTCATGGCCAAAGTAAGGAAGTTCAGGTGCTTGGAATAAAGAATTGTGATGCTGCTTCTGAGAAATTTGATATGGCAAAACAAGAATGAAAACATCCAGTGTGTATTCCTTAACGAGGTTAAAATTTGTTATAGATTTTACACGATTTTGTAAGTTGGTTGAATGTCTTCCTTTTTTGAATACAACACATAGAAGGATGATGTCAAGGTTACAGTAACTCATTTTTCTCGTTTTACTATCCAACTTTATGCTGATGATGCTAGGTTTGGGGTAGCATACCTATTTATAATAATTATAAAAGTTTCTGGTGTCAACTCACTATTTTTATTCATGAGTTTATAATTGCCTTCAAAATCTGGGTCTCCTAATGAAATACAATTTCCTGATAGGTCTTTCTCTTTGTTCCTACATAGAGACTTACTAATGATTAACCTCATCTATAACTTTGTTTTCCAGTTTCATTTACCAGCAGTCAACTCTGGTATTAAAAATGTTACATAGACTAAGATACAAATAGTCCCCATTTAACATCAAAATAAATTCTTGGGAGCTGCAACCTTAAACATGTATTTAAACCAGGTTCTCAAATAGAATTATCTAATTCAACATTAGCTAGGATTTTTTTCCCACCTCATTGATGTTATAACAAAATGATTTTGAACAAAATGATGATATCCAGAGACCTATTTTAAGAGATCATGTTCACATAATTTTTATTACTATAACTGGTCCATAATTATTACTTGTTAATTCTGTGCCTAATTTATAAAGTAAATTTTAGAATAAGTGTGTGTGTGTGTCTATGTGTGTGTGTGTGTGTGTGTGTGTGTGTGTGTAGAGAGAGAGACAAACACCTTGTTTGGTACTATCTGTGACTTCATGTATTCACTGGGGGTCTGGAACTTAGCCCTCGTGGATAAGGGGGAAAAACTACATACCCATGCTTTTCTTAAATGTTTGTATACTACTCCCTGAGTTCTTTCTCATTATCACTTCCTCATCTAATTCCTGTGCTTTCTAACATACATTGATACAATAGCTCTGGCTCTCTTCCCTCACTCTTTGTCTCTCCCCTACTCTAGTACAATGTCCAATAACTATGAAGTATTTTTCAGGATTACATATTGAACTCAATATGCTATACCATGGCACACAAAATTTGTCATCCTGTTGAATGTACAATAATTTCCAGCTCACTAATATTTAAAAGACCTTTATTATATTAAATATAGTCTGCTGATATATGCACTGAACACCTGAAAATGTGTTCAAGGGAAAGCAAAAGTTAACATCACTACTGACCCTAAAGTCCAGTGGAGGAGATTGGCAATAATCAAATAATTAAACCAAAAAATGTAAAATCACAGCCATGAAAATGGTTTCCAAGGAATTTGTGAAATTGTGTCATGGAGCATCTACTACCATAGGGAAATCAGAGGGAGCTCTTAGAAGACTTTTTTTTTTTTTTTTAAAGATTATTTATACAGAACTGGGGTACAGGCCAGAGATGCGGAGGGTGAGAGGATTCACCAGAGACAGAGTGGGGAGCAGAACAGGCAGATCCACGAAGTACACTGCTGAGGGGAGCAGTGGGAGGGTCAGGAGAGGTCTGCTGCGCCATGTGGTCACCCCGGGGGCAGGCGGGAATCGAACACATGTGGAAGTGGCTTTAGCTTCTTAGTGCAGTGCTTTAACCCGCTGCGCCACCGGGGAGGGTCATAGAAGACTCTTTTATAAAAGTTGTCTATAGAAACTAAATTCTGGATATAAATTGGCGAAAGAAGCCTAGAGGTGTCGATGATTCTGCAATAGTGGGAGAGACGATGGTAGAAAATCATGCTATGAAGCTGGAGGAGCAAGATCACACAGGATTGTGGTAAATCGGTGAGTTTACTCTGAACCACTGAGACATATATGAGTTTTATGTAGGTTGATGAAATTATCAGACATGCATTTGGGAACGAGCAAGGATGGTAGACTTGCAAAGGGATAGTCTGGGCCGCAAAATAGACCAGTGAGTGCTTGCTAGGATAAATGTGATGATAGTTACGATCTTAAAGATCTATAAAGAAATGATATTGTCTGATGACTGAAATATAGTAAATTCTTATATTTGCATGTAGTATAAAGTAAGTGAGAAGGATCAGCAGGAGGAGTTAAGGGCATGGATAATAAATCAAAGAATATGAGTGAAAAAGTAGAAAGTCATGAGATTGTAACAAAATAGTTGATTGTTTTTTGAATTTTAAATTTTTACCTAATTGAACCATTCTGTTTATTACACAGAATCAGTTTTCTCAACAGCATTTCCCATAGTTTATGAAGTAATACATTCCCATTATTCCATTGGGACATCATACTGCAATGTTCTTGAAGTTTAATCTGAAGACTACCTTAACTCAGGCCTAATTAGAAATAGTTTGAGAACAGGAGAAAACCCTAGATTCTGCATGTTTTTAACAAGCATTATTAGTGTTCTGATTTAGGTCTATCTCAAAGCAGGCTATAAATTTACATGTGTGTGCTAGGAAGCTTAATAAGTGTATGCCTACCTGGAATTCTTAGACTTATAATGAGATAGCTTATTTTCTGCTTGCTATAACCACTTATTTAAATAAAATTATGAACATAAAATATTGTTTTTATATTAGAGTGAAACATTTTATAGTTGATAAAAATGTAATGGGACATAAAACAATTGCCATATTAACAATTGCCATTTCTGGTGGTGCTAGGAATTAAGGCTCAGCACTATGCACTATCCATTCAACTACAGCACTAGTTCTATCCCCAGCGAGGGAGCAGATCCACATGGCATGGCAGATTTCTCCTGTCTTGCCTGCTGCTCTCCTCAATAGTGCATTTCAGTACATCTGCCTGTTCTGCTCCCCTTGCTGTCTCCAGTGTATCCTCTCAACCCTCATACTTCTGGCCTGTACCCCAGCTCTTGTATGCAAAAATAAATAAAATAAACCTTAAAAAAAAAGCAGAAGTGTTGTATGTGAAATACAGTGAAGACTACAATTGTATTGTTAACTTTTAAAAGTTATAAAAGTTCTACTAACTCACATTATATTTAATACTTTTGATCCTTAGATAAAATTCCCTTCTGAAATTGACAATGATGAACATGGCGAAATTTTAATGCTGTGATACAGTGTCCCCAACAGGTGGTTTACTTATGAATAATTATTTATAATTCTTGAATATTCAGATTGGAAAATGTGTGAAGTTTTTTTTTAATTTCCGAACTCTTTATACACCCAGGTTTCCCATGTGACAGCTTGATTTCTTTTTAAATATATTGTTACTGAACATGAGCTAAGTTAAGTGCTAAATGTATGAGGTGGCCTTATGTAGGACTCTTAAGGACAGCACCATATTTAAGGTTTTCTTCTGTGTCAATAAAAATAAAAATAAATTATACTTTTCTGATAACTTGATAAATACAATCAATTCTATCATGGTTTTCATGAATATAAAGGAATGTATAATCAAACACCTATTATAATATGTGAATACTTATATTTAAAAATTATAACTCATCAGGCTAATGCCTCAAATGAAAAGTATTTAGTTATAAATAAGAGTTATAAGAAATTTAAAATGTTTTTTCCTTGAATAGATTAAATAAACTAGGTTTTTGATTTTTTTTTTAAAGATGAAGTTTGATTTGGTTGATGATAGTTGTGAAAATACGTAGGGAAATTTATTGTGTGGAAAGTGTCCTATTCTTAGAAGACCTTGACACCTCTTAATTATAATCTTGGAAAAGTCATTTAAACATCTCTGAATTTTTTGCATTAATCTGTACATTGAAGCTAAAAATAAATGTCCTAATTATATCAAAAGTTTTATATCATCTGATTCTCAGGAATCAATTTCAATTTTCTGCTAAATTGTGGGCATGATGTGAACAAGGGTCATCTTGCTTTAATTCCCTGTAGATAATAATAAACACTTCAGTGTCTGTTTATAAGTGAGTAACACAAATTAGAATATAAATATGAAGATATGAGCAATAAAGTGTTATTTTGCACATTTCTAACCCAGAAAATCTTAGGAAAATATTTCTCTATGTTTTAGGACAATCTGCATTTATGGAAACACTTATATCCCTAATTACCTGATAGCAATCTTGTTCATTCCATTTTTCTAAAATTGAAGAAAAAAGAATCAAACATATCAAGTGCTTATCTTATATGTTATAAAATAACATGGATTTGGGCATCATGAACTTATGTAGATAATGTTAAAGGAAACAAACACTGTGTATGTCACAGTTTTAAATCACAGTTGTGGTCAAAGCAATGTGCAACAGAAGCTTAACAGGTAGCATAGTCCTAATAGAATACAAAATGAAGCACAATTTACCAGGAATTTTGTAGTGTACTTATTCAAAATTTGTTTATTTACTGTGTATTTAGTGCATCTATTGTTAATATAAAAAGTAAAAAAGATAGACAGTTTCTAATTATAGATGATCTTTATTTTAACAATGAGAAAATTCAGGAGAGGTATTTCTGGAACATATATTTCCTCTTGTTTAGCTTTATGTCAGGACTCTCCACACTATTTTTTCAATTATTAAATAATTTATATTCCCATCAACAGTTGATGACAGTTCCTTTTTCTCCATACCCTGACCATTACTTGTTGTTTCCTGTGTTTTTGATGTAGTTTATTCTCATAGGCATGAGGTGATAACGGCATTGTTGTTTTGATTTTAATTTTTCTTACATATGTGATATGGATTTTTTTTAATGGTTTTATTAGCTATCTTTATATCTTCTTTGGAGAAGTGTCTAGTTAGGCCTTTTGCTCAGTTTTTGCTTGAGCTCTCTTTTTGTTCTGAGTTATATTAGCTGTTGTTTTTAAAAAAAAGTATGTATATATTTATTTTTAAATGAGATAATATTGGTTTACATAGATGTTAATCTATTAGAAATACAGGGTTTCTCCCACCAGGTGTTGTTACCAGACCACAGTCACCACCACTACACTCATAGTCTGCCACTGTCTCTATTGTGTTCCCTTCTCACTTTTTTCTCTCCCGTTCATCCTCTCTCCCTATGATAGTCTCAGTTCTGTGTGAGTTCTTTATGCTTTTGAAATCAACCCCTTGTTAAGACTGTACATTGTACAAATATCCTCTATCAGTGGATATTTGTGTGTGTGTTGGTTCCTTTCATTTTATAAAATATTCTTACTTTGATGTATTTCCTTTTGTTTATGCTTGATTTTGTTTTCCTTGCTATTAATGTTGATTCAGCAAATACATATCTGAAGTTATGTCAAGAGGGTTGCACTTATGTTTTCTTTTATACATTTCATAATTTTATGTCTTATATATATAGGTCATATATTAAATTTTTATGTGTTTTGGATTATTTTTTTTTTAAAGATTTATTTATTTGTGCATACAGAACTGGGGTATAGGCCATAGGCTTAGGGGCGGCGAGAGGCTTCACCAGAGACAGAGTGAGGAGCAGAACAGGCAGATCTACGAAGTACACTGCTGAGGGGAGCAGCGGGCGGGTCAGGAGAGGTCTGCCACGCCATATGGTCACCTCCGGGGCAGGCGGGGCAGGCGGGAATCGAACTCATGCGGAAGCGGCTTTAGATTCTCAGTGCTGTGCTTTAACCCGCTGCGCCACTAGGGAGGGCCTGGATTAATTTTTATATTGTGTTATATAATGATTATTTATTTATTTATTTATTTATTTATTTATTTATTTATTTATTTATTTATTTATTTATTTATTTATTATTTATTATTTATTTATTTATTGGCCTGTGACTGTCCAGGTTTCCCAACACTTTTTGTTGGGGAGTTTTTCCTTTCTCCAGGAAATTCTTTTTATAGTCTTACTCCGGAGATTACCTGTTCATAAAAGTGTGGGCTTATTTCTAAACTTTATATTCTATTCCATTGTTTTCTGTGACCATTTCTGCTCCAACATCAAACTGTCTTAATTACTGTGGCTTTGTACTATGGTCTTAAGTAAGAATGCATAGTACTTGCATTTTTTTTCTATTGCTCAGAATTCCTTGGCTATTCAGCGTCGTTTGTATTCACATTTAATTTTAGAATTGTTACACAGTCAGAATAATTCATTTGTGACAGTGTTACATTGAAGATTAATTTTCTTGAATTTATTTTCTTGAAAAAAAATAATATTTTATTAGTATTTCATGGACCTGTAAATTGATTTAACAATCTTCCTCCAATACATGAATGTGGATTATCTATCTACTTCTTTGTATTATCCTCTATTTCTTCTAACAGTGGTTCACAGTTTTTGTAAATAGTTATTTTGCCTCTTTTGTTATGTTTACTCCTGGTATTGAAAATGAATCCTTTTTATTGAGATTATAAATGGCTCATTTTGTTAATTTTGTTTTCCTCTAATTCATTATTTACATATAGAAATGCAATGGATTTTTGTATAAGGATCTTGCATCCTGTCATTTCACTGTACCCATCTATAACTTCTGCCAGTTTTTTTTTTTAAGATTTATTTATATATTCGTATAAAACTGGGGTACAGACCAGAGATGCGGAGGGTGAGAGGATTCACCAGAGACAAGGTGGGGAGCAGAACAGGCAGATCGAGATCGACAAAGTACACTGCTGAGGGAAGCAGCGGGCGGGTCAGGGGAGGTCTGCCACGCCATGTGGTCACCTCCAGGACAGGCGGGGATCGAACTCATGCAGAAGTGGCTTTAGCTTCTTAGTGCAGTGCTTTAACCCGCTGCGCCACCAGGGAGGGCCAACTTCTGCCAGTTTTTTTGGGGGATAGAATATTTTAGTATCATTTATGTATATAATAATGTCATCTGTAAGTAGTGATTGTTTTGTCTGTTTTCCAGTGTGCATTTTTTCCTGTTTTTATTGCTTAATTGCTCTGACATGATATTCAAAACTATGTTGAACAGTAATGGTAAGAATGCCTTGTTTCTGATGTTAACTAGTGGGAATCTTTTTTTCAACCACTGAATATAGTATTAGATATACTTTTGTCATGTCTGTCCTTTATTATGTTTTATTCTCTGTTTATTGGTGATTTTTCTTAGCCTCTGTTAATATGATTGTATGATTTTTATTTTTTATTTTTGTTCATGTGGTGAATTACATTGATTTATTTTTATATGATGAATCATCTTGCATCCCTTGTTGATGAAGATACAGGATTATAACAGTACATAACTGGATTTGAATAGCTAAACTTTTTTTGAGAATCGCTATCTCTATGTTCATCAAATATATTAGTCCTACATTTCTTTTTGTGTGTATGTGCTATATTTGTCCGGTTGGTGGGTCAGATTAATGTTGACTTGTAAAGTATGTTTGGGATCATTCTTTCCTGAAAGTATATAACTATCTCTTTTCCAGTCTTTAATGAACAATTATATACTGAAAAATCATTGAATTTTTATACTATTTATGATCTGATTATCAGTTAATGTTTCAAAATAAGTTTTTTTTATATTATTTTAGTATAAAATGCTTACTATTATGCTTTATAGGAAAACTCTACTTGAGTTATATTCAATTATATGGTCCATACCCTTTTTCAGTGTCCATTCATAATCTAATTTACCTTTCTATGTCCTCATAGTAATGTTACTAGCTTATTTCCTATTGTTTTCTGCATTGTAACTATACCACTCAATAAATATCACACTGTAATTGGGCATAAATCACACTAATAGTTATCACTTGGCTAACTTCATTGACAGACATGCAAAATAAAATAATTTATATTTTATCTTTCATTTGAAGTTCTATTTTTAAATATTGTCGATTATGATTTAATATTACTGACTTATCAGTACATACAAATCATGGACATTAACTACTCTACAATTTGTGAACAGTAAAATGTATTGATTTTCTTATTGTTATTAGCTGCACTGCGATAAGTTCACTTCTCCCATGTGAATTAATTGTTATTTTCATTTCTTTAATTGCTATGTGTTCAATTTTCATCCACTGCAGGAAGCCCTAGCTTTAACTTCTATTAAATTTTTCAATCATTTGATCTTTAGTGATCCATTACAGTACATCGTCCTTTTATGATTCATGTTGTCTTACATTTATTACTAGCAAGCCACACGTTTTTCTTCATGACATTTTTTAACATGCATTTAGTGTGCATAACACATTAAAGTATTTGCAATGAACTATAGGTAAGACTTAGTACTTAGGTTTATGTTGTAATATACAAGCTATGTCTCATTATGGGTTATCAATGGGAGGATGGGACCCGTTATCTTCTGAATTACTTATGAATTTGAAGGAGTGGTCGGGAGGGAGGAAGGGGTTTGCAGGGAAAGGAGGAAGGGGTGCACGGAAAGGATATCCATAAAAACAAGGATGCAGATAAAGGCAGGAAACAATAAACAGAAACTGACAAGGGCAAAATTGTCTTTCATTAGGGATTTGAAGCAATTTATTTATTTATTTATTTATTTTTTTAAAGATTTATTTATTTATTCATATAGAACTGGGGTACAGGCCAGAGATGCGGAGGGTGAGAGGATTCACCAGAGACAGAGTGGGGTGCAGAACAGGC
>NW_004567104.1:54500692-54502231 GCF_000260355.1 Condylura cristata | reverse complement strand
GGGGGCAGGCGGGAATCGAACTCATGCGGAAGTGGCTTAAGCTTCTCAGTGCAGTGCTTTAACCCGCTGCGCCACCAGGGAGGGCCGCAATTTATTTTTATTAGACATAACATTTACAAACTTTTAAAAAATGTAATTTTGCATGTGTATGTTCCCCTTAGTGTCCAGTACTGTACATCATTATGGAAACTTCTCCTTAAGTGGAAGTGAATTGACACACACATCCTAGTGCATGTGATGAACTAGTTGAACCATAATGGGTTGGCTGTTAAATATAGCAATACACAGTTTTAATGATTTAATTGGATAAAGTAATAAGTTAATACATACAATTCATCATGCCTTCAAGTGAGGAATACAAAGCAAGAGTCAAGTAACTAAAACTTATCCTGAAAAGCCAAATTACAGAGATAATACTATGAATTTCTACACTTGAGAGAAGTCTGAAAAATTCTAAAAGATCAGTGACATGTAAATTTAAGATTTCCGATCTATCAAACTCCTGGGTATCTTACGAAGGTAAGATTGCATACTATATTATCAGTGCTTGGTAAATTCAGAACAAATAAAACTAATGTTGAAATTAGAAACATTTATTGTATGTCCTAGTTACTTTCTAGGATAGATTGAGAGCAATAAACAGATTTATGTGGAATACTTAACTAATATGTATGATTTCAGGCAAGAGTCTAACTTACTTGAAAAGGCAGAATTGTTTACCTATAAAATTGAAGATAATAGAAGTTGCTTTGTAAATTTTGTTGGGAACAGATAAAAAGATTTGCAGTATGAAGGAAACAATATGGGTATTTAGTTATGATATTGCCTGACCATTTTTAGACAGCTTTTGTGATTTTTGTGATGCTTATTCTCTGTCATATATATATTTTTGTCTGAAAAGTAATTAAAACTGAAAACTTTTGAATGTATATGTGTATGTGTATGAAAGAGAAGAGGAAGAGGGAAGGAGAGAAAGAGACACTAGGAAAACATTACTGGAATCACAAAGTAATAAAGTTAAATGATCTGGATTTTGAAAGAGATCCTATATTTTTAGTTCTGACATTTACCAATGGCCCATATTTGTTTTAGTTTGTTTTTGTTATCTATACCATTTTTTTTCTTAACCACATGTGCCTCATATAACAAACACAGGGATTTTTTAGTACTAAATTCACTATTCTACTATTAGTGAAATCTTGTCAATTTTTTGTCCTTGTGATAATTAATTTTTGATTTTATTCAGATTATCATAACAAATTTAGTAAACGTTTTCATTGTTATTGTCCAGTTATATAATCTCTACTTAATTTAATTGCATCTATTTTGTGCCTGCTTTGATATAAACATTGCAATACTCATTTTACATTTTTGAGTATGAAAAATTATAGAAGATTATTTAGTAATACTAAGTTGGTAATAAAACCAAGGACTTTGTGTATTTTTCACTAATTCCTAATTAACTTCACAACATAATATTTGAAATGCTTTTGGAAGTTAGTCAGACTTAACTGCTTCTAGAAAAACAATTTTTTTTTT
>NW_004567104.1:54440727-54499372 GCF_000260355.1 Condylura cristata | reverse complement strand
GCTTAAGCTTATTAGTGCAGTGCTTTAACCCGCTGCGCCACCAGGGAGGGCCTGCTAGAAGTATTTTAATAAGTATAATGATTTGGATATAGCAAAAGGAAGTCATATAGGAAGATGATGCATTAGTCAGATAAGATTTGTTAAGAAAAGCAGGGCAACTTTAATATACCCATAGATGGATAGGAAACCAACAGTGAATTAGAAAAATGCAAAATTTGTTCACAAGGTGACCTGGGAGAAAGGAAATGCGGGTGAAGAATTTAGTGGTTCAATAATAAATAGGTATACATAAATAATTAGTTTGTGACAGTTTTAATGACAACCCAGCCATGGGAGAAGATGAATCTACATATTGAAAGAAAGCAGTTAAACTGTTGACTTGCAGAATGACAGAGGTAAAGAGGATACATTTAAGTTAAGACAGGCAGCTTGTCTAAATATGGCTAATATTAAATACAGGTGATTATAGCATTTGAAATTGAAATTAAAAATAATCTTTGATTCACTTATTTTAAAATTGCTAAGTCCCCTCAGCTGCATATTTCACCAGGTGCCGGTGCAGTTGGAACAACAAGCATATCCAATGATTTAAAAATAACATTCACGGGTGTCACCTGATGTCACTTCAGATAAGAAATGCTGTTCCTAATCAGAGAGAATGCTCTCTGGTATTCATCCTAAGGCTTCCCAAACCTGTGTTACATATTTATGTCATGCATTTTAAAATAATCTTCTGGATCTTGAACATATTAAATAGATTAAATTCTGAAAGTAGTAAACATAAAAAAGAAATGGAATGTGTTGGTTTTAGGAAGCCTGTACATGAATACAGCTCCTTTTTCATGATTGGGTTTAAACAAATAAACATGACTTGATTTTTTTTTTTCCCTGCAGATACTACAAACTGAGTAAAATTTAGGGTGATACTCGTGACTTGTTCTTCAGAGAGACATTTATGGCTTAAATTTGCAGGCTCTTCAAGTGTTTATCCTCCTAAAATATCAGCTCAGATTTGAGAAGAAGCAAACATTTGTGAAGGCACCGGGGCAAACAATGTGCTAACTGCTTTGTGCACATTTACTTTTCCCAATAAAAATACTATGAAGAGTAGATCTTACCTCTCTTAACACAGAAAACATCTGAAGTCCTGAAAAATTAACTTGATACCTCAAAATTAAAAATAAACATAAACAATCACCCAGTTGGCACCTAGACTACTCTAGGAAGTATAGGCTTTTCTCTTTATGTATATAGGTATTTCTATAAGGATGATTTTTCAAATTTATCAAATAAAACATCAAGAATAAAAAATGCATTTATTTCTATTGTTCAAATCACAGCTAAAATCTCTAAGCCATCTGTAAAAAAAAAAAAATGGCATGTTTGAAATGTGACTGCATACTACCTTCACGTCTATGAGCTAACTTGACTTAACTTAGAATAGCTGCAACTCGATACTGTGCAGTCTTTGAGCAAATCATGGACAGGCAATTCCAGGTGAAAAGAAAAAAATGAGAGACTTACAGAAGACAAAGCACAAAATGACTTAGAAGATAAATGAACAAGAAATATACACAACACATCATAATTATTGTAATTCTAAACCTTTTTTTAACTAACACACATGAAGGCCATGGAAATTTGTAAGACATACAGAAATTAGTGACAATACAATATTATTCTCAAAAATTTCAAAGAAATGGGAGACAATGGATAACATTAGTGTGTTCAGACTTTTGTGAAACCAGTCTAGTCTCTTGGCATCTGGGCAATGTTTCTAATATAATTTTCCATAAAATATCATAAGGGTAGAATATTTTTCATTTTTTGCTAATTAAATTTTTTTAAAAAATGAATGCATTACATGAAATGAAAACAACATTTTCAGGAGTCTTTGCAGTTACTCAACCTTTGACATTGGTGTGTGGTTTCTTAATTAGACTGTCCCTTGTTTTAGTAATTTGCATTAAGCCTATCAATCTAGCCAAGTTTCATAAAACCTAGGTTGTATTTCTTTAACTTGTACAAAAATTTTCTTTAGAGCTGTTAGCAGACTCCTTGCTGTGTCCCTGTATATTAAGGTGACTACATTTCTCTGAATCTAAAATTCTCAAAGTAGCAAATAAGGTAAGACGACATGATAAAATGCAGTGAACTTATGCTGCTTCATCTGAACAGATGAGAGCTACCTTTATTGTGGGTAGGAAGGGCATTATCCTGCACAACAGATCTAGAGAATCATGGAGTCTCTTTCAGTTTATATTACATGAAATAGGAGGGGACACTTCTATCATGAACCTTCTTGAAATGGAAACAATGTCTTCGCCCTCCAACTAGATTATTTAGATAACAAAGCTTTTCAGGAAAAAAATAGCACTGCGCATTTCACTTGTAGACATGCTGCATATAGAGAGGATACAATGAGTTACTAGCACTAGATATGTTTTTATGTTACCTGATTTTTATTAAATGGGTGTTATGTGGAGAGGGATTACCTTGCATCTATAAATTGACATCTTGAAATAGAGACCATTAAACTCTTATAAAATAATTCAATATATACACTGGTGGTTTCTCTATTTTGTAGACTTTAGCAAAATTTAAATAACTGCCTCTGAAATCATAGCTAACTTTTCATGACGTTGTAATTGAAAATATCCCCCAAACTATATAGAATATATTTAATTGATTTTGGAATCATTTTAAATAATCTATATTAATTTGTTTTCAAATGAGGTTATAAAACACTATTGCATCATCTAAGAATTGCCTATATAGGAACTTAAGATGACAGTGATGCACTTCACTATAATTCAGATATTCAGATATCATACATAAGGTACTTCAGAGACTACATCCTGTGATATGATTAATATTATTTCATAATTGTTTCATACCCCCTAATATCAGCCGATTATTAGCAAGGTGCTGATATTGAATATCAGGTAAATATAAGTGTTCTGGTTATTGGCTCAATCAGCATTTTGTTTTATATATCTATACACACACATGTGTGTTTATGTGTGTATGTGTGTTTATGTATGTAGGTATTTGCAGTATATATGTACATACACTACAAATTTGCCCTTCCAGGTTGATGCTAAGCAAAATAATTCAGAAGAAAACATAACTATCATATGTTTTCACTTATATGTGAAATTAGGAAAAAAGAGACAAAAGGTCAAAAAACAGATCTTGACCATAGATACCAGTTATCCAGAAGAGGGGGGTAGAGGGAACAGTGGGGAAGGATGAAAACAGTCAGAAAGAATACTAAGGAACTACGGGTGCTTTGTTGGAGGTGACAAACCCTATATTGCCCCCAAATAAAAAAAAAAAAACATGTTAAAAAAGATAACACTAAGACCCTCCTTGGTGGCACAGTGGGTTAAAGCACAGCACTAAGAAGCTAAAGCCACTTCAGCATGAGTTCGATCCCCACCCTGCAGGTGACCCACATGGTGCTGCAGACCTCTCCTGACCCACCCACTGCTGCCCTCAGCAGTGTACTTCATCAGTCAGCCTCTTCTACTCCCCACTCTGTTGCTGGTGAATCTTCTCACTGCCCCTGTCCCTCTGGCCTGTACCCCAGTTCTGTATGCATAAATAAATAAATCTTTAAAAAATATATACACTAAAAAATATAAAATGAAGTGTCCTTCTAAACAGATTAATTGGGTTTATATTATAAAAGTTGTGTCTATGATTATTTGTAGATTTTTCACTGTGGATCATCGTGTAAGAGATAATTTTAATGGGGTGAAAGTAAATCATCTTGTTATAGAAAGGAGAAAAGCATAAAGTAATACATAAAAAAGGGTTTGATAAAAACTTTATCAATGAGTTTTTTTCCCTCAATATTTGCATCAACATATATTTTACTTTTATTACTTTATTTCATTTCTCCTGAAGGAAATATATAGTCTAAATGACAATATGTTCTTCTTTATAATTACATACCACAGAATATTAAGATTGTCTAGTAACCTAAGTGAAAAATTAAAGTGTCTATCTAAAATATTAGGTGCTTTATCATGAAATATGCTTTAAAATATCAAACAAAATGTTAATATGAAAAAGTCCATTTACCTGTGCATGTCCTTATTTTATACTTATTTTAGTACTAAAAAGGTTAACATAAAAGGCTTATCTGCTAATTTTGGAAGTTAACACCATAAAGTAAACATAGCCAATTTCATTTTGTCAGGGATAGAATTGCAGTTCTCTGAAAAATATCAGAAACTGTGTGTCATTTTCTAATCAATTGCAACATAATAAAATATAAAGAAATATCACTTCAATATGCAAGAATATTTTTAACCAAATAAAAAAAAATCAAGCTAAGTAGTAACCAATAGGACTAAAAAACAATTTTTGGTAATCTGTAATACAAAGTGGAATTGCTTTAGAAATTATTAATACCAGTTTACCTATATATAAACATATTAAATCTGTGGGCTTTTCTAAAATATAGAAACAAAAAGCATTTAGCTCCATGAAAATATTTTAATGTTTAATAACAACATATGAACAATTGTTGAAAACAAGTTAAAACAGATAAATAATACTTAAAATGTAATCTTTTATGGTTGTTTAATGTTATTTCTCCTGTGTAATATAATGCTTTTGAAATATAACAGCTTATCTCATTCTCAGTTCAGGAAAACAAGAAATAAGGGCTAAGTACTATGGAAATGGAAATTGATAAGAAATTATTTCTTTATAATGATAATGCAATTTCATTTCAAAATATTTTATTTTAATCAATAATATGAAATTATACTTAAATACTTATATGAATCTTAAATGTTTGTCAAGTTTAGTTACCTCTTTGAAGAATACTGATAAATACTTATCCATAAGAATTCAGCTATATAGTTAGAAAATATTAAAAATGTCATCATCAAAATAAAATGTTCTTTGTAATATGTTGTTTCTTTGATATTTGATTATAGCAGTTTCTTTTATTGTAATGTAATAATTAGTTTATAAATAGCATATTCAAAATACAATATACTCTAATTAAATACAATTGTGAAATTGGAAACTGTAATAGATTGATATGTATGAGAGGCCACTTGGAAGTGAATATTCCAGGCTTAGTTAGAACAATATAAACCATATCAGAACAATATAAAAATAATTTATAGGCCCTCCCTGGTGGCGCAGCGGGTTAAAGCACAGCACTGAGAATCTAAAGCCGCTTCCGCGTGAGTTCGATTCCCGCCTGCCCCGGAGGTGACCACATGGCGTGGCAGACCTCTCCTGGCCCTCCCGCTGCTCCCCTCAGCAGTGTACTTCGTCGATCTGCCTGTTCTGCTCCCCACTCTGTCTCTGGTGAATCCTCTCACCCTCCGCATCTCTGGCCTGTACCCCAGTTCTGTATGAATAAATAAATCTTAAAAAAAAATAATTTATAGAAGAAAATAAAACATTACCCCAACACTCAAATTGTTTAATAGTTATAAATGCTCTTTGTAATATATTGCATAAGCAAGGGAAGGAACTACAAGGATATATTTCTGATGCAAGTTGCTCTCCTATTTCTAGGGCTGCATCCTAGTAGAGAGTAGGGCATCATGCTATTTAAATGATGTCATCAAGGCAAACCTTGAGAATGCTACAGGCAAACCTTCAAAGGTAATTAAAGCAAGTTACTGTTATCCTCAGGTAGCTGAGGAAATAGGTGAAGTGTGTAGAATAAGTTAAATGTCTTATGCAAAATTTATGTACATTTATGCAGTAATGGTTATTGTCAAACTCATAAGTACTTTGAATTACTATTGATAATACAGGGACATTATATAGTTAGCCTGTCTTATTGCCACTTACTTACATGCAGTTTAATCTACCTTGCCTTCAGGTTGAAAATTAGAAAATGATGAGATTCAAAAAGATTAAAAGCAATGGTTAACTTGAATATTATGGAGATGATTATGTATAATGTAAGATAATTTTATCAGTGTCTACAATTCATCCCAATAACTTTTGAGATACATATATACTAATTGCATTGTATTACTGATGAAAAGGAGATTATAGAGATACTATTTTTAATCAAAACTTTGTGGCATTGCTTTTTTAAAATTGTATTTATTTTTAGCAAAATGTAATGAACTGGGAATATCAGTTGATCCTGGTTGCAGTGCCCTAGGTATAGAATCCAAAAATACACTGACCTTGGAATACCTGAAATATTCACTTCTAAACTGTTCAATTCAAACAGAACTGCACTCACTATGTCATACTGCTACCAATAGTAATTTGAGGTAACTGTCGCTTTAAAAGTAACCATCAGCTGTACCTAAATGTACATTATTTTTATATAAAAACCCTGGTATCTTCTTTCAACATATATTTTAAAGAGAGCTAATACAGTGAATAAGTTAAAAGCAAGTACATTTCTCTGTTATGCTACTGAGAAAGAAAATTGTAGTCATTAGTCAAAAAAGTGAATAAAATTGGATATATGCTACATAGTGACCTTGATATTGATTTTGAAAAATATTCTTATAACCTGCATGATATCAAAACAACTACTGTTCACAAACTCTCTTTATAAAGAAACTATTTCCCATTTGAACAGCATAACACACTTGTCAGTTAAAAGAAAGCACATATTGGCCAAGAACATTTTAGTGGCTGGGAGTATAACAGAGGTAGAAATATGATATTATTGCAATAGAACTACATATTATTTGAGGCAATTGATTTTTAAAACTTATCTTAAGTTTTATGCAGTTTTTAGTAAGTAGGTTTACAGATGATATAGAATAGTATCAACTTTAAATATTAAGTTATAATAGACTGATAAAATGAGCATTGTTGTTTTTTTTTAATGGCAGATATTTTTGAGTAGACATTTAATGTAGGTTCTTATTTTTCATATTCTGAAGTATAGTAGAAAACCATCTAGCTATTCCAACAAAATAGTAGTTTTTTGTTGTTGTTGTTGTTGTTGTTTGTTTTTTGATATGTTACCTATGATCCCCAGGCTTTCTCTAGGTCTTGTATAGTTCCTAAGATTTCAACTGAGAAAAATATCAACTAGTTCTAATTTGGGTGATGGTGCTCATGATGGTCTTCAGTTTCACATTTCAGGGGAAATGGGTGGTTTGGTGGCATGTTACCTTAGGAAATATACAAAGACCAATGTACTTAGCATTATATACCGCTGTCTAAATATGTATAGTCTGTCAATGCCAACACATTTAAATGGAAATGAAAAATAGGTTTTTTTTTCTTTTTTTCTTATGACTGTTTCTGTAATATCAAACATACAGTTCACATTCTTGAAAGTATCTCAGTGTTTGACTAATTGTGCATTCAGGGTATGTTTTTAATCTGATAATGTATCGGCTATAGTAATAAAATATTATCATATTAAACTTAAATATCCTCAGGGAAAAGCATACCTGGAATATTGTGTTTGGTCACCAGATCTTTATTTTAAGTTATATGAGGATAAACTGTGATAGACTCACAACACAATGACATGGATGAGAGGACTTGAATGAACCATAGAAAAATGGTCGGGATCCCATTTGTATTGTGGATGATACTCTAACCTGTGTCTATAAAAGCACAAAAAAAAATAAGATCATTGGGTAAAATATTCAGCAAATTCAATATGAGCTAGTACTCTCTAAAATTATAATTGCCTGGAAGTAGAATGTTTTATCATCGTCAGATGTCATCAAAGAACAATATGTCTGGTGTAAGAGATTGGATGAAGAGTCCTCTATGGGCTTGTGATTTTCATGTTCCATGGATTTAATAAAATTCCTTTGTGTTGTTATACTTTTCCCAGATGTTTCAATTTTATCTTCCTCTCTCCCTTCCCTCATTCTCCTTTTCCTCTCTCACTCCCACAAATACATACACAGTTCTCTCCCAAGCAGTCTTTTATTTAGCTCATATTGTATGTTTTTTCTTTCTTTCACACAGAATTGTCCCATGTATGATATTTGCTTTCTCTCTTACATATAGCCCTTTCCACTTTTCTAGTCTCTTACATACTCTTTTTTTCTTTCAACTTCCACTTCCCCATCCCTTCTCCACACTTCCAAAAGGGGACATAAAAAGATTTCAATGGTGTAAATGTTCAAAACAGCAATATATTAATTTAAAATATATAAAATTGCCATCGTTGTAGGTCCAAATTGGTTAAAAAGCAGCAGTTTCATGTAGTTCATTTACATCCATCATTTACTAAGACTGTTCTTTGATAAATGATTGAAATGAACAAGCAGAATAAATACTGCTATTAACCTCTATCATTTTATAAAAGTATTTGCTGTTTTAGCACAGTTTAGAGGCCAAATTCAGGGGATGACTTGTGCTTCACAAGTAGTTGGACAGGCAGCAAAATGAAAAGCTGTATAAATTTCTAATCTTCCAAACTACCTTCATTCAAGTTACTGTATCATAGATGTTGGTCTAATACAGAAACAATGACTAAACCAAGGTAAACAACAAATAAACAAAAATTGGGTGTGTTTTTAGTTGTAAACTTTCTCTGTAAAAAGAAAAGCACTATGGAAGTTAGACTGTATCCTTATGAGTACTAGTTTTAGTCTTAGGTAGTAGAAAGCAGAGTGTGACAAAAAATCTATAAGGCTAAAATGCAGCCTGATATAAATAACCACATATATGGAGTATAACTTTTTTTTAATAAAAGGTAGAAATGGGATAAAAATGTATAATAAATAATGATAACTACTGTAAACTGGATTCAGAACATCTATATACAAACTGAACTGTCACTAATTCTTTTAGTGACTCTCAGAAAGGCATGAAATCACTCATGGCCTAAATTAGCTCATCTGTAACATGAGTGGGTTGGACTAATTGACCTTTAGATGGCTTTTGTGACCTAAAATTATGTTGCTGTTAGAAATGTTCAGGAATTAATATTATAGAATCCTAGTAATTGCAGTGTAAGAAGTAGAATTAACAGGAATCAATAGTTTGTCATGACAAAGTTAATAATGTGAATATATTTAGATGCCAGAATTTTATTGAAGGTTTTAGTCCATTAGAGAAAACATGCAAATAATATTGACTTTTGTTCTTTGTTTCTGTATTGTGGCTATAAATTCATTGCACAGACTTGGGTGGCCAGTTGAGTTCTTTGCTAGGTTTGTTACTATGCAAGTCATGAGACTACTGATTTCAGATCTCTGTGACAACTTACTGACCTATGATCCTGAGTTCTGTGCTCTGAAACACAACTGTGGTGGATCCTGAGGTCACATTTCACATTAACTCTTCCCAGCCAATGACTAAATGTGGTAGAGATCTCAAGATAGGTACATGTTGAATAAACTAGGAAGTCATAAGACTTCTTTCATAGTGATTCCAACTTCAGATATACTAGATCACCTTGGAACCTCTTTCTTTCACTCAAGATAACACCACTTCCTTTCATTCAGGGTAACACCTAACACCTAGTTTCCATTTAACTGACTTAAATGTTTACCCTCAGCAATCTCTTGTATGTGCAATCCTAGTCTAGCATCTATTTCTTGGAGGATCTGGGATAATAGATCATTTACACCCTTTACATTTCATTCAATGTATTCATCTGTAAATTAGGTTTAATACCTCATTTGGTTAGTTTTAGAAGTATATCATCTATGAAAATTTAGCACAATGCTTATAAAATACCATTATTTATTATGCTCTAGTCAAATTGGGCAACTCATTATTCATTGAGGTTTTTTTGGGGGGGGTCACTTATCTTGTTCAAATTATACCTGCAACTTAAATTGCCCTCTCCATCTATAAATACCTAATTCCTATATCAATTACTAGAAAAAAATCATTGAGACCATCTCTTTCATAGAATGTTCAAATGCATTTTTTTTTTCCTTTTAAAACCACTGATCTTCTTATAACATTTTCTCTTGATGGCTATCAAAAGAAAATTCTTCTTTTTTTTTTATTGTTATATTTCCATTGTGGACAGAAAGTATTTTGAAGTCATTGAATCTCTCATCCATGTTTATACCCTCATTTCTAGAAGTATGATTTTGTTACCTACAGTATAAGTAAATGTTATTTACATAATTAAAAATGTTTGTTTATAGTAAGCAGAAGCCATATCAATTAGAAATGACTATAGAAAATGAATGGCTTTTCTATTAAACCAATATCTAAGCAACATCTTAACAGATATATATATATATATATTCTATTTACCAATATCTAGATACTCTATATATCAATTCCTAAGCAGACATTGGTAAAATATGTGTTGGATACTTTGTGTAGAAGATATTATGATTGTGATTCAAGGCCTGTTTTGAAATGAATACTATGTTTGTTATGCTAAATAGGCACAGTGCCCTATACCTGTTACCATCGTAATTTACTAATCACCCATCTTATCTTCTCAGAGGCAATCTATTATTTTCTAGCATTAATATGTAAACTATAAACTAAACTGTGTTTTTCAACTAATGAGAAAGACACTTGAGTCTTATAAAATAAACACCTTTTCCATATATAACTTAGATGGTTAACTGTAACACTGAAAAATTAACTTAGATTGGCAGTAACAAAGATTAGGCAATAGAAATCTTCCATTCCCCACTAACTGGGTGGCCTGATCTAGACATATATTGAAAAAAAATTTTTTTTCTCTTTATAATACTGACTGGATATTATCTCAGCAAGGGGCATATTTTAAAGAAATATTAGGCAGATTTGTATAGTTTAGGCTTCAGAGACTCTGATATCTATTTTCAATAAACTAACATCACAATTTAGATGGCTTTAGGCCCTATCTTATCAAACATGAAGGAATAAAAATACAAAATAGTCAAAGCCTGGCCTAAATGATACCTTCTCGGATTATCTATGGTTCTTGTCCCCTCCATTAGTGCAAGTAATCGAGTGTTTGAATTTGAAAGTGCAAGTTTATCTCATTGTTACATTATAGGTAATAAAAGTGACCTATGCGAGGATATTAGATTAGTGATTTTACTTAGTATTCACCTTATGCTTAGAAGGTGTGAAATTGTTAACTCATTCAAATTAAGTCATTATCCAGTTATGTAACAAATAGCCTTGTGCTTAAAAAGCTTAACTAAGCAGGTGCAGAGAGAAAGGAACAGCTCCATCAAATGCTTCAGGAGCTCCTTTCTACTGCTTTTCTTTATTTTTACGTCTCATTAACAACAGTATTAACTATCACATGCTGCTTAAATAGGGACAATTTGGAGAAATTAAGCATTCTGTATAATCATCTTAAAGTATTTTAAGCACAAAAATTAGTTTTTTTTTTTTTTTTTTTTTTTTTTTTAAAGATTTATTTATTTGTACATACAGAACTGGGGTACAGGCCAGAGGCTCAGGGGCGGTGAGAAGCTTCACCAGAGAGAGTGGGGAACAGAACAGGCAGATCGACGAAGTACACTGCTGAGGGGAGCAGCGGGCGGGTCAGGAGAGGTCTGCCGCGCCATGTGGTCACCTCCGGGGCAGGCGGGAATCGAACTCATGTGGAAGTGGCGTTAGCTTCTCAGTGCAGTGCTTTAACCCGCTGCGCCACCAGGGAGGGCCTTTTTTTTTTTTTTTTTTTTTAACAATCTCTAATGTTTAGTCCTCTTCTTTCACTGACAGGTGGGCATATGAAGAACATCAGTGTATTAATTTACTAGAGAGGCCATGACAAAATACCACAAACTGGGTAGCTTAAAAACAGAATTCATTTTCTCTACTTCCGGATGCTACAAAACCAAGATTAAAATATTTTTGAGGGGGCTTGGGCTTCAGCTCCTCAGTATAAGAATGTTAATAGGACAGATTATAGCTCATACCTAAGGATATATCCCCATCCATTGTGTGTGTATGCGTGTGTGTATTTTTCTATTTGTTACTGCAAAAGTTTCCTTAGGCCTTGTCAGGGAGAGCCCTCTGTATTAGAATCAGCTGCTGCATAGATTTCCATAGCTGCCCTTTTTATAAGTTATAGAGAGCTCTACAGAATGCATTTAAATATGGAGGTGATTAAAAGAAATCAAGTAGGAAGAAAATAAGTGGATGAAAATAAGAAAAGAAAGGAAATTAAGTTCAGGAATGGAGACCTTGAAGATCTTATAACTAATATTTTTCTTTCTGAAATCCAAAAAAAAAAAAAAATGAAAAAGAAATTACTTTCATGAGTTTTATTGACCAGTTATCAAAAAAAAATGAGGTAGAGATGGGAAGCTCCTTTTTCTTTTTGAGTCTAGATTTCTAAAAACTAGGTAAGCATGCTCATCATCTCTTTCTAAATGTGATGAAGTTTAAGGAATTTTAAAACTGGAATGTGTCAGTATATTGGTTTTAAATTATAACCACCTTGGGTCCTTTATATGTACAATTTTATTTACAAGTCTTTTGTTTAGTTTTTTTTTTCCAAAAATTTTGCTCAATCCCCCTTTATTGGTCAACAGGCTGTAAAATAATGAATAAAATTTACTATGTACTTTTTTTCTTTGACTCAGAAAGAAATGAACAAAGGCAAAACATGATTTCAAGCAGCTTAGAGAATTTTGTAGAAAATACTAACACAGACCTCATGCAAACATAGATGTCTATTTAAAGATGTTTCCCCTAAACTAATATGTTCATTTTATCTTTAACATAGATAATCAGCTCATTGTACATGCTTCTTTTTTTATAATTCTTACTTTAAAAGAAATTAAAATGTCAACACACAAACTGGCAAAAAATATTTGCAAAAGCTTATTTAATGGAAAATCTTCACTCAAAATACACTTAGGAACCTAACACCTCAACAATAAGAAAATAACCCAGTCAAAACATAGGCAAAAATCTGAATAGAATTCTTACCATGAAAGAGTAGACTTCTCATCATAAATATGGAAAATAAATATGTGTAAACAATTTTAAAACACTATTTCATTAGGGAATTACAAATGATTCAACAAAATCTACTATATACTTTAAAAAATATATTTATTTATGTATGCATACAGAACTGGGGTACAGGCCAGAGGTGCAGGAGCAGTGAGAGGATTCACCAGAGACAGAGTAGGGAGCAGCACAGATCGACAAAGTATACTGCTGAGTGGTGCAGCGGGCTGGTCAAGAGAGGTCTGCTGTGTCATGTGGATTACCTCCAGGGCGAGGGTCAAACTCATGCTGAAGTGGCTTTAGCTTCTTAGTGCTGTGTTTTAACCCGTTGTGCCACCAGGGAGGGCGACTACTATATAATTTAAGATTGTTAGACTTCAAAACAGTGCCTGCATAAAATATTAACAATATTGTGGAACAATATAAACTTTGTAAATTGCTGGTGTGAATGAAAAATGATGTGACCACCTTAGGAACAGGACAGATTGGCCATTTCTAATAGTAAAGTTAATCTTACCATATAACCCAGTGATTGCACTTCTGAGTATTTACTCAAGATAGCTGAAAATTTATATCCACATAAAAAGGAGAGTGAATAGTAGCTTTATTCATAATTGTCAAAATCGGAATCAACAGAGATGTCCTTCATATGTAAATATCCTAGTTTGAAAAATATACATGTACAGTATTAAATACTTCACTTATAGTGATTCCTAGTACCAAGACTTATAAGAAGTAAATTTGCCTCAGGTGCAGCAGTAAATTATGTTTTGGACCCTTTAAACCATTTTCAAAAGAAAATAGTAAGCTCTGTTACATTGTGCATGGCGACTATGTACTTCTTCATCCCCCACTCCTATCTTTTCCTTATGTTTCTTCTCCTGCCCTGTATCTAACAGTTGTGAATTTTGTGACAAAGAGAGATGAAATTCAACTGGCAAAAGTGAAAAAAATAACAATATACCACCTTAAATGAAATAACATGCAAGATTATTCATCTGAATGGTTTTTGAAATTTGTAATATAGCAAATAATTTGTAGTAGCAGTGCACATTTTCTGATCACAGTCATTCACTATATTGGTTTTTGATCAGCTGTTGACTGCTATCACAGAAATTTGAGTGACACTTTATCTCCTGACACCTCTCTGCCTTGGAATTTTTGTTTGAATGATGAAAAAGCTAATACTATATCTCTAAATTTGAATTCCTTATGAATAATATTGGAAGGGAATATCAAATAGGCCACCCAGGTAAAGTCCTCCTGAATTTGATCATGAATATTTGTGTTGTATGTGATGCAAGAATTATTGTTATCAATTTTTAGAATAATAGATTATAAAACACAAAATTGATTTTGTATTAAAAGCCCTGTATTTGCGTGTTCACATTTCTTTCTCTAGTGACAGAGATATTTATGGACATCCATTTGTTAACCTACCTTCATAATAATCTCATTAATTTCTTCCAAAGGTGTTCTAAGAGTTTTATTGTAATCATTACTTTTACATATAATTTTGGGGTGTCACTTCACCCAATACAAAATTTATCTCTTAATATAGTTTTATAGATATACTTTTTTTCTCCCTTTGCTTTTTGGCACTGTGACATTTTCTCAACTTATATTTTGCATTGTATTTTTTTGTTTGATAAGTAATGGCATAATAGAGTGTTGTCGCTATCCCATCGAGGGGCTCACTGACTGCTATGTTGGTCAGAAAGTAGGAGGCTCAGAGCCAGCAAGAAGGTGAAACAGGAGCCTGGAGTCCAAAATCTGTTTATTAGGACCACCCATGGGTATATATAGGGTCTGATATGCCCTGTACGTGAGGGGGAAAACAGGAAGTGTACCCGATGTGGAGGTGGGGTGCATGTTTGTACCGGGTCTGGGGCTTCTTGCAGTTTCTGCTAAAAACAAGGTAGTGGGCTGCAGCTGTTTGCAGGACAGAGTGCACTGTGCTTTGCTGACTTGTTTGTTGGCCTTACTGGGGAGTGTGCTCACCCATGCACAACATCAGCCAGGGTGGACGGGTACACTTGACGTCCTGTTGATTTAACCACATTAGAGCATAGTAGAATTTTCAAATTTGAGACTATAGACAACCCTGTTGATGGTGCTTATTTATTTTCTGTAGAATCAGCTAGGTTGTCACTGTAGATACTCTCTGCTCACACAGCTCTCCATTGTGCCAGGTCCTGTTGCTACTTATTTATTACTCATTTGAAATCAGATTGACTTTGGGGAAAACTTTGGTGTTATGTTGCCTTAAACTCTTTTTTTTTTTTTTTTTTTTAGGCTAGATCATGCTGGTTTTATTTCTGGACACTAAGGGAGAGGAGTAAAATTATATAATTCAAGAGTTACCCCAACTAATCATTTATCTGTAATGCTCGCTCCCTTTTCACCTTCCTGTTTTTCTTCCTTACAAAAGATCAAATAACTCACTAGCTAATCCTACAGATACTAATTTCACCTGCTGTGAATATTAATCTTCACTTATATAGCATCAATTAGATTATAATTGAGAGGGAGATTATGATTTCCACTCTAGGCATATAAGTAACTATATAATGTTAGAACAAAATTATAAATGGGAAATGTACTTAAAACATAACTATTTGAAGTTTAACAAATAATTAAATTTATGTTCTTGGTTAGGGATCAAAATATATTTCAAATATTTTTATATGTAGTTTATAGATATATATTTTTCTAATATTTACTTTTAAAGCACTTGCGTATTTTTCTAATATTTAGTTTTAAAGAACTTGTGGACATAAGGATTAGTGACAACAAATGCAAATTGATCATATTATCACTTCAATGTGACTTTAAACTCCTTTGAGTTGCAAAATGGATTTGTACTTTTAGCATCTTTAATAAAATAAATTCCTGATTAGTTTACGTAATTTGGATATATATGAATGGGACCCTCATATGTATAGAAAGCTATGCTACTTATATATCTTCCCTACCAACCATCATTGATTCATTCTTTTTATATGTATTAATGGATTTCAAAATATTGTTGATTTTTTTGCAAAAAAGTAATTGATGAGCTTGATATAAGTATAAATGGATATCTCAGCTGTGAATAGTCTTGGACAGAAAATGATAAAGTAAAAAAACATAGATAGTCCTTTGTCTTTGGAGGAGAATTTCTGACACAATTAAGCATATGAAATTGTAAACTAAATTTTGAGCATCTCCAGGTAACTTATATGAAACTTAGATTCTTACTAGACTCATAGGCAAATTTTTGCTGAATTCGCAACTGTTTTTATTAAACATTATTTTCTGTATAATGATTTATTTATATCAAAGAAATATGGAATTACAACATTAAATTAGTTTTGGGTATTTATTAGTAAGAATCAATATTAATGTCAGTATTAAAATACCAAATCTATCCTTCATTATATCTGCTTTCCTGATATATGGCCCCATTTTGTTTCTCAAGAAAACTAATGGGTCTTATATTTCAAAGGCTTATTTTTGTTTTATTTAATTCATCCATTTGTTTGTATTCCCTGTATTCCTCACGTGAGTGGAATTATATTTCTTTTATTTATTTATTTATTTATTTATTTTTGGACATTTCACTGAGCATCTAGGACCATCTATGTTGTTGCAGATGCACACACACACACACACACACACCGGTATTTGTGTATATATATATATATACCATCTTGCTGATAACTGAAGTTTGGCGTCTGTTATGTAAATGACTCAAAGCCACACAAATACCTGTGCAGAATGATTAAGGCTGAGCCAAAATCTAGGAAAATGAAACTCAAGTACTACACTGCTAGACAATGAGGCAAATGAAGTTCTGTTAGAATTTAGGATAAACTCTTATTGTTAATTATAAATTATGATATCTAGTAGGCATGGATTTCGTTAAATGGGTTAGAAATATAGTAAGGTGATATATTACTTTATTTTTGTAGTTTCTTAAAAAAATAACAATCAGTTTAGTAGGTAAGCATATTGGGGTGTTTGTTATCTCACAGTGATAAATTTTCATTCTATATAGAACAAAAATTGATTATATTTGAGATGTCTCATAACTAGATACCTACAAAATATGTTTGATAGATTAAATTGATTTTAATACAAGAACTAAACATGCCATCATAAGATAGTGTAAGATCTAAATCAGAATGATTATATATCAATTTACATTTTCATCTTTGTTTTTAAAAAAAATTCAGTAATTCAAAAGGTTGTGCTTCTTAAAAAATAATGTTTTCAAAGTATGAAGACACCACATTTCACACTTTGACAATTTATTTTATGAAAATGGAAGACATTTTAGAGGGGATAGTTTTTGGAATCTCTTAAAAGTCTTGTCTTTAATGACCAGTATGATTGTTTAGAAAATTGTTAATGTATAACTTATTGTCATTGATCTTTTAAAAGTAACTTTGATTTCTTTTATTTTATTGCATTTTTTCAAGATTTATTTATTTATTCATACAGAATTGGGGTACAGGCTAGAGATGCGGAGGGTGAAAGGATTCACCAGGGACAGAGTGGGGAGCAGAACAGGCAGATCCACGAAGTACACTGCTGAGGGGAGCAGTGGGCGGGTCAGGAGAGGTCTGCCGCGCCATGTGGTTACCTCCGGAGGCGGGGATCGAAATCATGTGGAAGTGGCTTAAGCTTCTTAATGCAGTGCTTTAACCCGCTGCACCACCAGGGAGGGCCTATTTGATTGCATTTTTTTAAGAACAAACTTTGGAACAATACTAGTCACATTATTTACTTTTATTGTTTTGTAGTTTATTAAAAATAGATAAAATATATCTACTCATAGGGTTATTATAAAAATTAGATGCAAAAGCATTTATTAAAATATTTCCTCTAATTTGGTACAGCAGAAAATTAATTTATGTAGGAATTTTCTTGAAAAGATACATTTTATTGACAGTGAAAACAAAAATACAAATTTAACAGTAATAAAATAGTGTCTGATTCCACAGAAGTGGAAAAACTACAGAATCCACTTTATTTTTTTAAAAGATTTATTTGTGTATTTTTGCATAGATGAACTCGGGTACAGGACAGAGTTGTGGGGGAAGGGTGAGAGGATATACCAGAAATAGAGTGGGAAACAGAACAGGTAGATCTACTGAAATACACTGCTGAGTGGAACAGGGGAGAAATCTGCTTGCTCCATGTATATTAGCTGCATGGCCAAGGATCAAAGTCAGGCCAGTGCAGTGGACCTTCACAGTGGTGACACGGAAACTTAAGTAGGAAGGCCCAGAATTTACTTTAAAAACTTCGCAGTTTGCTAAAATTTTACATCTTAGAGCATAATAAATTTAATTTATATACATGTTAAATTACCAATTTCTATTGGTTATTTTTCATCTTATAAAATTTACTATTTTGCAGTCCATATCATTTCATCATGTTAATGTTTATTTATAGCAAGAATAAAAACCATAAGTATTCTGCAAAGAAAATTGTAATCTCAGATCAGTGGAGGATAGCAACTTCTAGTGATTCAGCTCCCAGAGGTTAAGGAATTGAAGGAAGAACTTCCCTGGGGACAATCTATCTTTCCTTTGAGGTCTTTGACTATAGGGAAAGGTCGAAGGGAAAAGTCAACTACCAAGACTAACATTTTAGATGACAGAACACAGGCTTGACTAGAACATTTGTTTTAATGATGTAATTTAATAAAATATCCAAAGGAATGCATTTGGAATGTTAATATATTTTGTTCAGGTAGCTAAATTATTTCCTGCTGGTGTTTTCAATAAGGTATAAAAGCTGTTCTAAAATTTTAACATAAAAAATGTTTAAATTCAACTTACTTGGAAGAATTGTGGTATAAATGTATCTTAAAGTACAAGATGTTAAGCAAAAAAAAATAAATAATTTATGTCATTTTGCTTGCAAAGTATAACAGTTATCATTAGTAAAGTATTTTTAATATTAACCATTATTTCTCCTCTCTCTCACAGGTGAGTAACTGAAGGTTAAATCTGAATTCCTGGATATGAAGTATTATATGCTTTTTTATTAGTATCCTGTGGGTAAGTAAAGAAATAGATTTAACTTAAGCATAAAATTGAATAATGACTCATGCAGAGATAGAAATTGTGTGAGCTATGGAACTCTATATGCTCAACTATTTTAAAACTATCACTATTTGAAGGAAGACATTTGGGCATTGAGGGAGGAATTATTTTTTTCTTATTCAGTTTTATAGTAGTGTCTTTCAGCACTAGCAAAAAAGTCAAATGACTTACATTTGAGTACCAACAACAATTTTTGATATAACATTGTCACTGTATGCATTTCAGATGGAATGTTATTTTATAAATATAAGCAGACATAAAATTTGATAAATTCACCTATTAACAATAAAGAGTATAAAATTACACAACAATCTAGCATAAAGGTGACTTTGCAAAATTAAGATAAACCTCTAACATTTATAACTTAAATCTTAGAAATAGGATGAGTATTATTTTAATCAATATAATATACATAACATATATAAACTAAATCATATTTATTTAACTCTAGCTTAATGTTTAAGAACAAGATTTTAAGAAACAATGAATGGATCATTCCATTCATAAAGTTCTATTAGAAAAACTTGGAATTATTTTATTAAAATAGGTTATAGAATTAGTTCTACAAAAAATATTTTCTTTCTCAGCTTTTTTTTTTACAAATATTGAGTTGGTCTTAGATATTAAGAGCATCTTAAATAAAAGACTCTTTAAAGAAACATTTCAAAAAAGGAGATACCTTTTAAAATTAATTCCAAATATCAGAAAAATCCCCTTTATAAAATAATTGTATAGATGGAGGTTATTATTGCACATTGATTTTTGTGAAGTATAAGTCTACTTCAAAATACTAAAATATCAATTCCCTTAAAATTTTACTGTAGTGTTAATAAGTTATATCATTTAAAGATTGTTTCTGAGAATATATCTTTAGAGCATAGATGAGATTTCTAATATAATCACAATGATGCTACTTACTAAGAATTTTTTTTTTCTACCTCTTATTAACATTTATATAATGTGATATTGTTTTTTCTACCAATATATTTGAATATATTTTGAATATATTTTATACATGAAAGTGGATGGATGATAAATGGGTTTTTTTTTCTCAAGGTTTACAATCATGACATGACATTTCTTATAATGATATGTTACTTTTAACATGATAAAGGCTTGTTCTTCAGGTATCTACTTCTGATAGGATAGCATATTTATTTTAATTTATGAAAATTATTTGTAAATTAGCAATGTGTGTATTAGTACTATCACATCTCAACTTCTGGAATAATAGTTATTCTCCAAAGCATTTTTAATTAGGCCAGTATCAGCAACATATTCAATCCCATCAGACTAAGTTATTGGCTATTATTTGTAGGCATTTAATATAAAATAAAAGATTTGGGGTTACGTTCTAATAAAGAAATAGTCTTCAAGATTGGGATAGCATTCTCTATGAGCTAAGTTACCTAATAGGTTATTTTTTTTTCAGCCTAAGCACTTTCAAAAATGTTTATTTCCTCAATCAGCTAGGACGCTAGCTAAAAGCATAAAAGTGTTTGTTTTAGGTGATAAGTATGTGGATTTTTTATGCCTTTGTTTTAAAATTTTTATTATATTTCACAGTATTTATTCATAAAGACTGTGACTAAAGTATACAAATCAATAAATATTGTAGATTTTTATTATACAGACACATTAAGTGAATGTTGAAATGAATCATTTTTATTATTTGAGAATGAGTTGTTGGACATTGCTGTGTTTAATTATAAATAGAGTGCTTTAACTTACACTTGATTGATAAAAAATCAACAATAAAATTTTATTAGGCGCTATAAACCTAAGACCTGACTTCTATGTAATATCAATAAAAGTCCAGAGCTTAGAAAACAACAGAACACCGAAAAACAGATTTGTCTGGATGATGGTCTAGACCATGTGCTGTAGTGGAAATATGTGATTTCAAAGACTATTTTGGCTTTAGGAAAAGAAATATTCTGGGGAAAGAATTACACTTAGTGTTACCAAATGCTGGTCTAGTTTTCCCTTAGTCAATAAAAGGAAACAGTTTGAGGAAAATGAAATTAGTTTAATTCATCACCAGGAGACTTTTGTTTGAAAGACAGGGTTCTGATCTTTGGCAGAGGGAAGAAGGGTTTATCCAGAGTTGAAGGGTGTTAAGGGAGAGTGGGCGAGAGTCATGTTTATCCTTGTACCATGTTGCTTTCACCATCACCTGGTGGTAAACAATTCAGAATGGTAACTTTCTAGTGATGTTATCTCCCCTCTGAATGTAAGATGACAAAGTTGTTATGCCAACAAGGTACATGAAGTATCTGGTGGAACAGAGACAAGTCCTTCATTACTGTTTCATAGGCAGATTTTTATTTTTTTTAAGAAAGCATGATGTACAAATATAATCATCAGAATTTTGTTCTTTAAAATATTTTTTCATTCCATACTTTAAACTATCTTGCAAAATGTATTTGCTTACAGAATATAATTTAGAAGAACATGACCAAATGAATATTCTTTCTTGTCTAAGAATGAGTAGCAATCATGCTTGAAATGTTCAGGTGGTCAACAAAACATTATTGATCAAATATGTGGGTTAATAATGACTCTACATAATATTACTAAAATTAGTAAATATATTTATATTATTGTTACTTCTACTACAAAAGAGTACCTATTTTTATAATTGTTACTTTCCAATTTGAAATAAGACAAATATGGCTTTAGCTATGTGACTGAGTTAATGGTAAATTTATATTTCTGGAGAATTTTATTCTGTAATTTAAATGTGAGAGGAATCTACTGAACTCATAGATAACTAGTTAAAAAATATTAAAAATGTCGTTTGCACGGGACTACGGTGATGACATATGCGTGAACTGATGGTTGGAAGTCCATGCGGATTACAACTGAGGTGTAAAAAATGCACAAAATGAAGACTGATGTTAAAAATTTCTCTAAGAAAAAATGCCATTTTCAGCAACATGGGAGGAGCTGAAGGGAGATATTTAAGCTACATAAGTCAAAAGGAGAAAGATAACTATCAGGTGGTTTCACTTATATCTGTGATATAAAGAAATTAAACAAGAGGGGAGGGGTAGAGACATGAGTGTGTATGGGGAGAGCGCTGAGACCTGTGGCGATGGACTGTTGGTGCTTTAGTGATGGGAAAACCGTTTTGATGACACCTAGGTAAGAAATCATGCACTGTTCAAAAATTAACAGTGTAAAAATATATATTCTAGTTTAAGTTTAAAATATCAAATTCCAATCTCCATCTCTAAATCTTTCTTTTTAATGTGTTGTGAATAATAACAGGACTGCCTGAAAAGAACAAGAAAATTGCATGCCTAACATAATATGCCTTAGCCAAATATCTTATTTTTTTTAAGTTAAGGAAATAAGAAGTTCAAGTTGAATATTTCTTCTGTAAAATTTTCTCGGTGTTCCCCTAAAGCTGGTGTGCAGTTTTATATAGAGACCCTTTTACTACCTAGATAAAATATATTTTGGAAATTAAATTAAGACATTTATGTTCTATCTTTATCTTTTAAGTGTAATGTGTTTCTTTTTGTAATTGTTATTTCTTTGTATTTTTGATTTTTGTTTTGAATACATGGGGAGCTCATGTTTTTGAAGGAAAGTTTGCCCTATAGACACCATTTTTTAAATTAAATTGATTTTACTGAGAAAATATAAACCTGATTGTTTAAAAAAATATATAATGAAATTCACTACTCAGTGTCCCAAATTTATAATATTTTATTGTTTTGACTCTACTGATCACATATTAAGAAAAAATAATGATCAAATTTTGAAATATTAAATACATTTTGCAAAGATTAAAAGTCATTAGGAGTTAGTTGATAGCAGCTTTTTAATCTTTGAACATTTAATTTATTCTTTACCTTAGGAGACATTGGGGTTTTCCTACTATTTTACCATTGCAGGCACCGTTGTAATTTAAAACAAAAACAAGGTCAGTCTCTAAAGGAGATGATACATAATTGCACTTAATACAATTCAAATAGATGCTGACCCATATACAAAAATTTACTAGTTGACACTATTATTCCAACCTTCACATGGTTGCATCCTTTTTTATGTTTTAGTGCCAAAATTCAATATTAATGTTTGTAAAGTCTGAAAATATTGCATGTCAATGGTTTTCTTTTACTCAGAAGACCTACTATCTGTACTCAAAAATTATTTCACATTGTAAAAGATGAAATTAATGCATATATTAGTACATTGAGATATCAATAGAGTAGGGTTAAAACTCCAGTAGTTTTGAGAATGTCACATCAAAAGAATTGTACCCACTCAGAAAAAGAATAGTCTTGAACAATCACAAATTCATAAATAAACATGTTTAGAGAGACATTTTCAGTTAAACAAAAGGAAATTGATTATATGGAACAATTTTAATATGGCCTCTATAATTCATATTTCAATAGCATTGCATATATTAGATTTTAAAGTTATTTCAAGTATTTCTGAATTATTCATGTATGAATGACTTCTATAGGGTTCTACTTTATCGTTCAATGAAAATGCTGTTATATATATATGTGTGTGTATATGTGTGCATGTGTGTGCATGTGTGCGTGTATATATAGTTTTTCTCAGGACAGTAAGGTAATATATCTTAGTTATACTACTACCACTTAGATATGTGCCCCACTGTTTAGAAGGTCAATTCTAAACTATCATTCATATATTAATATTGTCATGTGGTACTTCTTTATAGCTTAAGCTACTAATTACTTATCTAAAAGAGTAATAGTTTCTATTTGTAAAGTACTTTATATTGTTCAGGTTAGTTTTGCATGTGCTATGTCAGTTGAACCTAAAAGAGGAAGCTTGCTAATTAAATTAGCCAGATGGAGGGAGGAACCAGTGCTAAGCTATAACACATCCACTCAAACCAAGGTGAATAAATAAAATGGTAGAGACTGATCTGTGATAAAGAAAAAAATCAACATTTTCAGTTATAATTGAATTCTAATTTCTAAGAATAGGTCCACAATCCTCTTAATGTACTTTTCATAATCCTTTCCTTCTAGCTTAGTTACTCTCAGAAGAAAATTTAGATTATTATTTTTTCTAGTGGATTAGATACAATCATCATATAAATTACTGTTAGCTATTTAATAATCAACTATTTATATAAAAAGTATGAAATTGATTACTTAAATTCACATTGTGAATGTCTTTCTCCAACATTTTACAAAATAAAGGAGTGAAATAATTGCATATTATCAAAGAACATATTCTAAGTTTATTTTCTACACTGGAATAGTTATCTGAGTCTTTTATGTTAAGAAAAACTATTCTATTCTACACTAAATATTGATTTAATTGTTAGTATCTATAAGTCATTTTATCTTCAAAAGATTTGAATGTAGCTAATCGTGCTGACAACTTTTTTAGTTTTTTTTTTTTAATTAAGAAATAGAGGGGCAAAAAATTTCAGTAATACTTGATGGGCAAATAATATCTCTTGGATTGTTTTGAATAAAGAAAAGTAAAATCTCAGTCAAAACCTTGCATAGTAACGGTTTTAAAATAAGTGTCTACTGAACTTATTCTGGCTTATTTTATTTAAACCAAATATGTAAATATTCATGTCTGTTTATTTTTGGCAGCTTCAATTTAAGTAGTATTATAGAAAAATATTCTTTATAGTTGATTTCATAAAAAAGAAAACATAATATTGTCAAAACATTCTGCAGTAATATTTTAATTATGTTTATAACATTCTAACCATTTTACCCTCCTCCATTATTTCTCACTTTCTAAGATATGATTTAGAGCAATAATGCATTCATATGTCTTCAAATACAGCTCAGTGCCTCCTAGTGAAAGCTAGCCTTTCTACATTATTCCTTTTGGAAGACCATGTGTGATCATAAGTTACTGAGGTCATTGACTCATTATAGCTACTCTGTTGAATAAGTGTTTACTCATACTAACCACCATCATATTAGCAAACATGGATTTATTAAGTTTGGGAAGCTACAGAATAAATGTAAATAATCAATAACTATTTACAAAGCCAGGACAGAAATGTTGGAGAAAGAAAAGGAGAGAGTTAGGGAGCTTATAAGGAAGCCACAGTATGCAAAAATCTGCAGACTTCAGTCTTCTCTCTCCTTTGTTTCCTTTGAAAAGTGTTAAGGGATTAGGTCTACATGCCCTTACAGATGTTTATATATCACACCTTTTTCAAAAATAATCTCCATCCACCATCCATAATCTTCCATACCTCCCCGGACTTACTCTTGTCAAAATGCCATTTTGGCATGGCATGTTTTTGTTTATTTCAAGATAAGGAATAGCTTGATAGTTCCCATAAAAATGCACAGCTTAAATTCTTATTATTTTACCTGTATAACAAGGGACAAAAATAATAACAGAACAACAGTATTTGCTGTACAGTCAGAAATATTTCCATACGATTAGTCACAAACAGGAATGTTACCAAAAAGGAAACAATTATTTTCATAATGGGGGAAATCCAAGCAACCTTAAGGTAGTTGCCATTTGAATCATCACAGGAAAAGCATCATCCTATAGTGCTTTTCATAAGTATGGAATCAGTGCTGTGTATTTCAAGACCGTGCAATAAAACCATGGGGCAGCTGCAGAATGAAGTACCAGCTAAGTGAGAATTCAGCCTAAGGCTTTCCTTTTCATCTTTCAACTCTGTACAAAATTGTGACTCTCTAGGGAGTCTTCCTTATAACTAACCTTGATCAACATTTAAGGCAAATGACTGCTATCCCAGCCCTTCCTTTTACTCATGCATTTCTCTTTTGGATTTAATGGTATATACAATATACATATAAAGGTAAATATATTTATATTAAGAAACCTCATTGTACAAGCAGTGTGCTGGATGCTTTAACTGGATTACATTTAACCTTCAACAGCCAAACAAGAGAGATGTTAATAACATGTATAGAAATAACGGTGACTTATAGTAGCTAATTAAAAACCAAAAGTCACCAAGCTAGTAAGTAGGTATAAGGGAATTAAAAGCCAGATTTATCTCATTCTACCTACCTCTTTCTTATGCAGCATAGAATCTAAAATATGCTCAATGTAAATAGGTTCTGCACTGAGGTATGTCAAACAAAATCAGTAATATCTAATCATGCTTTAATTAGGGCTCATTTAGAAGTTTTTTAGTTGGAATGAATAAAAATGTGAATGAGTTGAAGAATATGTTTATTTGACACTGAGAGCTTATTTAGTAAGTCATAAATCAAAATTAATAATTTCCAGATTTCTAGAAAAAACAAAAGTAACAACTGGTTATCGTGATTCACCCAATAAGCCACTTGATAATTTAGTTAAAACATATTGTGAAAGAAATGGAATAATTCAGTTACTTTCTATAAGTGTATAAGAAACTCAGAAAAAAATGAATTCTCACAAATTTACTTCCACTGTACATTGATTTAGTGTTCTGATATTTTTTTACTATTTAATTTTAATATTAGTGGTCTTATATGAAAGAAAAAAAATTCTGCTAAGAAATTTGAATTTTTACTTGGTATAAAAATAATATATATTTATATTTTAATATTTTCATGATATGTTGATGTCTAAAAGTATCAGAATTTTTATTACCTTTCTTGGAAAATTGAGCTTAAATAGTTAATATGTAACAGTTAATAATGAGGACTCCATCAGATATCACATGATTCTATATATGATGGAATAAGGGACACATGTAAAATATGATTAACAATTCATATTCTGAAAAGGGCATAAAGAAGAGATGGAAAATACACCAAAATATATTAAATTCAGAGTAACTCACACACCAAAAGTTAATGATATAACAAAAATAATATAATCTTAACTTTGCATGTATGTTACTAAAGCAAAGAAAAATATTTACGATCAGTGAGTGAGGTATTTAATTTCCCAAAGTATGAAAGAAGATATATGCTTATTTTTCTATTTTTATTTGTAGTATTGTAACTATAGTTTGAACTACAATGATAAAAAAAAATGTGCTACAATTATAGAGACTTTCAGATTATCAATTTGTTTTTAAATTGAACAAATAAATAGTGTAAGATAATTACAAAGGTTTGTATTTTTCTAAGCAATGCTTAAAGGTATAAATTTAATTTTTGTGTTTAGTGTAAAATAGTTTTTTTTTGTATTTGGTCACTACTTCTAACCTTTCAATGCAGTTTCTTAATTATTTAGAAATTGACTATACATGCTTGATTTTGTTATTCATTCTTCTTTTCACAAACTAAAGTTTCTGAAATGGTTGTTCATGTTAATTTAACCACTTTATTTTTGTCTTTTATCATAAAGGGTGATTTAAAATTAATAGAAAATGTCTTCCTAATTAATTGCTACAAATACTTATCACACATGTATTATAAGACTGATGGGTACAACAAATATAATAGTTCAGTGTCTTATATAAAACAGGTATGTTTATTACACATCTAGGTAACATAAAAATTTATCCTTTATTTCAAACACCATTTGAAAATGTTTCTAAATCACATTCCATAATTATAATTTGCCTATTCATTATTCTGTTTTAACAGCAAAAATACAGAAATATAATTAAATACTATTTAATACATTTTAATAGGCATTAGAACTTTATTTAAATAAAATAAAATCAATTTTCTTGCATTACATACATCACGATTGGGTTTGAATTAACTTATTTACCCCATGAACTCCCACACCATTCACATTCATATTTGTTCACTTAGAAAATATTTATTCATACATGCATGAATGTTTATTAATTGTATCCCATGAGCATGGTATTACTTTAGTCTATAAACTTGTATATTCACTGTCTTTATGCAAAGGAATAAGAACAAATGAAAGAAGTAAATACAAAATTTAATCAGGAATGTGTCAAAGATGTAATAGAAGAAATTTCAACATAAAATTACTTATAATTTGATGTTACATAAAATATTTCATGGACATATAGTCCATTGGCCTAAATGTAAACAGTTGATAACAGTTTTTGGAGTCATATGTAAATCAGCTTATACTTAACCTGGATGGATAAAGTGTAAAAAAAAAAACAAATCCTTCTGATGTTACAGCAAGAAATATAAAACACTAAGTAGCAGAATTATTCAGTTGAATAATATATTTATGCCTATTTAATATTTGATACAAAATAGTATAACTGAACATGTCTTGCCATATATATTGCCAGGCAAAACAAGCTGTCGTTGCTAATTATTTCTTATATTATTGTAATTTAATACTTTCATTAGTAGTTGATTTAATTTTATTAGATCAAATATTCTGTTCCCAAACCAGTTATTACTATAGTTTATATTTAGACCAGGCTTGAATTTTGTGCAATTTTTCAAACTTAGCTAATTCTAGAGAGCTATAATCTGAAAAAGATAAAGTGGTTTAATAACAGTAAAATAAATTTATTAGCTAGCCTCTCCAGACTATTCATAATTTTTCTTCTTCTTTTTTGAAAATAAAAAGCTACCATGCTTTTAGAAAGCAATTCTCACCATATTTAAACAACTGATAAAGCACACAGAGTATATGATAACTTTAATATCTAGAGTTTAAGTCATGGCTGGTTCCATTCTTTATTTTCCATATTAATTTACCCAATATTACCATAATTTTATATTATTACATAGCTCCAGAGTATCTTCCCTTGTCCATTGGTGAAAAAGTTATGTGACCCATTAGAAATCAAAATCTTATATTCCAGACCTGCTTTTTCATAGGATAAATAAAGAACATATCATAAATTTTTGAAAGTCTGTACAATTTAATTTTATTATTTGGTAGTTTTAATCTCATTTGTTCAGTCCCTCTAGAAGTGTACAAAAAGATAATTGAAAAAAAATAATGGATTAAACAGACATTTCTTGATTAACTTACTTAGAGTTATTAACTCTGATTCTCATTCAGGTTTCAAACCAATGGTAGAGGAATGTTCACTTGCAAAAAAAAAAAAAAAAGTGAGAGCCTCTCTAAAGAATCCTCATTAAATTTCTAATGAATCCTATAATGACCCTATTGATAATCACAAAAAGCAGCTTAAAGTAGATACATTTACTGCATCTGATACTACCAAAAAATGTAATAATGAAAAAGGAATGGATACATGAGAATGAGCTTGATGTGATATTTTCCCAAATTTTGAATGCCAAGAATTCTGTAATTTTTTTAGATTATTTTACTTCTGACTGCAGATTTAAAAAGTAATAACAAATATTAGTAAAAACTTACTGTATGATAACTAATATATTTATAACTTTAATCATAATATTTAACATGTGCTCCCTATAAAGTATTTATTATTTGCTTCTTACATCTGATCATGACACAATCAGAGTGCAGTATAATTAGAAGGATATTAGAAATCACAAGCTCTTCCCACTGCCTCCCGTCAGTCGCCAGGTGTGTTCCCCAAATTTCAGGGTGTAGGGGAGTTTTAAAGGGCCAGGCAAGAATATGTCTGAACTTACATCAATTATGAAATTTCTTGGATTTGTTCTTCAGTCAATCTATCCATCAATATTGATAGGCAAATGTCTCCACACAGACTGCCCCATTGCTGGATGGCATATTGCCAAAATTAGCATACCATCTCTGAAGTTTGTATAGACAACAAAAACAATTTACTGGATACTGAATTGTCGAATCAGGAGGCTTAAATTTTACCCAGAAGTCTCAACATGTCAGTTACAGATGAAGTATACCATTTGACTTATAAGTTCTATAATGTTTATGACTATATCACTACAGTCAATTCCATATGTACTGAGGTAGGTGATATTATTGTCATATCTTAAACAGAGAAGTAAATGCATAAAGGTAAACACTATTGTATCTCAGAGAATTTGATTCCATAGCATGTCATTTCCATATCTATTAGTGATATTAATTTCAGCTCATTTGTGAAGAAAGCATTCACTCACAGTTTTGTCTTCTCTAGTGTCTGTGCCTTCAGCCCACTGCTGTTCGTTCTCAAAATCAGGGTGTTAGCAATGAGAAGACGTATAGTTTAATGGCGTTATCTTTATGTAAAAATGCTAATCATGTTTAGTTAATACAACTGTGCAACTTCTTAGATCTCATGCAAGCCCATATGCTAAGATATTTCTTATACAAGCAGTGGCCACATTTGACTTCCATGGGGGTTATAGTATACCTTTATGGCCTAAAAAAAAAAAAGTGAAGAAAAATTAAAATAAAACAAATATTCTCTAAAGAATGCCAGTCTATATTTAAAATTTTGTCCAATAACATTAAAACTAGCCTGTCTTTAGGTACTAGTTGCAGAACATTTGTTTTCCACTTAAGACTTGGAAACACAACTGCACTATGCCCTATCAATATATATACAATGGATGTGTGATTGCAGAGGAAATATATGCAAAATGTGCCTACATATTACTTTCTTTAAAATCAAAGTTATTGTGTGATTATGATCAGGCTTTAGGAAATCACTGAAACTTATGTTAAATTTTCTACTTGCTGAAGCTTATGTTCCTTGTAAAATTCTGTACTTTAGTTACTTGATGACCAACATATTCTATCGCCCTTTATTACTGACTCTCTTGGATACCTTTTGAAGTTCATTTTTCACCATTCCTTGTTCCCTGCAAGGCAGCATCAAAGATCTATTTGTAGTTCCCTCAGTCTTCCTTTATCATTTACTCTCCCCTGCCTGTGCACATGATGCCTTCTGCCTATAATGTCTTTTCTGTTTGTTGAACTGATAAAATTCTAGAACTTTTAAGATCCTCTATAAATCTTATGTCCTCAAAGTTTGTTTCCTCCTTTTCTTTGTTGCCTAGCATCATGTATTTCTCAAACTGAACTAAACTTACTGTGTGACCCACACTTTCTTTAGAAATAAATTGGGAATAAATACCGCATGAAAGACTCAGTTCTGTCAAAAAACAGATTGCATAATTTGAAGAATCAAATTGTAATTGAGAATTTAATAAAAGGTTCATTCATAAATGTGGAAAGAATGGAATGAGATGAAGGGGAAAAAATAGCTGTACAAAGATAGTGATAATAGGGGCATCTTGAGGCAGAACAGACTAGAGGAGAAACGATTTGTAGAATGAAATAGAAAGAAAGAGGCAGTTGTATGGAGATGGTTGTGTAATAGGAGCTCTGGTTATGATGGAAATATATGGCCAGCTAAAGAAATAAATTTGTGATGTTTTCTTTTTTTCCTCCTTCCTTATTTCTAGTCACCGGTCTCCACTGGTGAGTCTCACCCCTTAGTCATAACAGCCTCCAGGACTCACAGTTGTTTGGGAAGAATGAACTCACTTTTGTAGCTTACTGAATTTTTAAAACTTAAAATGAAGTCATATTAAATCTCACATTACATTTATTGTTTCAATTTGTGTATACAATAAGTACCTCACTCATAATTTAAAATATTCATTGTTGGCAGTAAATAGTAACAACATGTATATACTACCTTGAAAGAAAATGTTAAGAACCACATTCATTGCTTATATTCTATCTCCACAAACAGTTTATCTTGCCATTTAAAGAGGATATGATATCAGATTACCTGGTTCAGCATTTTATAAGTTTGGCACTAGCTTTGGACATTTTTGAGCAATTCAAAAGAAGCTTCCTTTTTTTTCTTTTTTTTTTTTTTTCGTGATAAATACATCATGATTTGGTTACTGGTTCATGAACTGGATACCAGCCAACTTGAAACCATAGACCATTTTTGTTGTAGAATCAAAGTAGTACACAAAGGTCCAGAAACCATCATTCTACCACTTCAGAGCTGGGTGATGTACATTAGCCCTTCTGCAATTTTATGGACTTCTTTCTTTATCATAAAATAAAATTGGATCCTTGTTAGAAGTAAATAAAAATCATAGAAAAGTGTTTGTATATGTTAAACACTAAAGATGTCACTTCACATTAAAAATCTATCTCAGTCTTTTCTATCTCTACTTCTAACACACATTATACCTTTATTTACTCTAAAAATAATTTCTTCTGTAATGTCTTCTTTGTCATTTCCCCTAACTCCAGTGCTAATTCCTCACAGAGAGAAATGCTCTATGAGAAATGCTCTAGGATGTTTCTTTTTCACTACATATTTGATAATGTTTATGATTATTATTACATGTGCATTTCTAGAAAATATGCTTTCAATATAATAGATATTATGAAAACACTAACCATTAAAATTTTGAAGTGCATGAGAATACACAAAATTACAATGAAATTAAGACATTGAGCATGTTTCTAACTTATACCTTTTCCCTCTATTTTCCTATTTCACTGCTCATCCAGTAACTCTCACTCCTCTGGATTCTCACTGTTTAGCCCTCCTCCTCTGCATCCTCAGTTAGCACTTCTAACACGCTCTGTGGATTTCTACTTCACAGTTCCTTTCATAGCATTTTTGTGTGTGTTGGGGGGGGCGGTCAGGGTAGTTCTCTTCCATTTTTAGACCATTCCTCTGTCATTCATAGTGGCATCTCCCAACAAGGATGTGTCATTTCCATCAGCCTGAAAGATAAGATAAAACTTCCAGATCAGTGGTACCTGTAGGATTGAAAGCATTTACGAGCTATATAAAACTTTTATGAGGCGTATAAATCTGCTGGAGGAAATGCATCTGTGGAAACTAAGCAAGGACTCCTATTCAGAAAGCTGTAACTCTAAGACCAATAACCTAAGTTAAGCCAATAGAAAATAAATTTTAGAAATTGACTTTCTATAAAATATTTCTAATCCCCTCAGTAAATTGTTGAACTCCAGAATACTCAACTATTGCTATTGCCTCATTTTCAGAAATCTCATGATTTACATATCTTATATGTTCATAGTCTAATTTTGATTAACACCAAGTTTTGAATATTATAAATTCTCATTACAAATATATTAAAAGCTTAAATGTGTATTTAGCTCACACATATGGGTTGTAATTGTTGTTTTACCCTATTGATTTTGTTATATTGAACTGATATAAACAATATTTCACCACATTATAAAAACACTTATTTTCTATGGCTTGATTTGGATAGTCTTCTGTCACTTAACTGTGTATAGAAATAAATATATTTGTATCAGAATTAAAAAATAAAAAAATCTGAAAATACATTTGATTTTGCCGGCATTTATAGAAGATACACCATATGTCAGACAATATTTTGACTATTTTATATATATATATATATATTTTATATATATATATATATACACACATATATATATACACATATATACTCTTTCTATTGTCTCTGAATGGTACACATAATCATCACTTGGTCCTTTTTCATAGTAAGGAAATTGGGAAAAGGAAGTCAAGTAACTATTTTTTGAAATATTTATTTATTTATATTTATAGAACTGGGGTACAGACCAGAACTGTGGTGGGTGAGAGGATTCACCAGATATAGCAAGGGGAACACAACAGGCAGGTTGACAAAGTATACCACTGAGGGCAGCAGTGGGTGGGTCAGAAGAGGTCTGACATGCCATGTGGGTTGGCTTCCTGGCCAGGGATCAAACTCATGCTGCAGTGGCTTTGGAGAGCTTCATAACGTGGTGCTGTAACCTGTTGCACCACCAGGGAGAGCCCAAAAGTCAAATAACTTTTAAAATTTATGCAGCCAGTATGTGGCAATGCAGTCTTTGGACCCAGGCACTATCTACACATTCCTGTACTTCAGACATTCTACTTTGTAGTCTTTTGTCGTGTTTTTATATTGGACCCCAAAATATGTAGAAAGCAGGAAATTAGCAGAATGTTCTTACAATTATGTGATAGAAAGACTGAAAACACTACTGTCTCAAGTTCTTAACCATAACACAAATCTATTATGTACATTAATTGTTGTGCTTGTTGTCTACTCTTTAAACCCACTTATATCTATGTTGATAAAGAAAGCATTGGTGTACACAACTGAACTGGTAACAGAGCTAGAGAGTGAAAAAAAATATAAAATCCAGATACTAATTTTCTATCTCTGATAAAATCTATATGTCTTTATGTTGCTTTTGTGATGTTTTTGAAGGTAGATAGTATTGTCCCCAGTATCTGAATATATAACTTTGAGATGTTTTACTCCATTGCCAAGAATAAACTAAAACTTTAAAAATTGCATTTACTGTACAGTATTTCATACAAGTGTTAGTGTCTGGAGGATAATGGTTCCTGCTTAGTGTTTTATTATACTTTTTTTTCCTATTTTATCAGTGTATATGGAGGATGCTAGGTTAACTAATTTCTATTCCATTTGCTCATTTTTTAATTCACCTTCCTTCTTAATAGATTTAAGTTACATGCACACATACTTACATATCTTTCTAGTGACAAATCAAAATGGGGTGACAGGTGACAGACAACTGATACTATACAAATGCAATCAATGAAATATTTCAAATTGAAATTCAGAAGGTGCTGTAATACAAATATAATGATTTGTTTGTGAGGTAATGAGTGGTTCTTTCCATTTCAAAAAATATTTTCATTTCACAAGTGCAGTTATCAGAAATAAGTATTGAAATGCAGGATAGGATAGAATAGAAAATTATCTTGTCTTTTAGCACAAATTTAGATTTTGCAAAGATCACAGTTTGTGTTTGAGACAACAGGGTCAAGCTGAGAGGTAAGTTGATGTGCAGAGTTGATTACCCATAGTACTTAGAGGTTGCAGTTTGCACTCTTCATGAGCTATATTTCATACACACTCTAACACTGTTAATACAACATAAAGAAAAGTTTTGGCAGATAATATTATATGGTAAGTGACTATTTTATGTCACTTAAGCAGTTTTCATGGCTTTACCCTTTTTTTTTTTCTAAAATGTTTCTTTGTCTTGTCATCTTGGACACTTCTAAAAATCCTACTGACTGACGACCTTTTTTTTCTGGCTTGCTCTCCTGCTCCATAGAGAAAGACAAAAGGAAGGGGGAAACAACTGTGCAGTCCCAATAAGAGCACATTAAGTGATTTGCTAATCTGCCAGTTTGCAGGCATAAAGTCACAGGAGGAAGCCAAGATATTATCCAATCTTTGGAATATGAATAAAAGAACGTTCACTTTAGGAGCAAAATGGATAAAAAGATAATGCTTTTTTTTTTCTCCAAAAGAGTAAAACTTGCTTTATTTTCCCTTATACATAGAAGCTGGTTCTATCACCTATGAATTTTTATTCTACCAATTTGATTTAAAGAGTTATGTTCCAGGTAAAGCTGAACAATAATTAAAAGAATGAAAGATGGTATTTATATGTGTGCAAACAAGTTTTCTCCAGACTTTATTATTTTTCATTTTTCTTTCATATCAGAAACAGATAGATACATAGAATACTCTTCCAAAGTGAAAGCAGTGAAGTGTGGAACTGTCTGCCCCTGTCAAATTGATAGAGTGAAGATGTTGAACGAGATAATGGAAACTTTCTATTCAGTGGGGACTGGAATAAAGAAGCCATTTCTAGTCATTCATCAGCATTGATTGCCTTAGTGCTTGCAGCACAGATCAGAACTTAGGCTTTACAAAGGGATACTAAAACAAGCACAATCATCCACTTTGGAAAGTGTAGTTGGCTTCCGTTTATCATTTAGCTCCTAGCAATCATAATAAATAGCAACAAAAACACAGATAAGGCGTGAACATGGAGCATTGCAACATGCAGGTAGCTACTTCTTCATTATTTTCTAATTTTGCAATGTATGAGTATTTTATATAATAAATGGGGATGCTAAATGAACATATCTGTGTGCATATATACATATATGTATAAGTATATATAGACACATATTTTAATCATGTTTAATTTAGATTTTTACTCTTTTTTCAACATTTGTAATGATTCCATTTTAAGAATTGTTTAATTTCAAAAATAGTTTAGTGATAAATAGCTACAATAAAATGCAATTTAGCAAACATGTGTGAGCCTGCATACTGTAATTTAGCTTCTGTAAAGGAGGCATTGAAAATATGTAAATGATACCTTCAATGGTTTTCAGTTTTATTTTCCTTTAAACATTTACAAACTTTATATGCCACAAAATATGTACATATTTCTACTGCACTGAATGAATATGGAAGCTCACACACATTTGCTTTTGGGCAATTTATACTAGCAAGATGAAGTGGAGGACTGAAACAATTATCCACATCATTCAAATCAAAGGAGCACTCTGGCCTCAATCATTTAGATACAGAATTTCAAATCAAAGTGTTTCTTTAGCTTGAATAATATGGACAATTGTCTCTGTTCCATTATCACTGACTATAGATTTCCAATCTGATTATAGGTGTAACATAAGATGGAAAAAATAATAACATATAATTGTGCTTTGAGAACATGGCTCATTCCAAAATCATTGTGCCAGTTTTCCTTCTGGAGTCATAATCTAAAATGTTAGTCATCCTCTGAAGGTATTCTTAAGCCACTTAAACACTATTAGAAATTCCTTTCTCTGTTAGTTTGCTTCTTCAAAATTTCCTTTTGCTTCAACAAATTTTAATTATTATTATTTTTTTTTAGTTTATAAATGTTTCTCAAATTGGTGGAACACGATATTCCAAATAATCACAATGAAAGTGAAAATTTTATTTAAATCAGTTTGACATACACACATGTATGCATATATTGATTATAATAGGTCAGTCATTGTAGTTTGATTTATTAATTTGGTCACATTGTAGTGAAGCAAAAAGCAGAGTATACAGAGAATTGCTACTATTATATTAACTATTTACCCAAACAGAAGAAACACTTTGCAAAACAAATTTTGTATAATTAATCTTTTATACCTTCTTTGCCATTTTGAAATTTTCAGAAAAAGGCAGCACTCAACTGGAAAAAAAGTGAAGTGCTATATGACTTTCTCTGAATTTATGACATTCAGTTAAACAAATTTCAGAAGCATTAATGGCTTTCCTTCCTTGCAAGTAACTGTAGATATGTGACATCATGTCTAAAATTCATCAATTCTATAAATGCTTATAAATGATTTTCTGCCTATTTCCCATCTTTAGCAGGTGCCATTCACATTTGTGTCACTACTAGGGACCACATCTATCAGAAGAGTTCACAGTTTACCTGCAGCTTACAGTTAATCTTGATTGAATATTTCATTTTAGAATTATCTGGCATCATGATCTATACATATGGTGTCAATATATGCAGGGTTTAAATACAAGTTTCTCTGACCTCAGTGTAATGTTTTCAGATACCACAATTAATTAAATTGATCCTAACTAAAAACAAATTTGTACTTAACAACCCAATCAAACATTTCCTCAGTGATGCTATCATGATTCGTTTCTTTTAGTTTGTAATAGCCATCATTTGTTCATGTTGCTTGAAAATAGTACCTCTCTTGTGCCTTTGACTATATTGTTTATATAAAAACAATCTGGAATTAATTTTCTGGGTGTTAAGCTAATTCAGAATACATAGTGGTTTTATTAGTCTCTTATTTCTCATGTTTAATTTTAATATTTGTTCACTCACCAATAATTTCAAATTCTTATTGGAATAAAAATGGAAGTTTTGAGGTTGTGTAGGTTCTCTGTCATCAAAGTATGTAACCTATCTTTGTTCCCTTTTTTTTTTTTTTAAGATTTATTTATTTATGCATACAGAACTGGGGTACAGGCCAAAGGCTCAGGGGCGGTGAGAGGCTTCACCAGAGACAGAGTGGGGAACAGAACAGGCAGATTGACTAAGTACACTGCTGAGGGGAGCAGCGGGCGGGTCAGGAGAGGTCTGGCTCGCCATGTGGTCTCCTCCGGGGCAGGCGGGAATCGAACTCATGCGGAAGCGGCTTCAGATTCTCAGCACTGTGCTTCAACCCGCTGCGCCACCAGGGAGGGCCTCTTTGTTCCCTTTTTAAAGCCATAGTTGGAAGACATTTTTTTATATTTTGTTTTGTTTATAAAACCCAGCACAGATGTCCCTATTCATTCTCTAGTCCTATGTTCTAAGCTCCAAACCTGTGTTTTGAATATTAACCATCAAAACCAAACATAAAAACGATATTTAAGCTGCATATACTATTTTTCCCAATCAGCATACTGATAATAGGGAAGTCACTGATTGGGGAAAAACAAAACAAAACAAAACAAAACAAAACTTGTGGTTGTCTTAGCTGCACTTCTACCATATAGCATTGCCTTCCAAATTTATTATATCATATAATGAATAAAACACTACTTCTTTTAGAGTCTAGTTCTACCATGTAAAGAAAATCCAATAGCTGTTTTATCGATGATAAAATTATTGCTTTTTTACTTGGGATACCTTTTAGTAAACTAGTTTTGAGCAGTGATTTGATTGATTGTGCTCTCCAAACATTTCTCTTCTTTGGCATATATGTTTGTTCATTTTGACAATGAGATATTTTAAGTTGGAATTTATAATAATCTGCGTAGATTCAGGTTGTCAAATTGCATGCAATTGCTGAACATATCACAATCACTGAAGCTCCTGCATTAAATGTGACTAAGTAGACTATGGTTAGTCCAGTATGTAACAAATATTAAACTTCTCTTCATCTAACCTAGTAACTTTACAACCAACTTTTTTTGTTGTTTAAGATTTATTTATTGCACATACAGAACTGGGATACAAGCCAGAGGCACAGGGGCCTTGAGAGGATTCACCAGAGACAGAGTGGGGAGCAGAACAGGCAGATTGTCAAAGTACACTGCTGAGGGGAGCAGCAGGCTGGTAAAGAGAGGTCTGCCGCGCCATGTGGATCACCTCCAGGACAGGCAGGGATCGAACTCTTGCGGCCACCAGAGAGTGCCCCACAACCAACTTTTTGTATGCTCCTGCCAAATCAAAATTCAGACTATGCTCCTCAGTATCATTCATTTTGGGTGGGCCTAAAGGTATTATATTTAGTTTAAAATAGAACACCATAGAATTTTGGAAAACACTACATTTGAAGGAAAACAAGTTATATTTTTAACAACATGGCTCAGCCATACCACTGTGGCAATTCAAAAACTTACTTTCTGCTAAGAGTATGGGTTGATATTTTCATTTGTAGTAATGGATATGCTATTACCAAGAGAAACTTAAGTTGCTAGTCAATGATATGAGTGACTTATTATTGAATTGGATAGTGATATTTAATTCTAAAGTAACATTTTTTGTACTATAGTGCAATGTCTTTCTGCTGTTTACTCTATAACATATACAGAGATCTTAAATTCAAGCTGTATTAAGACTTCAATTACTTTCTTCAGTTTAGAACTGAAAAATCAATAAAATATAAATACAACCTTGATTTGTTATATTTGCTAATTTCTATGGTTGGAAATACTACAAAAGTAGTAGATTCAAGCTACTAAGTACTGTCACTGAATTCTGAATTACAAAATGATACTACACAAAAATAAGTCATTAAAAAACCTCAAGAGTAAAGATAATGGTAAAATGTAAAATAATTAGGAAGTGATGAGTTTTGAATATATAGTGTCTTTCAAAGTACAATTAAAATTTAATTTTCACATAATGTAATTTTTAATAATGCTTGTGTTTGACGAACCAGCCAAATTACTGACATTTAAATGGCTCTAACAAGCCAACATAAGCTTTCTCTAGCATCCCTCTGGAGTTGTATAAAAACTTTACTAAGTACTTTTCTGGCATACTGTTTAACCTCTCTGAGTCATGAGTTTCTTCATCGGTGAAAATTAAATGAAATAAGACGTGTTAAGTCCATAGTCCAACATTCACAGCTTGGTGAGTACATGTGAGTACATATTGCTTGGCTCCTATTCTACAAATCAAACCCATGTTGGTGTTAGCAACAAAATTCAAAGTACATTTTACTTCATATTATGATTATGCTGACAAAAACCTAAGATTTGTTGCATAATTTTGAAGTACTGCATAAAATACTGTTTTTCATTCATTTAAAGGCATCTGAGTTATTTGTTCTACATTAGTAGTTATAGAGGGATGTTTTTCTTTCTGAAAAACATTTATGTATTTTTTTTCTTAATGACACATTTCAAGCTATAATACCTGAGAAGATATCAAATTATGGTATATCATGTAGAGCACATTAAAATTTTAAATGGAAATAATATTTCCTTTTCACAACTTATATTTTTGCCAAATTGTTTTCTTTGTGTCATATTATATATGTTTTGCCAACCTCCTTTTTCTACCCTCCAGTACTAAGTCTGAAGAGACTTTATTATTCATTCACATGTTTGAAGGTAGCTGTTTGTACCTTAATAGAGCCAAAATTGTCAACTTTTCAAACAGGAATTTGTTTCCTATGCCCTACGGTTTGAAAGAAAATAGTCTTGTAATGGAAAATAGTAAGCTGACTTTCTGAATGCATAAATGGCTTGATTTTTTATCAGATTCTGTTGTAGTGTCTTTCTGGAAGTCAAGAGATGGTCTCATAACAATAGAGAATGTAGTTAATGGGTAAATATGCCATACATAAAAATACTTGTTATTTCCCATTGACTTTTTGCCATTTCAAAATTGAGTCGCTTTAGATTTGAAGATATTACTCCAATGTGGGTTTGTTTAAATAGTTAAATAAGATTAAATGACTTTAAAGATGATTTAAGGAAGTGAAAATGGAATCACAGAGATTTTATTTAATTCCAAGTAAATGTATGATACAAACTACAGATAACATATATATTTGGACTATGAGAGTGGCTGCCATGTAAATAGATTTCTTTATAATAATGGACTTCATGCTGTTAATCATAAAGGACTACTACAATCCACAACAGTTTTCGGTAATACAAGTTTGAATATATTTTCTTAATTATTCACATTAAAGGAGCAAATTAAAGGTTATGTGTGTGTGTGTATGTGCACATCATCTTATATATATGATCTAGCTAAGCAAAGTCAAGACTGTAAAATTTTGACTGTCTCTGTATGCTATGTCTTTAAAAAGACCACATCTCATTTTATTAAGATGGAAATATAGAAACAGATATTGGGTATTTCATATTGAACTGTGCTTAATGATCTATTTTCATGACATTCCTTGGGGTAATCAGCAATTTTATTACTTTAATATTGTAAAAGAGCTAGATTATTTTTGAAGGGGAAATAGAGGGGAAAACTAGCACTGGATCAATGACTCGACATTGCTAGTCAACTTAAAGCATGAAAACATCCATTTAAAAATCTAACTAGCAGCTCTTCATTAGTAATCAACAGCAGTATTCTAATTATGTAGAGAAATCTTTCAATGTATTAGAGAATTTCTCCTCATCAAGTAATAGGTTTTGGGATTTAACATTATAACCTAGACAAAAACCAAATCAGGATAAGTTTAAAGAAAGTTATATGCAGTTATTGAGAAAAAAAATGTTTTAAGCCAATTACAAATTTATAGCTTCATTATAAAGTCTCAAGCTTGGGTAAAATAGAAAGCTTAGCAACTAATAAATTAATTTTATACACAAATTTTTCTACATAGTAGTTTCCTTAATTACCCTCTAGTATTTCTCAGTGCAAGTCATAGAAGAAAATTTGGGTAAAATATGGGAGACATTTTGCAGGAATGTGTTCTTGTCTGGTTGCAGTTAAAATTATGAAATGTGTTATTTTCATATTGCAATTAAAATTATGACACTCATTTATCTCTTTCCCTTTTCTATTTTACAATGAGGCACACAGTGCACGATTATTTTTTTAAATACTTAACTTTTGCTAATTTTTGGAGCATTCTTCTAATTGCTTTAAAAATCTTCTTTTTCCCTTGCCATATTTCACTTCCATTTCCTCATATTTGTCAGATACACAACTGTCACCTATCTACAGATGCTCACTTTTGTCTACCAGTTTTAAAATTGCCAAATTTACTCATTCTCGAATACTTATTATCTGTCAAGTGACATGATTTAGTTATTATTTCATATATTATACCCCATCACCAGTAGAACTAAATTCTATCATGTCAGGTTCTTTTTCTGTATCCCCAGTACATTGAGCAAAGTCTTACAAAATTAATACATTTAAAAAAAAGATATTTTAAAGAAGTTAAAATGCATGGTATTGATTAATGAACTTATTTGGAGACATAAGCAAATACTGATCATGAGTTGAGTTTATTTGCTTTAGAAATAATTGAATACTTACATATTATCAGTGCTTAAAAATCCTGTTTAGGGGGCCCTCCCCAGTAGTACAGAGGTTTGGGACACAGCACTGAAAGCTCCCTGCAGCTGCTTCAGTGTGAGTTTGATCCCTGGTTCTAGAGGAGATCCACATAGTGCACCTTCTCCTGGCCCACCCGCTGCTCACCTCAGCAGTGTACTTTGACCATCTGCCTGTTCTACTCCCTGCTTTGTCTCTGGGTCTCTGGTGAGTCTTCTTACCACCTTTGCACCCTTTGCCTGTACCCATGTCTGCATGCATAAATAAATACGTCTTTAAATATATGTGTGTGTGTGTGTGTGTATCAGACTCTGATAAGTATATACACACACATACATTTATTTATCAGACTCTGATAATACACATAATATATGTATCTCACTGTTTAAATGTCTTAATTCTTACTATTCTCCAACATTATAGAAGTATTACCAAAATCTTTTGATTAATTTAATTTTCAATTTAATATATGAAGAACAATGCTAAAACTCCTATAGATGGCATCAGGCAATGTATTTATAATGTGAATGCCATGGATGCAAATAAATTTATAACCAGTATTGGAAAAAATAACCTTATAAAAATAATTAATAAACTTTTATAGCTATTTTCAGTAAATTTTAAGAAATCCACAGTATTGTTTTATGACTTAGTCTGTAATATCTGAGAAGGGTCCCATGATGAAGCAATGACTGAATTGCCAAATGCAGGTGATTTGATTACTAGGCAAAAGAGAACAATCGGCAGTCATTGGGAAAACCATGTGCAAAATCTATCTTTTTTTTTTTTAAGATTTATTTATTTATTCCTACAGAACTGGGGTACAGGCCAGAGATTCGGAGGCTGAGAAGATTCACCAGGGACAGAGTGGGGAGCAGAACAGGCAGATCCACGAAGTACACTGCTGAGGGGAACAGTGGGCTGGTTAGGAGAGGTCTGCCTCACCATGTGGATCTCCTTCCGGGCAGGCGGGGATCGAACTCATGCGGAAGTGGCTTAAGCTTCTTAGTGCAGTGCTTTAGCCCGATGCGCCACCAGGGAGGGCCCGAAAATCTATCTTTTAAGATGAAGTTTAAAACTATATATTTTAGTTTTTGAAAGTAAATATCAATAATTATACACAATGAAAGATAAATGAATTATCCTTAAGTTGATTGTTGAAGAATCACTGCCATGATAAAAGCTATGAACATATATCTGTTTTCTACAGGAAAAAAAAAAATGAACTTAGAAAATGGCATATAAGCTCTAGTTCCCTACATGAGGACCTTTTGGTTATAGAATCCTATTTAAACAGATCATTTAACACTCCCATATCCAGAGTTATATTTCTAGTCATACTCCAGACGTTTCCTTTTTAGACTGTCATCTTCCATGTGAGAAGGACAATTAAAAAACATGCGGATTAACAACTGTCAACTTATTTTCACTTTGGAGAAGTGAATACTTTGAATTTCTTTTGACAGTTCTGTTTATATTTCTGTATTTTTAATTTTATCTTTGTTTTTACTTTTCCAAATATTTTAGTCACACTAGGATATATCATATCCTAAGTTAGCTTATTATTATCGCATGGCAAATGTTTCAACATTTGCATACAAAAAAAGTTTTCATATTTGTCAGATACACAACTGTCACCTATCTATGAAAACGTTTTCATAATAAGGAACATGCTCCTCATTTATCAGTATTTGTTTTCAAATACCGTAAGACTTAGGTTAACCTATTGTCCCTCGCATAGTATATTGCAGTTTTTTTTTTCTTTTTTCCTATAACAAGATTAAAATTTTTACTTCTAAATCATTCACTAAATTCACTAGCCAAAGAAGAGGTGTTTTAATAAGTGTTGAGTCCCCTGGACACTTTTTTTCAATAATGAAATTCATCATTCAATACTTAATAAGGTGGACCACCTTCCAAATATCTGATTTTTACCATATCCTTCTAAGAAGGAAAGTAAATTCTGCATGTGTTTGTGTGTGTGCTCTGCACTGTATATTTGGTATTTGGAGTTAATATATTGTACAAGTCGGTAACCATTTTGTCTTAAATTTCTGTTTAGAAAACTAGTTTTATTTCATTTATGCTCATATGTGTGAGACTGTGCTGACTAGCTTTATATTCCATTTGTTCCTTGATATCAGTGTTTCAAATATATGAAGTTCTCTCTAGTGGGTTAAGAAAAAGGTATATGATTTCTGCTCACCCACCAATTCTAATGTAACCCAGCAAGCAGAAGGAACTCAAACAGAAGTTCCCCAATTTGTCCCAGTTGGTATATAAAGAATTAACTGTTAATGAAAACAAATTAATTTTCAGGTTGTTATTAATTCCACATGTGAGTAAAACAGAAGAAAATGCAAATTTCAGAGTTTAGCTCGGAGTCCTTCTAAATGTTCCTGCCCCAAATATGGGTTTTATGAAAAAAAAAATATGTCATTTCCTTCTTTAGATATGAAGATGAGAAGAAATTAATGACAATGATCATTGCCATGTCTGACCTATGGATTCAGTCTTTCCATATTGTTGTCAACTCTCCACCTTAAACTGGGAAAGGTTAATTGCTGTTATTCTTTCATGGTCTGTTATATACTTACACTCTAATTACACAACATCTGAAACTTTAGAACCTGGCAGAGTCTGAAGAGATAACTAACTAGACATTGTTCTTTAGCAAAATAAGCCACTGAATAAAAAATACTTCAGAGTGACTTCACTTTATTATTTGGATATTACTCTATAGTAAAACAATATCTATACTATTTGTTTTTTGTTTGTTTTGTTATAAATTTGTATTTACTTTTATTTAAAACACTTATTTTCTTAATTCAGGAGAAAAAATAAAAATATTAGATGGTCTCACCTATAGGAGGAATATAGGGGGACCAAATAAAGGATCAGGAAAAAAAAATAGTAAATTAAAAGAAAAAAAAAGCAGTAAACTATTAATCAGAGACATTCTGCAGGGAAGGAGGGGAGACGGGGATCAAAACCGGGGGAGGAAGAGCACAAGAGACCATATAGTTATATAGTTCATGGTGAATTTTGTTGTGAGAATATTTTGTTAACAAAAACTGAGAGGAAAAATCAAACATTGTACAAAATAAACAATTAAATACATATATAGGTATGTATATAATCAATATGAAATTTACTGTCCAATAAATATCATAAGAAATTTTATGAAAAAATTTGTCATCAAATGCATTATAGTTTTGTTTTTTAGGGCATAGAAGTCTGTGACTCAAAATCAGATTGTCAGATTTTATCTCACCAAATACAGAAAAAGAAAATTTAGCTATCAAAATCATCACTTAGTGATCATCCTATGTTTATTATTTTCAAAATGAAATACCTAATAACAAAGTAAAGAAAATCATTTAAAATATTACTGTTTTTATCCTAAAAATCATATACCTTATCATTAACCTTTAGTTTTATTCTTTCTCTAGACAAAAAAAAAAAAGTCCCCCAAATGGCTAACACTAGTCAATCCAATATTTGATATAATACTGCTGTTTTAAGATATCTAATCTCAAAATCAGCCCTTGAAGAAGGCTGAAAATGTGTTTTACATTTTTTAAGGAATTTTTATTCATGCATACAGAACTGGAGGTGAAGGAGTGGTGAAAGGATTTGCCAGAGGCAGAGTAAGGAGCAGAACAGGCCAGAGTGACAAAGTACACTGCTGAGGGGAGCAGCGGGCAAGACCAGAATTCTGCCACACCATTTGGGTCACATCACTGGCCGGAGATCCGACTCATACTGAAGTGGCCGTGGCTAGCTTCGTAATGGTGCACCTTAACCCAGTGCACCCAAGGAGGACCCTGTTTTTTTTATATTTTACAGATAAAAATTAAAATTGTTTGTTGTGAATGATCCAAGCTAATATTCTAGAAAATGGCAGAACAAGCACAGAAATGCCGATTCCAAACCAAAATCTATTACTGTTTTCATTGTGCAAAATGACATCAAAGAAGATAAAATATCTTACTCTTAGAATAAAAATTTTTAAATGTCATAAACATGTAACCTGAAAAAGCAAGAATGCATAAAATAATATTTCTAGTAAAATTATGTATAATTTGCCCTACATTTTTCTTGATGAAAATGATGTTATTATATACCATTTAAAATCACATTTACTTCTTTCATGCTGAAAATTAGTTAAAATCAAGTTATTGTTAAGAAAAAGGCAGTTGTTTGTACTGTTTTATTCAAACTACTTTCCATAAAAGTGATTCTTTTCTGAAATTATATATATATATATATATATATATATATATATATATATGACTAGATTATATATAGAAACACATTTAAGCTTCATAATTATATAGTGATAAAAGTGGCATTTTATTTCTTCAGGGCTTCAGTGTAAGTATGATACAGCAGAAAGTGCCAATTGTCCAGTGATTTATATTCCATATTCATGTTTGTAACTACTGAGTTATATTACTTTAATAGTTTTGAAGCATGTATTTCTGGTTATACCAAAAATTTTCATCTCATAAAGCAGATGTAGATAGTCATCTATTCAGTCAGAAAATACATAGCCAACATAACTTTTTTAGGTAGGGTAAATAGAGTCATGAACAAATCAAACAAAAAATCCTGCCCTGATTGGGATATAGACACTAAATGTAATATCTAAGTGAACACATTTAATAGTATGAAGAACTATGTCAAGAATTCATAAGAAGTTCAAAAGAAATGAGAAGGGGAGAGGACAGAAATGACCCCACTGAGGTGACTTTTATTGAAGTCTTAAAGGAAGTGAAGTAGTACTATTGAATCTTTAGAGGAAACAGCAATGGCAAAGATCGAGCCTCCTGGTGGTATTGGCATGCTTAAGGAAATGACAAGTAGGCCAGTATGATTGAACCTGAGTGAATGAAAGGGAAATTAGTGTGAGATAATGAGGGAAAAGTAAGTGAGGTTCCACTCTGATAAATTCCCACAGACCATTTTTTGATATGGGAAGACACTGAAGGATTTTGAAGTAGAAGCAAAGTGTGATTTGCTTGTACCAGGAAAAAAATAATTCTGGTAATTCTGTTAAGGATAATCTAAAATGAATTAGTGAAAGCAAGAGCCTACTGCAGTAATCTTAAAGAATGTCAAAGGCTTCTATCAGCATGGTTGCAGTGGAGATGCAGAGGAAAGTGGTGGATTCTGTACATGATTTACAGTGTTGTTAGTGTGATTTGTTAGTTGATTAGATAAGGAAGAAAAAACAAGAAAGTTAAGGATGACTTCAAACTGCAAGTATGAAATTGCCATATTTTAAATGTGGAGGAAACTGTGTGTAAAATTGAATAGAAAAGATTTTGGTTTTAGTCACTAAGTTTGAGTAGCTAGTAAATATTTGTTTTTAGAAATGGTCCATAAATCTTGAAAACATTGATTAAGCCCTTGGATTAGAGATAAAAATTTTGACTCATTATCATATAAATATAATTAAAACCTTGTTATTTGGTGATTTTGCTAAGGGAAGAATGTACATAAAAAGTAATCACACCTAAAGACTACACTGAGATAACATATTCTTTATAGGAGAGAAGAATAAGGAGGATGCATCAAAAATAAGGAGTTAACCATTTGGTAAATAAACAAAAGCAGAAAAATGAGATGCCATGGAAATCAAGTAAAAAAAGTATTCTAGGATGGAACAAGATATAAGTGGGTCAAATGCTGTTGATCAGTCAAAATAATTAACGCTAAGAGTTGAAAGTAGAATTTAATAATGTGACGATCACAGATAAATTTGACAAGATAAATATCAGTGATATGAATTACAGAGAAAATGTGAGAATTAAATATAATGAAAACAGTTCTTTTAAAAGAGTTTTGCTAAGAAAGGTAACTGAAATGAAACAATATTTGGAGAGTGAAGTTAGTTGAATTAAGATACATAAGAGATATAATTAAACTGTTAGAATAATACAGTGAGAAAAAATGTACTGTTGTAGGAATGAGAGAAAAATTGATACAGTGATGATGCTTATATCCCTGAGAGCAGAAGAGAAATTTTCTGCACTGATGTTCACAATATATCTAAGGAATGGATACACAAGTGGCAGGGAGAAGAGACCTGGAACTTAAACCCATTATTCAATTAAAGGAATTATTTCTCTATTATGGACACGGATTCAGAATGGCAGAAAATTAAGGGGGGTGGCTTGTGTAAGTTTTCTTCTTATGCTAACATAAAAAGTTTGGAAGCAACGCTAAACTAAAAATGAATATGAAAAGATATGAATGTTTGGAATTGAGATGAAAAGTGAAAAGTAATTAATTTGGACAGTAGGTAAGAAAGTAGAATTGAAAACTGTATCTTTACTTGAAACATTAAATGTATACTTGAGGTGTATGATCATGAACTTATTAAAAATAAATTAGTCCAAATTTATATTTCACAGACTAAATTTAGCTGTGTGCATGTGTAGTCATGGAATAAATTTAGAGTTGTTTTTTTATTTTTTTAAGATTTATTTATTTGTACATACAGAACTGGGGTACAGGCCAGAGGCTCAGGGGTAGTGAGAGGCTTCACCAGAGACAGAGTGGGGAGCAGAACAGGCAGATCCACGAAGTACACTGCTGAGGAGAGCAGCGGGCGGGTCAGGAGAGGTCTGCCACGCCATGTGGTCACCTCCGGGGCAGGTGGGAATCGAACTCATGCGAAGTGGCTTAAGCTTCTTAGTGCTGTGCTTTAACCCGTTGCGCCACCAGGAAGGGTCTAGAGTTGATTTTAAGTGCAGTTTGGAATTGACTAACTAAACACAACAAAAATTAAAAAAGGAGCAAAGGATTTAGGAGTACATGCAAGGTATTGATAATATGTGGTGATGTAATTGAAGTGAGAATTGAAATTATGAGAACATTGGGAAAAACAGTAAAAAAGGTGGTATGTTCTATAGGTTGTAATTCCACATGTTATTAAATTAACTTATTGAAGCTGGGCTAGTGGAGAAAATGAACTGGAGGCAAAGGAGGTTGATTAAAGTGTAGTGTTATTTGAAATTGAAATAGTGAAGAGTTTACTGTTATAGGTCAGGCAAGGTTTCTGGAATGGGTAGGGAAGAAAAAAAATCAAAGGAGAAGTGGCCACAGGATAATAGTTCTCATGAAGATTTCAACAACCAAGTGTCCTGCATGAGGGGATTAAGAATAAGAGACAATAAACCAAATATTATTTTTTTATCAGAATGACCATAAATAAATATGATGACTGAAATAGAGGATGCGGGTGTGTACGGTCTGACGAATGGAGATTTAAAGGCTGAGGCAATTAGAAAGGACAGTGTTAAATTGCGCACACATGGCCCCTGCTGACCCAGGGATAATGGAGTTTTGGAAGAAGAAACTGATATTAGAGAATTGCAGGGGAAGTGTTGTTCTCAGGGGAGAACTAGGTAAAATAAGGTAAAAGAGCTAAAGTCATAGTTCTTGGCTGGACAGTATAAACAAAACAGTTAAGATTGCCTTTATACTCTCACTGTAAGGTGGCCTTTAAACCTTCATAATGGCTTGCTTTCTTCATCCGAGGATGATTTTAACACTAAGCACACTTATATCATTTTTAGGGTAAGAAAAACTGACTGAGATAACATTATTTTTCACAACTCACACAGTTTATAAATGGCAAAACTGGGACTTAGGCACAGATTGTGTATGTAGTATTTCAACAGATACTAATGACCAATATTTTTCCACATGGAGATTAATCAGTTTCTTAGATGAAGATCTCACAAAATAATCCAAATAGAATCTACCTAATGTCAGTATAACAGGACAGAACATATTTCCACCTCATACACATGGTTTCCATTTATTCATCAATAAATAATTACTGCAGTACCCACGGGGTGAGGGAAACAGTGAATACAACCGACAGATGTCTTGCCTTCATGGAGTTTCATAGAATATCTGAGAAAGGAAGCTCAAACTACTGAAAACTATACAATGATGAAAGTTTCAGGCTGATTCTTTCTGGGTTGGGGGATTGAAAGCTTTTTCCAGGAGGAGTAGACATTTAAGAAGCAACAGTGACAGTATGTTGAGAGTGTGAGCTATGAAAAGAGGGAGACTCCAAGCACAGAAAGATTGATGAGTTTGAGAAGGGAAGGGTTTTGGAGACCTGGAGAAAAGGTAGAATCTGATTAACAACTGAAGAGGCATGCAAATTTATTATTTGAAGAGGATGAAAGGGGGTGCATGTTGGTCATTCCCAATAGTCTATTTTCTCTCTTAAGCTCATGAATTAAAAAACAAAACAAAACAACAACAAAAAAAGGACATTCCCTCTTAAGGAATTACAAGTCTATGTATACAGTAAGTTTTGTTGTTTATGAATAGCAGTTGTGTGTGTTTTTTTTAATCCATCCCTACTTTTTACAAAAATATTTTATATACATTAAGATATACACATCTTTTTAAGGTATACACTTTTCTTTTTAATTATAATATGTAAAATCCATATTTATGCACAGACCTTACATGGATTTCATCAATTTGATTAAGCATTCAGGTATATGCATTTTCACATTGATTTTGGCATCTCTAGAATTGTCATGGAATGTTCCCTGATATCTGTATTTGTTAATTGATTTTTTAGATACTGATAATGATCATATTATCTGTTGGTTAACTTTTTTGAAGCTAAGGATACATTAAAAGTGATAAATTATATAAAATTGACCCTAATTTCATAGTTCCAAAGCTATTTTTCTTTTTAAATTTTAGGTATACAACAAACTCATTTATTTTTTTTTTGACAAATAACACATATTATAAAGAACCTTAAGATCATTATGTGTTAACTATAGTACTGTATAAAAATGAGGACTATTATTGGTATTTCTGAATAATTTAAAATTTCTTTGTTAATCAGTGACCCATTGCTAACATTTATGTCAGTTAGTCAAAGCAGATCACTATTTCAAGAAAAAAATAAAGATATGTTTTGTGAAGTAATATCTTACAGAAATGATGTAAATGTTTTACAGTGGAATGCAAAGATATATTATCACTTATTTCATTATTTCCTACAAAGCACAAACCAAAAATCAAACAAATATATAGAGGTGCATGTGCCCATTTGGAAGCACACATGCACATGCAAATGATTTGATCATAATGTTAAATTAGATCTGTATGTTTTTCTTGCCTATATTCAAAGTATTTCTTTCCATCTGACATCATATAGCCTTTAATCCTGGAGTCTGATTTCAGCAGTCATGCTACTGAAACCATGTGTTTCAATGCAACTGACTATCAAAATCAGAAAAGTCATTTAAAAATTCTTTGAGAGCCACCATGGTGGCAAATGGCTTCACGTCTCATCATTGTCACCAGCCACTGTGGCATGAGTCTGATCCCTGGTGAGGGATCTAACCCACGTGGCACAAGAGACTTCACCAGTCTTGACAGCTGCTCCCATCAGCAGTGTATATCTATATATCTGCCTATTCTGCTCCCCTCTCTGTCTCTGAAGAATGCTCTCACCCTTCCAGCCTGCACCACTGGTCTGTACCCCAGTTTCTGTATGCATAAATAAATAAACTAAGTATTAAAATATAAATAAAAAATCACTTGATCAACTATACAACATGGATTTAAGTTATTTATTCCCCTGCCAATTTGTCACCTATCTGCTGTTTCTGAATCTTAATTCCTCACAACATTCAGCCTAGTAACTTCTCTTTTATGTTTAACAGAAGTTTCACCTTATTCCTTCTCTCCACTACTTCTTCCCAGTTGACCAATATAATGGTTTGTTTGTAGTTTTTTATCACTTTGAACTGCACTTAATAATAATACTTCAAAAATGTGTTAAAGACTATATAAAGATATTGTAATGTTTTCAAGATGGCTTATGACAAAGTATTGATCAATATGTCAGTAGAGATGACTTGTACTCTAAAGAAAGAATAACTTGTACTCTAAAGAAAGAATAACATGCATAGATGGAAAAACTGTTGTTATGCCCAAGGTAGTTAACAATCCCTTCCAACTCAAATGCTCATATTATGTAGGGGAATAAAAGGGATTAGACTAAGAAGACAAGGTAAGGAAATATTCTGGAAGACACTGAGTAAAAGTTTATGTTTTCATTTAGTATATGATATAAACTCTCTGAAAATATTTTTGTAAGTTATTTACATATTCAACTTAATCTTTATGAATATTAATTTTTGAGGCAGTGGAATAAATTATTGTAGACATCAAAGTATTTGTATTATTGGTGGTGTTAATAATGTTTAGACTGTGAGTCATGTTTGTTATTTGCATTATAGCATATTTACCTTTTTTATTTATATTTTAAGGAAGCACTTTTTTAAGACTTATTTATGCATACAGAACTGGGGTATAGGCCATAGGTGCTGGGGCAGTGAGAGGATCACCTGGAGACAGAGTGGGGAACAGAACAGGCAGATGGACAGGTTCAGTGCTGAGGGGAGCAGTGGTGGACCAGAGACCTGCCAAGTCATGTGGTCACCTCCAGAGCCAGGGATTGAACTCCAGTTGAAGCACCAGCTAGCTTAGTAGTTCTGTGCTTTAACCCATTGTGTCACCAGGGAGGGCCTCATTTTTATCTTTTCAAATGCTATCTAAGTGACTCTTTATAAAAGACAGAACAGGAGGGATTACATGGAATTATAAATGCCGCAAGCATCTTTTATTCCTTCTTCATAAATAACCCTATATCTAAAATTATTCATTTGAAACCCTATTATATCTCTATCCTGTTAGGCTAAAATATTGATAGCTATCTATGAGTCTGCATTCTGCCCATAAAATATTAGATATATGATGCTAAAGATAAATTTATTTTTTTAAATGATGTTTTCAACAGTGCCACTTACTAAGTTTCTTTCCAATTAGCAAAACCTGGACTTTATTGTCTAAGTATTGTTTCATTCCCTCTATCACCTTTACAGATTTGTTGAGTCAGTATGTGTAATGCTGCCTCATTTGTGTCTCCAGCATGAAACTTCCACCTTATTCCAAAATTCAATTCATGTTCCAAGCCATTGGAAATGTTTCTTTTAAACTTTTTAAAAGAAATAGGATTGCCCAACTCATTTAGCATTTAATATTTTATCACTTGCATTGATGTTTTAAAATTTAAACCTGTTCTTTTCTTCCAAAGCATATAATGAATCTTCAAAGCTTATTTATGTTTTTAGTCATTGTTATATTTCATGAGTCTACCAGATATATCTCCAGATACCTATGTATGGAATATTATTATTGCCATTTATAGTGGTGGTGTATGTGTTTGTGCATGTGTTTCAGTAGTTTTTAGAAGATAGCAGTGTTCACACACCATTGTAAAATGTCATATAAATGAATATATACTATATAAATATATGTATAGATACATGTATAAACATATGAAATATCTGTGGTTTATTACAGCCACAGTTATGAAATATATGATAATATTGATGTGTTATTTTGAGTTCCCTGATGTTAAAAAGTAGATATGTAGAGATTTGAAAAGAACTTCAAATTTGGAATTCATTATCTTATAAATAAACAATTATAGAATAATCGTTCAATAAACAAATTATGCATATATTTCTTATTTTGGGTTGTCTTGAGTCAGATATACAGTTTCATTTAAATTAATAAGAATCAATGGTAACTTACCAGAGGAATGTAAATACAGAGTGTATTTTTTAGTAGTATAGATCTACCATAGAAATTCCAGTTGCTAATCATTTAAAAAAATAATAGATTATATTAGTGAGGAAGATCTTGTACTATCCTTATATCTTCTATGCAGAAGATTAATTACTCTGAGTATATTGTAATAGTAAATGTGTGATTCACTGTAGCTAATACAGGACAATGAAAATGGGATAATTTATATTTGCATTAATAACAAAATTTGTATGGTAGAGGATATTCAAAAGTTTACTAATCTTTATATCACTGGGATTACTTAGATATTTCTTTTTGATAAACTAAAAATTATTTTGTTTGACTCTCTGTCATGTAGTTTTCTGAAGAAATATTTATTTGTGCATAGTTATGACTTGTCTTAGATTAGTATTCAGAAAATGTTAGTATCAATCAGTGATACTTTATTTATTGACTACCAAGTTTTATCGTTCACAATTTGTTCATTAAGATTTCTATCTAAGGAGAGTGAATTTCAAGAGTACTGAAATAAACATCTGAATATAAAAGTCCCTTTGTAACTCAAGGATGCATGTTGGTATATACTGATGGCAGTTTCACTGAAGGGAAAACACAAATTGACAAGAGAGAATAAAAATTCTACATGATTGAAGTTAAAGATTGAAATTCTATTTCATATATTTGTGGCTCAGACTACTTCTTTCATGGGTATTTTTAGTAATTTTAGAAAATATTATTTCTGAAAGCTGTAGAAAACATAACTTTATTGGACTTTATGTCAATTTTCTCCTGTACTTGGGGAAATTCTTAAGGAAGAAAATCATCACATTAATTAACTTTAGAGACTATGAAAACCATATTGCAAAATACTGTAAAAAAATAATAATCCACAGCTCAAATTACTGTAAGATGAGTATGTGTCAAGGGAATTTTTTAAAAGTTCCAAACACTGTAACTATAAAATTGAAGTCCTCCTGAGACCCTCGCCACCACATATGCGCATATCTCCCAATCAATACAAGCATTACCTGAAACAGCTTCCTAAACTATTAGCTGGTTTGCCTATGAGGACACCAAGTATGAAACATAGGATATCAAACATCACTCATATATGAGGAAAACTAGAATCATAAAGATGGCACTTACATGAAATAATAATATTCCTGATACAAGAAACATAAACAAAATTTAAAAACAGAATTTTCATTATTTCTACTTGATATCAAAATTTAAAAATAGAATTTTCATTATTTCTACTTGATATCCTCAGTCTCTGCAAAAAAAATGAAATATAATAATAATAATAATAATAATAATAATAATAATAATAATAATAATAATAATAATAATAATGCATTTCCAAGAAAAAGAAGTTTGCACAAATAAGGTCTTCCTGGATTTAGAAATTCAGCTGTTAGAAAATATACGTAGTTCAATTCAGCAATGTAATTAACAGTACATAAGACCAATGTCGTCATTTCTTAGCTCAGACTCAGTGGATTTCCCAGAAGTTAGAACAAAAAGGTCACAGCAATATAAGTTTGGAATAAGAAGGAGAAAGTAATATATATGAAAATTCCAACATCATTATCCCAGTTTTAAAGTAAGAGAAAAGGGAACTTCTATCTGTATATGTACTTGGCTGTGTGTGTATATATGTGTGCATATATGTATGTATGTATGTATGTATGTATGTATGCATGCATGTATGCATGTATAGTATAGTATAGTGTGTGTGTGACATTGCTAGAGCATGAGAGTATTTTTTAACAAAAAACCATTGTTCAGATTGTAAAGACCTGCGAGAGCTCAGATATATGAATGACAACATTAGAGGAAAAAAATGAAATTGATAAGGATGAAAATCAAACCCCTAAATTTTCTTGACATTTTAGAAGAGATTATTAAAATTTAACAATACACTTATTGATTTTGGTATCATCATTAACAGTAGCAGGTACTAAAAGAACATTTTCCCTATTCAAAACAAGCGATTCTTATCTAAAATGAATAGAGTTAGCCAACTAGTGAAAATAAAAAAAAATGGTTTAGACAAAATTGAAGATATAATTTTTAAGAAGGATTTTGAAAAAAAATATCTCCCATGTACTGCACATGAAAATCATTAGCCAAGGAGTAAGTATAGGAAGCTGGAAAATAATTATAAGAAATAAAATGACAAGAGATAGCCAAAAAAACCCCTTGTACTATCAGTCAAAAGAAATATCCACTCCAGTGCTCCCTCATCTAAAAGTCTGCACAGATTAGCACAAACATTCTGAAATATATTTGCCAATAATGTAAAGAGCACTTAAACATGTAAGTCTTGACACAGTAACAATGTAATGGAAAAATCAAGGATATGGGCAAATAGAGTACTTCTTTGAATGTGGAAAATAAATTACAAGTTAATGACAAGTAATAGGGAACTAACTATGTAAATAATTGTGTCTATGTGTATGTATATATGTTTGCATGTGGATACCATAATTATAAATTCAAGGTGTAGAATAATTGAGGCTATAGAAAATATTTCTAATAAAGTTTTCTGAGTAAAATATTATGTGACAACATAAATTATAAATGTATTTATATATATATTGCTTATATATAACTATAAACATTTACATTTATATACATATATTACTTAAAGTTTATTAAAGTTTGATATCTCTGTTGATCAAATTTATTTTAGAAGATATATATATATATATTTTTTTTTTAAAGATTTATTTATTTGTGCATACAGAACTGGGGTACAGGCCAGAGGCTCAGGGGCGGTGAGAGGCTTCACCAGAGACAGAGAGGGGAGCAGAACAGGCAGATCAACGAAGTACACTGCTGAGGGGAGCAGCGGGCGGGTCAGGAGAGGTCTGCCGCGTCATGTGGTCACCTCCGGGGCAGGCGGGGATCGAACTCATGAGGAAACGGCTTGAGATTCTCAGTGCTGTGCTTAAACCCGCTGTGCCACCAGGGAGGGCCAGAAGATATATATTTTAAGGACCAATTTACAAATGATAATTTTACCTAGAATATTAATTACTTCAGTGTTTTTGACAGTAGATAAGAGTAACAAATGTAATAGATAAATTCTCCTTTACAGAAATTTTTTGAGTGATAATAGTGTATTAATTGCTTATTTAAACACATTTTGTCAATTATGAGAATGGTTTTATGCATATGATGATGTGGTGAAATACTGGAAGATAGTTGTTTTCAAACTCACTAAATAGGTTCAACATTTTAATCATGTTTCATCAAATTATTATTTGACTGCTAAATCTATGTAAAAAAATCAACAGGACTTCTCAGAATGGTTGAATAGCTGCAGATTTTGTATGTCATACCTAACATGTCTAAAAGCTTTCTCTCATTATGCAAAAAAGTCATGAATAATCAGGTCAAGGCAGTATGCAAAGAAAATTATCAGACTGTGAAACTAAGGGAAGGCCTATTAGGCACAAGCTGTACACCTGTTTGCTTGTTTCTCACTTTAAATGGTTTGTCATTTTGTTTATAAAATCTCATTACACTGAGAGTTCTGTGTGAAAAAAAAATCTTAAAATAACTCCTATTCAGCAATAAGATAAACTATATTTACCTGAAATGTTCTTCAAAAATGTAATGAACCTATTCTTAAAATACATCTGAAATATGAATGATGTATTTTTAATTTATATAATTTATATTGAATGAAAAAACACAATAGAACACTGGCCAATTCTTATTACAAAATGCTTATTTTTAAAACATTATAGACAATATTGTACAAAATATAGTCCATGTTTACCAAAATACCCATGTCAAATATAAATGTAAATTTACCTTAAACTGAAATTTAACTGTATTTGAAGAGAGCTAAAGTTGAGGTGTTGCTTTACTTAATCATTTTACATGTTGCTATTATGAAGACATATTTTTTGTTATACGCATATCTCACATAGCCCTACTTCTGTTTCATTCCACACTTAGTCCAGGTTTTTATAATAATAGGAATTAAATGTTGAAAATTTACAATTTTTTTTCTGTAGGATCTCCAAAATAATGTGGCAGATGTAAATGCTTCTTTCTTTTTATTGATCATTTGATAGATCTTTCTGTCGATTTTAGATATTTATATTTACTCACATGGAAAGTTAAATTCTTATACATGGAATAAGTACTCTTTTTGACATGCAAACCAAGATTTTATATTTTATATATGAATACCATGTTTATACCCATATTTTCATTTAATATATTCTATAATTGCAATGTAGTTTTTCCTTTTAATTGTCTGCCATTATTATATTTACTAATTTTGATGGTACTATTTTAGGATGTTTAAAACAAATGTTGTTTCTCCAGAACTGTACATTCTTATGAATGTACTTCTCTAATAGTAGAATCTGTAAATGTTTCCCTCTTACCCAATCCAGTAGCATTTAATACTGTAAACCTAAGAACTAAATATGTATAATGTATATACACTACAGATATTATTTCTAAAAATAGTGGTATCTTTAGCTTCATTTAACAAACTGGCAGTAATCGTTTATCATATACCAAGGGGCTATTATTATATTTTTGGTACTATACAGTGCTGTATTACTTGGATATGAAAATAAATGCAACAGATGAATGATACACTTTAGTTGTTTTTGTTGTTGTTGTTGTTGTTGTTTGTTTGTTTTCTTGACCCCCCCTCCCCTGTGGTTTTCAGCATTGCTGTAACTAGCTTTACATTTATGTGTGGGACACTATGAAAAGAAAGCATATAACAAATGAATACTATAATGCCTCATAGCTGTATAGAATATATCTTCAATGCACAATATGCTTTTTTTTTTTAAAGATTTTATTTATTTATTCATACAGAACTGGGGTACAGGCCAGAGGCTCAGGGGCGGTGAGAGGCTTCACCAGAGACAGAGTGGGGA
>NW_004567104.1:54439086-54439621 GCF_000260355.1 Condylura cristata | reverse complement strand
TGTTATGTGAATTTTACATCCATCTAACCTTGTAATCAGGGAGGATTGCAAGGACAATTAGTAATGTTTGAGGAAATTTCACACAGCTTTCTATAGTGTTTGGACAAGTTTACATTCCCATCAGCAGGTTAAGAGAGTCTCTTTTTCACCATACCTTTATTAGCACTTGATATTTCTGGTTTGTTTTATTTTGTTTGCTTCTAATATCAGTCATTCTCATTTGAGGCAACATCAATGGAGCTGGAAGGGATAATGCTAAGCAAAATAAATCAGAAGGAGAAAGAAAATATTAGATAGCATCACTTATAGCTGGAATATAGGGAAACTAAACAAAGGGTCAAAAAATACAAACCGTGCAAGCTGGCCATAGATTGGAGGCATCCAGCACAGGAGAGGGAGAGAAAAGGGTCAAAATATAGTAGGAAAGAACACAATGGACTATTCTTAGTTCACCGATGCTATGATGGTGGGAGAACTGAGCGAACTACATCTGAAGGGAGGGATTAAATAGTGTCCAAAAATTAATATATATATA
>NW_004567104.1:54418005-54438986 GCF_000260355.1 Condylura cristata | reverse complement strand
ATATATATATATATATATATAAGCTTGGAAAAAAGTACTTAAATTAAAAAAGAAAGATTAAAATAAGATGTGGCAACTGTAATAACTTAGTAAGTACAGATGACTGCAGGATTAGTATTAATTAACTGCTGAGTTTAAGAAAAGGTGTACTCAGCAAATACCCTTTCAAGCTTAAAATCAGAGCATTAAACTATATGGAATGAAACATAATAAAAAAAAATACAAAAAGACCAAGTTTTCCTTTCTTGAGAACTTGATTGATTTGTGTTGTCCCATTAACTAATGAAATTTGTGTGTATTGCTGAGGGAGGAACATTCTAGTTATAAAGAACAGCAAATAATTTCTTGAGACAGAAGACTGACTGCCCTATTCAAGATTTTGTTAAAGACTCCAATTTTTACTAGTTAGGATCATTAAAGCACAGGGCTCATGAAGGGAAGATTGATATTGATGGAGTGATGTACTCAGGAGGGAGCTAGAAATCAGGGGATGGGTAGGGAAGCAGGGGAGAACAGATGATCACAGATTCTGCAGGATCTTGTAAACTATTTAAGAAAGTTTATCATTTATTCTTAGTGAGGAGCTTGTAAATTATTTAAGTTTATCACTTATTCTTAGTGAGATGAAGAATCATTTGACAGATTTAAACAGAGGCATGGGATGATTTTTCACTGTAAAAATATCTGAATTTTCTGTCATGTCCGGACTGTTAATAAGGGAGAGGGAGTGAGAGGACAGGAAGGTAGCTTACTGAAGAAAACCAGAATGGTGTATTTAACCAAACACTAAACATTAAAATGGGATAAAATAAGATGTTACATATATTTTGAACATAGTACAGTTAGGATTATGACCTAAATACAGGATGTCACTAGAGGTAAAGGATAATAACTGCTACGATTATTGGAGAAAACAATTGGAAACACAAAGTTGCCCTCCTTGGTGGTCCAAGGGGTTAAAGCGCGCACTATGAAGCTATCCTCAGCCCTGCACCATGAGCTTGATCCCTTGTCAGGGAGGTGACCCATAGCAAGGCAGACCTCTCCTGTCCCACCCGCTGCTCCCCTCAGCAGTATATTTAGGTAAATCTACCTGTTCTGTTCCCCACTCAGTCTCTGGTGAATCCTCTCATACCTTGCACTACTCCTCGTTGGCTGTTGTTGTAGGATAAATCAATAAATCTTTAAAAATAAGAAATACAAGTTGCAAATTATTGACAATGGGAGAATCATAATTTGAGATTTAGGCAAACTTTGTTTGAGAAGCTGTTTAGATAACCAAATGTAGATTTTAGGCAAACAATTCAGACCTTTGTCAGTAAAGTTTTGCCTGGAAACATGTTTATTTGAAATGTGTGTGTGTGTGTGTGTGTGTGTGTGTGTGTATACATTATGACTAGAAAACACCTAATTCTCTCAAAAATGAAGAATGTTATGTGAATTTTACATCCATCTAACCTTGTATTATCACTGTCATAGAACAATGTCTTAACTTTTAAATCTCAGATCAGACTCTTAACTTGTTCTAGGATCTTGAGAGGTACCCAAACTTTGTAAACTATGTCCTGCCTCTCAAGGTGGCTTTAATAGTCCACCTTAAAAATCAGTGTGACAATTTGTAGTACAACGAGAGAAGTTATCTGAACTTCTGAATTACAGGTAAAAATGCCTCCATGTAGAACAATCTGCAGCCATTACCATTTTTCAGCTTTTAGTAATGTAATTTTCCCCCTATATGTTTCCATAAATGATTTGAATTAGATGGTTTTGTTAGTACTTTTGATGCTTTAAATGTATATGTTCTGCAAATAAAATAGTACAAATGTATATAATCACTTTTTTTTTAAAAAAGATTTATTTATTTGTACATACAGAATTGGGGTACAGGCCAGAGACTCAGGGGCAGTGAGAGACTTCACTAGAGACAGAGCGGGGAGCAGAACAGGCAGATCAACGAAGTACACTGCTGAGGGGAGCAGCGGGCGGGTCAGGAGAGGTCTGCCTCGCCATGTGGTCACCTCCAGGGCAGGCAGGAATTGAACTCATGCGGAAGTGGCTTTAGCTTCTCAGTGCTGTGCTTTAACCCGCTGCACCACCAGGGAGGGCCTATAATCACTTTTAAATGCATTAAAATACATGATATTTATTGTTAAATTACTTTTATTAATAATTAGGAGAAATGCACAATTTTCATTTTGTCATGTAAGTTGCAACTGCAGAATTTGTAATATATTCAATTGCGCGCATATTTCAACTAATTGCATGGTGAAATGAAAAGTTAGTTAGGCTAGACTTGCTCTGTGTGCACACATGGAAAACTCATAGATAAGATTCAGATGCAAATTTGACTAGTGCAGTTTTAGGTGTGTATCCCTTTGAAGATACCTCAATTAACATCAGTTTTATTTCCTCCGGTATTCTGCTTTACCAATATGTCCTTTTTCTGTCATGGCTAATTTTCCACAGATAGATTAAATTGACAACCTTGACTTATTGTTCCCTTTTTATTTCTTAGTTTCCTTCTAGACAGTGTATTCACTGTTTATTCACTCCTCACTATACGAACATTTCAGGAATGAATTCACACCATACATTTCTATTATTGGAAGCACTAAGTTTAGTTTTTTAACTATTTACAATCCCTACTGTGTGTTTGGTATTATGCTAAGCACCAAGAACATTAAAACAGATTGATTGTTCACAAACATTTCCTTGCTCAATAATACTTGTTTTATAATACAGCCAACTTCCATTTTACAAAATAAATGAAATAAAATAAGATTCACTTAAGGGGCTTACTTAAATTTACTGATCTAAGGTATAGAGCATGGAAAACTTTAAATGTATCCTGACTTTCATTCAAATTTTAAAATGCTTTCTCTGCATTACCAATTAAGGGGGTAAAGTATACAGAATAATTTGCTTTTTATTCTACCAAATCTCTATGGAATTTATTTTTTAAATGAGGCTGGCAACAGGAATGTCAGTGGGTTAATGAAAGTGAAAACTGCTGCATGTTTTGTTTCAAATTCAGTTTAGACTTGAAATACCACATGACATTTAGTCTAGGATGTGCCTATATGCTTACAATACACCATTGAGATAAGAAATGTCAATTATCTGGTTAATTTGTCAATGTAAGACAGCCAGTCAAGCCCTAACATGAACTGCATTTAGTGTATATGATCTGAGTTAACTGTAGACATAGTCTAAATTGATTTGTTAATTGCTAAATTTTCTTTCAGTTTGGTTCCCACAGAATTTAGTGAAAAAAGCAATAACGCCACTCTTATGACTTCTCTTCCTCCTTCTCAAAATCAATCTCTGAAACTATAAGACTATTTACAAAATAAAATTACCTTTTGAGAGAAGAATTACCTAGTAATAATTACAAGTATTGAAATGACCACTTAGTGCTAGGATTAAAGAATTTTACTTTTGTTACTATGTTTAGCCCTATTATTTAGGTACTAATATATTCTTATTTGAAATACAGGGAGATTAAATAAATTAACCAAGGTTATACCTAGAACTCACTATGAAATCTTATATAATTTATAGATAATCAATCCATCATTTTTATTTACTATACTTTATATTCATAACACTAAAGACAGCTAATATTCTGCAAATTATGGAATGTGATACCAAATTAGTCAAACCATAATGAAATTATAAATAAATAAAATGTTGATTCAGAAAGACAAATTACAATGTTAGTAAAGTACATCTATAGTGGGATACAGGGAAAAATCTGCTGACCTCATCTGGGCTCTTCCTACGCTGAATGAAAAAACAAATTAATAACAGACAAATAGGCAGGAGGAAAATCAAATTTCAATAACTTACTTATGGTAACATACATGACTCTAAATTATAATCTGAAAGGGGGTAAACCAGCTAGCTGTAGCTACCCTGTGTTAAAAGATATGATCATGAAGTGGGAGGAGGGGAATTTCATATTTTAAGGAGGGGTTGGCTTCATCTTTCAAAAGACTCACTTTAGTTAAGAGTATACATGTTCATTGATAAACCCATCCATAGATGATACCTTCTAGACTATTTTCTTGTAGATGGTAAAAAGAGAAAGCAGCAATTGCTTCATTGATTAGGAAAAGGACATAGAACTGAAACAAACTCAAGACTTATTTAGCTCTTAGGCCCTTTACTACTCTTCACTTAAAATCTGTGTTCTTTTAAAGTGAAAATAATAGATACCTTGCGGCCCAAAAGGTCTTGAGTCAAATTAGTTTAGCTTACCGAGGTGGCAATTATTGTAAGAGAACTGTTTTGAGCATCTTGAGAAAATACTATATGATCCTTTTTGAAAGAGAATGATCCCAAAATAATTTGAATTTATTAATTATAAAATGCAGAACAGGACTTTGTAGTAATATTCCAAATATAAATAACTAGAAACAGTAAACACTACATAATTTGTGGATAATAATTCATATCTCAAACAAATTATTTAAAATTTCTAGATAGAAGCCATATTACTATCAGTGTTATGATAATAATTACAACAAGCATTATTGGTTTATTTATTTATTTATTTTAAAGATTTATTTATGCATACAGAACTGAGGTACAGGCCACAGGTGCAGAGGTGGTGAGAAAATCCACCAGAGACAGAGTGGGGAGCATAACAAGCAGATTGACAAAGTACTGAGGGGAGCAGCGAGAGAGACAGGAGAGGTCTGTCACACCATGTGGGTCACCTCCCAGGCCAGAGATCTAACTTGGGTCTGAGGTGGCTGCCGCCAGCTTTATAGGAGTATGCTTTAACCTGTTGTGCCACCAGGGAGAGCCTGGTTTCATTATTTTAAAGAATGAATATCACTCCTGCTGTCTGTAGATGGAAGTCCTATATAACCTGTTTTACTGTCAGGTAGTCCTCCCAGATCTTTCAGCCTTCAGCCTTTTACCACACAAATGTTCCTACATAAAAACACATATGTATCTTACTAAAGAACACATCAGAGTGTCGTTCCTTATTCTAAAAAGGTGCAGGAACTCCTAATTTTTACAAAATAAAACCTGGTCTCTCTACACTATTTCTTTCACACTCTTTAAAGATGTACAACCTTATCTGTTCTAAGTAAGTTGCAAATTCAATAAGTTAAATATGTTACATTTCTTGTCCCCCAGCTAAAAACATATTTTTGTATTTTTACAAAGTATTTCTGATTTCCATTACAATGTGCTGGTTCCACTTTCATGATATTTTTACTCTCTAATGATTCTCCCATGATTTTTATATTTGCTTTATCAAACTTACAAAATGCTATGCAGAATTAGGATAGAGGTAATGTATTACCAGTCTTTACATGTGCCATGCTATCTTGTTAATAATCTTTCTAATACAAGTTTATGATACAAGCTAACATATCCCATCATACGTTGATACAGTTGAGAAATTAAATAATTTCTTAAATTCTCCTGTCCAGGATTTACATCAGTATCTTTGACACCAAAACATTTATATCTTTCTGGATGTGACATTTAAGGAGTGTGGTGGACTCTGACTTCTTGTTGACAGACATTTATCTCTAATGGTAAATGTCTGTGTTGGGGAGATGGAGGCACATAGCTGGAGCCTCCAAGGATGCTTGCGATGCTCAGGTTCCTTTGGGTAAATGCTTGGCTTTAGGCAGTGCTTCCATTTTTAACAATTTTGTAAAAAAATTTTGTAAAAAAAAAAATAGGGCAAAAGTTGGAAGAATAAGTCAGGATAATGGCATCCAGAAAAATGTTTTGTTTTAGGGAACACTCCTAACAACATGCCAGGCTTGTTTCCGTCCTACTTCTCAAAGTAATAATGTATGTAGGTAGGGACTTATACAATCTTTCATCCACCCACGTCCAGAGCTTTGTCTGTGATCTGCTTCTTACCAAAACTGACTTCACTAGGTTTTTTAACTATCCACAGGCACTTTTATAATAATTACTTGCTAGATCACCTTTATAGACCTACTTGCCACTGAAATATTTTTATTTGAATAATTACAAATCACTCTAACCAAATGGAATATGAACCTGTCAAGGTCATGGACTCAGTTATGACTTTAAATCCTATAAACACAAGTGTCTCATAAAATGCCTGACCTTGGGGGAAATTCAGAAATATTGTTGGCTGACTTAAAAGGAAGTAATGTTAAAAAAAAAAAAAAGTGGTGGTATCAACAACTGGTTTAAGCGAGATAAATAAACATAGGATTTATTCTGATGAGCAACTGTTACTCAAAAGTATGCTCCGGTCTAATTTTATCTAATTTGAAATCATGTCCTAAAAAAAAAAAAAAACAAAAAAAACCATATTCCACATTTTTGTGTTCTGTGCTTACATTTACTTTCATGTTAGATTTAGAGGGAAAAAAAGCTGAGAGTGCAATAAGCCTATACTGCATGTCTCAAAAAATATACTGCTATACTGCTTATGTTTACAGTCAAGTAATCTGGAGGTTTCTGACTTAAAAATGAAAGAACGAGCTCTCAGTTACTGTCAAACAAATAAAAGATGGAAATAAATACTCCTAGTAAGGGAGTAAGACTTTTCTTGTCTAACTCAGTCCACAGGGGACTCTTCTTCCTCTGGAAGCAAGGAAGCTACTAACTGATCATGCTTGTGATATGGATGCAGTTAGTGCTATTTTTAGAATGCATGTTGTAGTTTCACTGAAAATGTTTATATGCTCAGTAAATGCATGTTGGTCAACTACTGGCATTTTTTTCTAAGTTATTTTTATTCAGGAGGTACCAAAGAATGATATGAAGGAAGGCATTTGAAAGGTAAATCAAGAAAGAGGGAGCTCTTCATTGGAAAGGACAAGTTCTTATCCTCCAACCATAGCATTTCCTAAATATATCTTACAAAAAAAAAAAAATGGTAGGTGATTAAGCTACTTGTAAAAGCTACAAGTGAAGACATACATAGATACTTTAACTGATAAAATGAGGACATGTTCAAATGGTGATATTAGTTTGTTAAATTAATTCATTTTATTTTTAATGATAATTTCATTGGCTTTTTTAAACCAGATTCCTTATACTATATCCAGATATACTGATAATACATTTATTCCATTATCTTTTATGGCATTATCTCTCTTACAACACAATATGGAACCACAAATTGTAATCATTCACTAAGAATACCAGTGAATAGATAGCGTTAAGTCAAATCACTTCAAATCTAGAACCAGGATAGCTCAATGTAAATACATTATTTTTAGCTTTATAATTTCCTTATAGAGTAACGCATCCTTATACCAATAAAAAAAATGGATAATTCTAATTTTATCTACCAAAGACTACACATAGCATTTCAATATTTTTGAACACTTTATAATTTTCAAGTTCCATTTTCTCCTTTTAATTCTTTTTGTGTTTCTTATATCTAATGGCTTAAACAGAAAAATCATTTCAAAAACTTCAAGTGTGTTATTATTGCAAGATAAATTTCATTTTACTGTAATTTTCAGAGAAAGTATGTACTATTTGGTCAATATAAATGCTACTTTATGATTCAGCTTCTTAATGAAAGGCTAAAAAACAGCTATGAAGGAATGGGGGTATTTATGATTAAACATATTCTGATCCCAGGTATTTAGGGTTTTTCATAGTTCTCTATGTCATGATATAAGACATATAATTTCCATATATAAATACAAATGAGTGAAATACAAGGGCATTCTTAACCTGCTAGTTATTCTGTAGGATAAGTATATACAAATATTCACATATAATATTATGGCAATCAACAGAATGCAGATGTGAGGGAGACAGGAACTGGGGTATGACTTGGCAGATGTAAATAATTACTCTAATATGTGTTAGTTCAGGTCAGTTTCCTTGTAGTGTAATGTCAGCTCTAGACCTGTGCTTTCAGACCTCTTTACAACCCATATCAATTCAGAGGTGGGGATGGATATGTCAGTAGTTGGAGTAGTGTTTCCAATTCAATACAACCAATTCACTGTTGTTCTATTGAGTCACACCATTAACTTGAGATGTTCCAATAGCATAGGAAAGTTATAGTACAGGGAACAGCTTAGGTTGATTTGAAAGATCCAGCAACAGATTATTATTGTGTCTTTCCTTTGCTACTCTGCTGCATTATTACAACTGAACAAGTCCCTAACAGTAACAATATTTTGTTTCCTTTGTAGATAGTATATCAAAAATACCCAAAGCAGAATAGAGATTTCCCAGAATTTGGCCAATATACTAACACTGGTGACTAAATACATTAACAAAGTGTTCTATTATTTACAAGGATTTTCACATATGTATTTTTTAATTTATTTATCATGGAAGGCATTAATAATAGATGCAACCCCCATCTCAAATGAAGAATTTGAGGCTCACTGATCTTAAGCATTCTGATTTCTCATCCAGTCACTTTTCACTAAGTCAGAGGCTGTAACTCAAGAACAAATACTGTGCTTCCCAAATACTGACCTGTATGATAGATCTCAGAGGTGCTATAAGATGTTCAGAAAAATAATAAAAGTAGGTATATTTGTAAATTCTGAATAATATTCATAAGATTTATGTATGTTATTTTTAGGGTTTCCTTCCTGATTCTTTGGTGCTATATAGTCCCTTTTTTATCTTTTGGTAATTTCATGCATATGGAGCCTTAATATCACTTACCTTTTCTTTACCTTTGAAATGAAGGAATTGCAAAATGTCTGATCCACTGTATGAAGATGTGTATTCATAGGGAAATTGGTATGCCCTATAATTCCAACTCTTATAGATATAAGGCTTATTGCTGAGGAAAGCTTTTGGCCCTTTTCCTGTGTATCTGTAATCTTCCAAGTGTTTAGGAAAAAAAAAAAAAAAGATCAAACATCAAGAAAGTAGAGGCCAAGACGCGCTGTGAGATAGAAAACAGAATCAGGTTGCTGGAATAAGAAATAGGAAATCAAGATCTCATAAAGAGTAAAATAATCATCAAAGAAAAAATAACAGAAATAAATTCTTGGTTTGTTTTCCTTTTATTAATAAAACTTTGATGGGTGTCGGCAATCTGAATAACATTTCTGGTCTTTAGACTTCAGAGAGGTACAAGACTATAATTATATATATGTGATTCTTTAACAACTGTTTAATAAAGATTTATTTATTTATGCATACAAGAAATGGGGTACAGGCCAGTGGTACTGGGATGAAAGGATTCACAAGAGACAGAGTCAGGAACAGAACAGTCAGATCAATTCGATTGAAATACATTGCTGAGGGGAGCAGTGGGAAAGATAGGAGAGGTCTGCTGTGCCATGTGGGTCACTTCCCTGGCTGGGGATTGAATTCATGCTACAGTGGCTGCAGGTAGCTTGATAGTGCAGGGCTTTAACCCCTTGAGCCACCAGGTAGGGCCTAACTGATTTTTTTCAATGAATATATCTTCCCTGATTTTTTTTTTTTAATTCTACTCTTTAAGTCAAGTGTTTTCTTAGGAAGTTTTAGAAGAAAATCAGGCATGATGACACCAGCTTGAGCAGTGTATTCTAACATGCACCGTTGTCATGCAAGCAACTAAAGTTAAAGTGTACAGTATGCCACAAAACAAACAGCTTTGACCCTGTGTTCTAATTATCTCCTTGGTCATTCATATGCCATTCATGAGTTTATGAATGTTTCCTTTTTTTTTTTTATAAATTTTACTACATGTATATCTGAAATGACTCAATTTTTAATGCTTGAATCTAATTCCAAGATAACTAAGATTTTAGATTAGTCCCTCAAACCTTAAGTTTTGTCCAAAATAAGTTTTGTTTACAGTCTTTATATAATGTTGAAATACTAATTATGTCCATTAAAAATGTATACTTATTTTGTATAGTTAAATGTATAATGACTGTACATAGCTTTTATTATGTTATCCAAGAAAATAAACAGTTTATAGACCTTAAGAATGAAGGTAACAAGTAGCTAACATTTCCATTCATATCCATTCCATTTTGATTGCTTTCATTTGCTATAAGTTTAATAACATAAATTTTAATATTTGCACTTTCCTAACTTTTTCTAGTGCTTTAAGTATGTACAAAATGAAGATTAGTCTGGTTAAATTTGATACTGTATAAACTATTAATGGCATATGATTGGTCAATAAATGGGCAGAGTGACTTTACATACATGACAATGTTTCCTAATGTCATTCCAGTATATATGTTGAGTAAATCTGACAAAGCTTATAACTGCAAAGGGAATAATTTGCATTTTTCTTCCTCAGCATCTAAAGATATTGTGTAGTAACTGTCATAATCATTATATACAGATACTGAGAGTCAAAGGTTAGACATTGATGAATATTTTCATTTTAAAACCAGAAAATATTTTGGTAGGAATATTAATAACTAAAGTCTGAGAAATTAATATTAATATTGAGTAATTAAAATAATACATAACTTGTGTTTTAATTGCAGTAACAGGATTGCTTTTAAAAATTCTCTTTTGTAGCTATCACAGTTACTATAATCAAGTCTAGCCATTGTCTCTTAGGCATTTTACATTTGGGCAAAATTTGAGGGTGTTTGTGTATATAAAATACTTTTATTGTAATATCCATCATGCACTGTCCAAAGGATTCCATAGCATGAAATTGTTGAAACTCAGTTTTGAAAGAGCATTTGAAAGAGTTTTGAAAGAGCTGTATTTGTTGCCAGTCAGAGAAAAGTGTTTTCAAAACAAGGATAACATTTTATTTTTCTATCTCCACAGTTCTGCAGTAGTGTAAGTGTTAAAGCCTGAGAGGTTTAGAAAGCTGCAGTGAATGTGTTAAGACTGTTAATGAAGCTTCTGAATCTAAGGACAAAATTAGCTCTCACACCCACACTGCGCAAAGTACAGCAACTGTCTGATAGAATTGCATCATGACTTTTACCTGGGGACACGGGTATTATATTCAGCTGAATTGATGAAATTGGGAAGACAGATGTGCCCAAAGGACATTTTAAGAAGCTTGTACCTACATAAATTGCTTGTGAAAAATCTCTAAAATTTGAATAAGAAACCAATGTAAAATGCTTTCTGCCTGCAAACTTCAGGTCATATGGTATATATTACTTAGCATATCTTTTAAGGAGGAAGAAAATTTGACTTTCTCTTGGTATCAATTAATCTATATAATAATAAACCCAGTGAATACTTATTTTTGTCTTTTTTTTTTAAGACAGGTAATTAGAACTAGGAGGTTAAATGGAAAATGGTAATTCTTATATGTTAGCTTGAAACCATTAAAGTTAGACTTTGGTTTCAATGTCACTGGCATAAAAAGTAAAATTAAATAAATTGGATAACATAACTATGTAAGAAGTGACATCACAAAATAAAAACAATAATGTCAGTAAATAAACCCTCAAACAAGCAAATTACCAAAGCTTTAAACTAGGCTTTCAGAACTTGAAAACTGAGTAATCAATTCTAGCACCCTCCCCATCAAAGTCTTAGTCATGAGACCTTTGACATTTCCGAAGGGGTTATTTCTCTCCATTTGATAAATATATGTCAATATATATATATAAATTTGCACTGTTATACTGTAATATTTTGACTATATTTGATTCAGAATTTAGATTTGTTTTAGATCTGCTTTGTAAGAATCATGGAAAATAGATTTCCAGAGTCTGGAACTGTGATTGTTAGCATGTGGAAGGAGTGATTCATTTTTACTCTACAGCTTAATATAATCACAGATCATTTGATTGGCATGTACTTGATCTTAGAAGTTTCAAACAGTAAAACACAGTTCACAGAAAATTAGTTTAATGTCTCTAGAAATTCTAGAAACTGAAATTACACTTATGAAAGTATAAAAATGAACTTTTTAAAAAATGTTAATTGATAAGCTTCAAGCATCAAATATCACCTGCCTCTGACAGTCCATATCTAACATATGTTTACTAGTAATAGAGAGAAAAATGGGGTCACCTTTGAAATCCCTAAAATGAATAGTCCTGTCCACAAGAGGGCATGGGATTTCCATAGGAAGGGACAACATAGGAAAATAAATGATGTGTAACTGAATTTTCTTTTGATTAAACAAATGTTAAAAAAAATTAGAACTGATTGAAATAGGGATGCCAATAATTTAATTTCATCCCAACAACTTCATTATATCATATTCTCCAGCACTGATTTATGGTAGCATTTATGCTTTTTCTACACCTTTAAGACATCACCTGTGTACTTTATCATCATGTACTTTCTTTTTTTATGTTTCTATTATAATGTAAATGTTTGAAGGGTATAAAGCTCCATTGCCATAGTAAAATGCAACACATTTGTCCAAGATAGGTACTAACTACCAATGGAAGATAAGAAATGTGTTAAAGTAATAAAAATTATTATAGCTATTAAAAAATAATGTTTCCTTAGCAAGTAACAGTTAACAAAACTTTTTTTGTATCTGTTATTTATTTAAAGTTCCAAATAACTACCAAATAACTACATTCTTTTTTTATAGTAGTAAATTCACTTTACTAGATTTTAGTTATTTTTAGATGCACAGTAAATTTAAATATGAGTTTTATTAATAATAAAACTGTAAACAAATGGAAATTTTCTGAGAGAGTAGTCAGTCCCCAATGCAAAACATTTTATGAAATTTCATTAGATTAGTTTCCTTCTTATCTCAGTGACTTAATTATATTTGAAATTTACAATTTTAAATAGCATTTTTATCTGAAATGAAAAAAATATATATATATATATTATTCTGTTTCTGTTTACACCAAAAAATTAACCTCAATATGTGTGAGTTCTCTTACTGAATATCCTGTAATACATTTTTACATGTACACACAGCCACTAATAGAGAATTAATACAAGCAATTTCTTGCCAAATTTCAGTGTTAAAAAATAGAGCTTGTGAAAGTAACTAATCCTGAAGGATTACAAACTAAATTATAATAGAAACAGTGAATTGATAGTCAATTCAGTGATTAAAACCACCAGCTTCCAATAATCATGTTTATTAAGTCTACACTAAATCTAAATTGCAAATGTAGTAACATTAAAAATAAAATCCTTTTCAAAGTCAGAATATTGGCAGTATAGTTCAACAGATTCATCATTATCCTGCAAAATGAGATTTAATTTCTTTTTTTTTAATTCTTCTATATCTTTTTTCAGGGAATTCACAATTTACCCACTGAAGTTTTAATTTACTGAAATTTAAGCAATTTAGTTACTTAAAACCATTATTTAGAACACATATTAAGTAAACACATCCAGCAAATATAAACACAATCATAGCTTGCCACTTTATTTTCTAAAATGGAGATACTTTGTTTGGAAAACAAGCTTACTTAACAGGATTTCCCAATGAATGTACTATCACTTTTTAACACCACAACATTTTCTTGCCAGTTTTGATCAACACATTTCACAGTACTTCATACCCACTATCTCCAGAAAATTAGCCACCAAGTAACAAATTATTGGTAGTATATGAGCCCCAGATTTCCTCCTATTATAATTCTGAGATGAATGTAATTAGTGATGAATTATCCAAATGTAGCTCAAGTTTTCTTGTGCTCTGAAGCTATATATCCCAGATATATCCAAGAAGTTCATACCTTTACTGACCTTAATTTTTGTTCTCAAATGAAATGGATTAAAGAGTCAAAATTAGGTATTAGTTATGATAATTGCAGCTGACTTTTGGAAATTATGAGTGTAAAGTTACTTCTGATGCTTGCTTCTGTGAAGAAATAAGGTCAATCTTTTTTCAAAGATTTATTTTATTTATTTATGCATACAAAAGTCAGAGTATACACAGATGTACAGGGGACAGAGAGTGTGAGAAGATTCACCAGAGCAGAATGGGGAGTAGAACAGGTATATACTGAAATATGTCACTGAGGGGGCGAAACAGGAGAGGTCTGACGTGCCATGTGGGTCAGCTCCCTGGCCAGAGATTGAACTTGTGCTGCAGTGGCTACCAAGAGGTTGACAGTGCTGAGACTTAACCCCTTGCACCACCAGGGAGACCTATAAGATGAATCTTTACGTGACTTACAATACAAACTAAATTCTTATTTGGTAATAAAGGAACAAATTTTCCTCCTATCATTCCACTATCTATTATATGTCAATATTGAGTACTACCACTGGCATATGGAAAGAGGTTGATTAGATTCAAACATTTGAATATAAACTTTTGGAATTATAAGTGAGCACATGTAATTTGCTTAACATATGTAAGCAGCTCAATTTTGTCTTTGGTAAAGTGGACATGGTATGAAAAACCTTCTTTGACTGGAGCCTTATTAACATTGTAGGTACTGATTTAAAATGTTAGCTATTTCAATTGCTTGCCACCACTGTTTTTATTATTGTATGGGTTGGTAATCATAAACAACACAGAAAAAAAAAAAAAAAACAGTTTCACGCCCAAAAGTAGACTCCATTTTCAATGGTCTGATAACTGAATTGATTGAAATTCCACAGCAGTAGGCAGCCTCCAGACATGTCAACCATTCATCTCTCTAGATTCTCTAGGCTTTATCCCTGTATCAAGTCAGATCATCAGAATGGTACATACTAGGACTGTATTACTTTAGCCCCCTTCAGAAATGCCTTCACAGAGCTATGATTTGGAATCATGCCCTTGGCTTCTTATCAAAGGTCAGTGTAAGAAATGACCATATGAAGAATGCCTCTTCTCTTTTTGTAAAACTGCTATTGAAGATACTGTCCATTTTAGTGTTTAATGTCCCATAGACAAAGGCTTCTTTGCTATAAATTCTTCTTAGAGCTAAGTTTAATGATTTTAGTATATCTGTTCTTTTGTTTTAAAGTGCCTCATCCTTTTGGGAAGCAGAAAAAGCTTTAATAATAAATAGAAGATTCCTTTCAACATGTACAGTTCTTGAAAATGTTACCAGCTACTGTTCTATCTCCATCATTAGAGAAGAATGAACACCATAAATTCATTTTCTTTCCTGTTTAAAACTTAAATTGTTACCCATGTAGGATAGATTTGCATGTAAAAATATCCCCACTGAGAGAAGTAAGCAGGATATATTGCTGTTAATAAAAATTTTAGAACACCGTTCTTTGGAGGGCAGAAGAATTTGCTGTTTATTTTCAAGTCACATTATGTAAACCTGTCTTGCACTATGACAAACCTTCACTGTTGTCTGGTCAGTATAGAATTGTAAAAGAACATGTGAGGTATAGGTGTTGCACTCAGCTATATAAAACAAGCATTTGGGCACCGATTGTCATACTCTTGAATTTGTCCTTGCTCAGTTCATCTCTGAAAGGAATGTTACTTTTCCTAGTGGGTATTAGTTGACATCAACAATCTCTATTGCAATTCTTCAGGCAGGAGAGTCCCTGGAACTTTGCAAGACTTGGAGCAAATAATTTATGCAAAGAGTATTGCAACACAGGCTTAAGCAACTACCAGTAATTCTTTTCTGCTTCCTTTCTAAATATATTTCTTGGTTCCATTTCCTTTAGTGCCACTGCAGAGACTACTGAAAGCTCTTTCAAAGTATGGAGGGATATTTAGAAGTGTTAATGTAACTAAATCTTTCTCAGATCCTGTTTTCTCCACTGTGGAAATTGGGGGAGAAATGATACAACCAAATTTTAGCTATTATTATATACAAAATATATATTCGTTATCACAAAATTTGAAATTTTATTCACACAATGAATGGAATATAGTAAGGCTATGAGAAAAAGTGAGTGTTTCTAAACTATGCTGGAGGCCCATAACATGAGAGAAGTCATTTTGCAGACTAGAAAACAATAGTGGCGTCAGCCAGATGTTTCAGTAGGTAGAAATATCCTAAGGAAGAGAAGTTTGTCAATATCCACTGACCATATATTTTCTTCCCCAACAATTTCTCATAAACAGGCATTTGATCTTGTGTACCACTAGACACTATTAAATAGTACTAATAATAAGACTTTCAGTCATCAGTAAATCTAAAATCTTATATGTAGGTAGTTCTTAATTTAAAGCATACTCTTAATAGTAAAACAAAACAGAACAAAAAAAAAAAAAGAAAGAAACCTGAAATCAACAGCGTTTGGCTTATTTTGTTTCAGGTACATTGTGGTCTTACAATCACTTGTATTTAAAAGTTGGGATCTATAATAATTTTTGACCCTTAACCTTCAAAAAAAATCCTTTGTTGAATCCTGGGGTATAACTGCGATTTCTCAAGAAAATAAAATGGAAATGTATAATACAATATGAATTATTTTTCTTCCTGTAGACAAAATTTCAAAATACAAATGAATTTCATATATCTTAAATCTCAATAAATACCCCACCAGTTAACACTTATATATTTATAGAATAATTTATGTTTCATAAACATGATGTATTTTTTTAAATTTTTTAAAAAGATATATTTATTTATGCTTTCAGAACTGAAGTATAGGCCAGAGATACAACGGTGGTGAGAGGCTTCATCAGAGATAGAGTGGGGAGCAGAACAGGTAGATTGATGAAATACACTGCTGAGGAGAGCAGCTGAGAGACAGGAGAGGTCTGTCACACCATGTGGGTCAGCTCCCTGGCCTGGGATCCAACTCATGCTGAAATTTCAGGCTGCAGCCAGCTTTGCAGCACTACACCTTAAACCATATGCCATAGGGAGAGCCCAGACATGACTATTTCTTGTGGGCATTTTAGGCACAGATCTATAGTCTGTCAGGTCACTGTTCTGTTCACTCATTCTAGAGACCTCTCTTTTAATTCACTTACTCATGAATACTCATTAATAAGTTCATTAGAACATTCAGCCTACATTAATTTACAAATTTGTCAAACCATTTTGTAAGCCAATATTACCTCAACAACAACAAAAAATGGCAGTTCTGTCTTATGCCTTTGGGTCATTTCTTAATTGGCAAAATATGGATGGTTTTATCAAAGTATTTCATAAAAAAGGCCTCTTTCTTTATGTGGATTTTGACTTGATTATAGGATGATTTAAAAATATTAATAAATTTAAAATAAATGAAATGGAATGTTAAAATTTAAGATATCTATTTAATTTCATTTACTATAATTACACATTAAATCTTTATATAAATATTTAAATGTAAATATTTTATTTGCTATATTGAATTATATTAAGAGATACTTAAATTTAAAATTTAATATCTATGACAGCGATATGTTGACACCTTTTATTTTTTATTGAGGTAATGTTTATTTACTTTGGAGTATAGTGATTCAGAGACAAATGATCACACAATTCACAATCTTTGAATACATGGTCTTCCTAAAAGTAGGCATAAATATGATAGACATTGAAAAAAGTCTCTTTCCAATTCCAGATAGTTCATTCTTACATTCTGAAAAATTGATGTGCATGCAAATATGATGAAACAGAATTTAAAATCAGCATTTACTTCCTATGAATTAATCATAGCAAATATTACTAAGGTATGATTATCTGCAATTATTTTTTTTGACATTAGATAAACACTAATAACAAAAGTTATATTGCTATTTTTCCCAATTAAACTTTGTTAATGCCAAAAAAATCTAACAGAAAGTTTGAAGAGTGTAGTTGCTGAAAATTAAAATAAAAACAACTCTGACAGCAACTTTAAACATCAATTATAGAATAAATCAATTTGTAGCAACTGCTATTTTAAAAGAGATAAAATGAATTATAAGAGTACATACTGATTCTACGACCTCAGGATATTATTAATAAATATTTTATCTATCCTAAGGTTTAGGGAGCTATGAAGCTAGGACAAAATATTATCTATTAAGTATTACTTCAGTGCACAACCAGGTTTCCTACAGGACAAAGGCTTATGAAATTGCACCAACTGTGCATTTCCCCTTCCGATGTTTCATCCCACAGGCACGTTTTAACTAAATTTGACAGCAGGGGGAAAAGTCCAAAGCTAAACAACACTGCACTAGTTTTTGAAACAGGTGACAGCTAATGGCCCAAACATTTCATATTAATAATCAAATGCTGGCTACCCTGTGGATCGTTACCATGTGCTAATGAGGAGAGCTTGTTCTCTCTCTAGGCAAGCAGTTCTCTCTTCTAATACTTCTAAAAATGGATGGATATTCATGGAGAAACTGCAATGGTTACTACCTGCCACTAGCAACAGATGCACATGTAACTGGAAATATGATTAGGTGGGTCATGAGTTGAGCTTTATTTATTTTTATCTTTTAAAGTACTCTAGCAATTTTTTTTAAACAAAGAAAAATATTAAAAATTTAAAATAGGCCCTCCTTGGTGCGCAGCGTGTTAAAGCACAGCACTAAGAAGCTAAAGCCACTGCAGCATGAGTTTGATTCCCGTCTGCCCTGGAGGTGACCACATGGCGTGGCAGACCTCTCCTGACCCACCCGCTGCTCCCCTCAGCAGTGTACTTCCTTGATCTGCCTGTTCTGCTCCCCACTCTGTCTCTAGTGAAGCCTCTTGCTGCTCCTGAGCCTCTGGCCTGTACCCCAGTTCTGTGTGCACAAATAAAAATAAATCTTTAAAAAAAATTAAAATAAGTCTATTAGCCACAGTAAATATTTTTAAGGGTAGTCGTTCTATTTTGGTTTGTTTTCTCCTTGTAAAGGAGGAAATTAAAAATTGTCTGTGAGTACTAAATCAAGAGTTCATTTACTTTGGTTAAACATGACTTTTTGAAGAGAATGGCAGTCTTGAGCAAGAGATGTCTAGACATACATTGGTGGCCACAAACCAAAATTTGTCTTGAGTTATACAATTGCAGTTACTGGTGGAATAAAATACTGACTCCATGTTGCCATGACTGAACTTACACATGGGTTTTCACTTCTGTTCATAAAATATACAAACTATAATTGAAGGGAAAAAAAAGTTTGAAATAAAAATTAGTCTAAGAACACAATGAGTACTACCATTCTATTAGAAATGTTGATAATGAATCAACAATAGCTATCAGGTACTAAGTAATGAATATTAACTTGTTCAAATTGTCATTTTTGCCTCATCAGTCACTTAAAATGGTTTATTAAAATTTCCTCTATTTATGAGCCAGAGTAAAAAATAACCAATATAAAATTATTTCATATTTGTACCTAAAAATATTACCCTAAACAGTGGTTTTGAACAAAGGGAATTTTGTGCCCAAGAGTACTTTGGGCAATGCCAGGAGACAACTTTTATTGTCAGGAGCAGGGATATATTGAGCCTAGTGTTCATACAGGAAGACTTAAAAAAAAAAAAAAAGTACCTGGTCTATAATAGCAAAAGTTCTATGGTTGATAATCCCTGATGTAGAACATTTAAATCAAATTGTTTACCTAACTGAATAATAAAAATGTTTTAATATATAAACACATCAATAACATGAGCTTCCTCTTGCTACACAATTCTCCATAGTTTGAAATTGACTGGCAGCCCATATAGTTGGTAGTTTTCACCTAACACACACCACAGTATAAAAGTTTTCTCTCTGCAGGCAGTCTTCATAGTATGATTTCTGTAGCTGCCAGCAGTTGTCCCCTGACATCAGTTTGGTTCAAGGAGACAATCTTGACAACACTGCTGATGCACAACAGGCCAGCAGCCTTCTACTTTGCTCACTCTAGTTTCAGAATTCTACATGCGTTTATAGTGAGGCAAAAATAATAAAATATATTGACACACTTCCCTTTAAGTATTAATGCCTTATCTTTTCCAATGTCAGCAATCCTTCAGTAATGTAGCTTGCTCTAGTGCTGATAAAGCATTTATTTTGTTTTCTCTAACTTCCTTTTGGTGTCTAGCTCATTTATTTTTAATTCATAATACTTTCTAGGACTTTATCACATCGATTACTATATTTCAGATACTAGTTATCGTGGTCTGTATCTCTAAAAGGAAGTATATTGAAAATGAAAATTAAATTTCCTACAGTAGTGATTTATTCCAGTTTGATTAATTTTAAATTCTACTTACATGTGATATAATATCATTCTAATTTGTAAATTTTCATATATAAGCTTTATAAGATGATAAAATTGTATCTTATGTGAAAAAATCTTTAATTAGGAATTAGTTTTAAGAAAACTACGACCCTCCCTGGTGGTGTAGCAGGTTGATATACATAATTTATATATATGCTTATTATTATAAAGGAGGTGTCTATTAAAATTTAGATAATTCTCTCTTTAAATATTAAATGAAACACTGTGTTGTCCTCAATTTCATTTTCATGTTTTTACCAAGAAAATATTGAAAGCAATATGATTTAAATTTGTTAATTTTTCATGAACTGGGCTTATGAATCTCAAGTTCTATTTTTCTAATCTGAACTGTGCTAGACACAAGTCTTTGATCAGCCAGTATATGAATAAAGAATGCTGTTTTTCAGAATTAAAGGAAATTGGGCCTAAGGAGAAATATTACAGAATAATAAATATTAAATAAAATATAAAATCTTAAAATTTGGATCTCACCATATAATTAATATAGTTCAGGCCAAATAATAATACGTTTAATATTTTTAATACAAAGCATATAATGGTATTTTGTAGCTTATTTATCTGAAATCATGTGTATCATCTGATAAACTAGATTCAGTATGATTAGTTTTCCCTAGCCATAGTTGTGCTCCTTATACAAATACCCAGCAAATATAAAAGATGAAGAACTTTATAAGCAGTTATCTCAAAAACTACTAAATGAAACTTTGAATATCACCACAGGAAGTACCTTATTTATCTAAGGGTAAAAGCACATGTCAAAACATCTAACCATTGAGGACCCTCCCTGGCAGCATAATGGGTTAAATCACAGCACTATAAAGCTAGCCACAGCCACTTTAACACAAGTTCCATCCCAGGGCAGGGAGGCGACCCACATGGTGCAGCAGACCTCTCCTGACCAGCCTGCTGCCCCTCTTAAACAGTGTATTTCATCAGTCTGCCTGTCCTGCTCCCTGCTCCCACTTTGTCTCTAGTGAATCCACTCACCACCCCTTTACCTCTGGCAGGTACCCCAGTT
>NW_004567104.1:54407304-54417905 GCF_000260355.1 Condylura cristata | reverse complement strand
TATCTATCTATCTATCTATCTATCTATCTATCTATCTATCTATCTATCTATCTATCTATCTATTTATCTATGTGTGTATATGTATATATAGATAGATAGATAGATAGATATGTATATCTATATCTATATATGTAGATATATGTATGTAGATATATGTAGATATGTAGATATATACATACACCTATATAAAATATATTAATCTAAAATTACAATATAATACATTTGTGTTCCATCATGCTAATGTAATGTATACTATGCAATCTCTAAAATATCCAGTATTGTTTGTCTCTTATAATTATCTATTTTAGGTAACATGCAGTGTTATCCACAAGGTATCATTTTATTTGTCATCATTTATTCATGTCTTCATCTTTCATGCAAAACCCAAGGCATGAGTTTCAAGACCTACTCTTGAATACATATCTCATGTAGAGGAATGCTGTTTAATTTCACAGGTTGTAATGTTCCTAGCAAGGAGTCTACACCTTTAGTGAAAAGTGTTTCATTTTTATTTGTCGGCAGCCTGATGATACAAAGTATCTGTGCATAATACCACAATCCCTTTCTATGCATTGTCATCATGATCATGACATCTTTAGTAGAAATGTCCATTCTGAAAATTAAAATATGGAATATTTCAAAACCAATAGAAAAAGTAGTATATTGGCTTCTTTCTTGCATATGAAATCTTCAATGAAAAAAAGAAAAAGTGTTTGCTTTATTCCTTTCATTTATAAAAATGCCTGTCTTTAAGAGAAGCTCTTGCAAAGGGCCTCCTAACCTAACCAGTGAAACCCATTCTGATGATATGAGCCATTGGAACCCATATAAAGAAAGAAGATTTGGTTTTCTCAAGGAACAAAATATTGAGCAAGATGAGGAAATATTTTTATAAGGACTAATCTGGAAAAAAAAAAAAAAAAGAAAAAAGTCATGTGTGTATCCATATGCATTGGTAACCCAGTAAAATTAAAGGTCAGTATTTGTCACTACAATGTGTTGCATCTCTCTATGCTTCTTCAGGCCCGTGGATTTGTCCTATTCAAGGGCGAATTTGACAAAACAGTTTAGCCTTGTGTCTATAGTTTTCTTAGACTTCCTAATTCTTATTTCCTGCAGCACCGTGTTCTTGGAAAGTTGCTTCTAATTGCTTCATTATGCCTTCACTTATCACACTGAAATATGATGCATGTTTCTATGCGTGATATAATATGTACACATATTGATTGTATATAATATAAAACTATACATATTTCTTGAAATACTGTCCTTTTAACTTTTTTTTTTTTAAGATTTATTTATTTCTTTGTACAGAAGTGGGGTACAGGCCAGAGATGCGGAGGGTGAGAGAATTCACCAGATACAGAGCTGGGAGCAGAACAGGCAGATCGACAAAGTACACTGCTGAGGGGAGCAGCGGGCGGGTCAGGAGAGGTCTGCCACGCCATGTGGTCGCCTCCGGGGCAGGAGGGAATCAAACTCCTGCGAAGTGGCTTTAGCTTCTTAGTGCAGTGATTTAACCCGCTGCGCCACCACGGAGGGCCCCTTTTAACTTTTTACATGTATCTTCTTATAAGATACTTGACCTACTTGGTGTATAGTCTTCTGTATATAGTTGCTGCCATGTATCAGTTCCTCTTTGTTATTCCTGTTGCATTGATATTTCTCCAGATTGTGTTATAAATGTCAATGTTTCCTTTCTTATTCATAATCCATATCACACTCCCCACCTGAAAATTCTGCTTGTGCATATCTTGGGGACCTTAAAGATTTGTCCAAACCCGCCATCTCCTGACCCGCCCGCTGCTCCCCTCAGCAGTGCACTTCATCGATCTGCCTGTTCTGCTCCCCGCTCCAACTTCATCCCTTCCAACTTCATCCCACAATTCTTTTATATTAGCTTTCACTGGGTCTCCTGTTTAACACCAGAATATCCAATTACAAATCTTTTAGGTGTCTCCAGTGTATTCCAAAAATCATTGTTTCTCTATGTATTTCTAGAAAAAGTTTCCTATTTCTCTCTCTCCCTCTTCTTCTTTTCCATAATACTGAAATATCATCATAACTTGATTCCCTGTTTGAGTAGTCCCTTCCACCATTTTGGTATCTCTACATGCTTCACTGTGGCCATTTTAAAGTACATGACTGATTAATTCAGCACTCAGTTCTTCAGACAAATGCCTGTGAATGGCAACAGGAGGGTAATAGTAGGTGAAAGAATAAAGTAAAGATTGTAAAATTATTAATATAGTACCTAGCAGGCAAAGGGTAGTCAGTGTCTGGCAGCACCACTCCTAATAAATACAACATATTTCTACATTTATCTACCTCCAGAATAGCCTACAGTAATGCAGCTCTGTCCAGGACAGAGACTTTTACCCCATTGTATATTTGCTGTGTCTATCACAATACACAGAAATTAGTATTTAAGACGTATTTGCTCAATGCATAGATGCAGGAACAATAGACATTTGATTAAAACAATACAGTTTATTAAGTGCTCTCAAATTCTCTTTTTTAAGAAGACATTCTTGTTATTATAATTCATGGTATGTATGATTGAGCCTCAGATGTTTAAAACATTGGTACAGTCACAGAGCGTTAAGTAACCAACCTGAGTGTCAAAATTAAGTCTATTAGATTCTAAGCCTAAAGCTCTCACACTCTCTCCACATACCTCCTTGACTTCCGTAATATTCATATTAAATATAACCCTACTGAATCTTAATCAGGACTCTGTGTGCCGACTTAGGAAAGCATCCCAAATAAATTATAGTCTTTTGTTCCACACTTCTCCAGACAGTATTGTGAATTAAAGATGAACATAGTTCATCTTTAAAAAAATATTTTCTATAAAAGTATGACAAGATTTTGTTTACCTAATTTGACCCTCACTTATTTTAGCTGCAAATGCTACATTTATCACCTGTGCATAGTATTTTCATTGAGCAGTCTTTATGCCAAAAGAGAAGTAGGAGCTTTTTTCTCCCTTAGTACATTATTTTATATTCCTATTGGCTATAGTCCAATTTATACTCAAAGATATCTTTAGCTAAAAACATTTGGTGGTCATCTTCTCCCTATTTCCACTGCTCCAGCTCCCACAGAAATTGGAGCATAAAGTCTAGCCTTTGAAGTCAGCAGCAATGTCACTGTCTTATTTCCCATTAATTAACTGTGCGCTCAGTTTATCTCAACGTGCTCTCTCTTGCCAGCTCTGCAAGACCTTGCCCTCTTCTGTTAGTTCTGCACAGAACCAGAATCTACATAAAATTAAAAAGCAAAGCAAGAAGATTTTAACTTTGACTGATTTTATTTTAACCCTGAAAAGTCATGAAATAGAGGTTGCTTTATGTTAAATATGGATAGTGACAATAGTGCAGGCTGTGAGACAGTTTGGTTTTGAATCATGATTTGGAATTCTTGTAACCTCTCAACTAATCAGGATTCCCTTCTGTAGAAAAGAATAATATGTCTTCCATAGAAATTTTTGCATAATTCAAAAATTATACAAGTAAAAATGCTTGGCAATATTATACATAGTTCCTAGCATATGATAGACATTCAGTAGAAATTAGTGTCTTCCTTTTTTCATTTCCTTCTTCTATCTCTCCCTTCCTGTCTATCCTCTCCCACCATTCTTCCTGTCAGTTAACCTGATGAGCATTTTTGGTCTTATCCTATACCCATTGTGATCTTTTAAATATTAATGAATTATTTTTGAGCCATGAATAAATTAATAATAAATTTTTACTTTCAGTAGTTTACCACTTAATTTTGTATCAGGCACTCTCATTTTTTTTAATTGTCATTTTTTTTTTCAAATTTCTTAAGAAACTTATTCCTCCCTGGCTAGAAACAAATAAATTATTTAAAATTTAAATCTAGAGTTAAACATGTGAGAAGGATATTTAAGAGTAAGTGTAGACCTAATGTTTGATACATAATAAATGTCTATTATTTAACCAACTGAAGTTTAACTAGAAACTGTATAATTGCATCCTGTCTTTGTCTTCCCCGCTTCTCTCATTTCCCTCCTCTACTTCAAATAAACTGTGTTTTATTTTAAAGATTTATTTATATTTATTTATGCATACAAGGACTGGGGTGTAGGCCAGAGGTATGGGTGGAGTGGGAGGATTCACCAGAGACAGAGAGGGGAGCCAAACAGGTATATTGACAGAAATACACTGCTGAGGGTAGCAGCAGGGTGGGTCAGGAGAAATCTGCTGTACCATGTGGATCAGTTCCCCGGCCAGGATCCAACTCATACTACGGTGGCAGGGGATAGCTTGATAGTGCAAAAATTTTAACCCCAGTAGCACCAGAGAGGCTCTAAATATATAAAAAATATTTGCTTATTTATTTATGCATAGAGAACTGGGGTGCAGGCCAGAGGTGCAGCGGTGGTGAGAAGATTCATGAGAGACAGAGAAACACGCAGAACAAACAGATTGATGAAGTACACTGCTGAAGGGAGCAGCACATGGGTCAGGAGAGGTCTGTCACACCATGTGGGTCATCTCAATGGCTGGCGATTGAACTCGTGAAGTGACTGCAGCTAGCTTCATAATGCTGTGCTTTAACCCATTGCTCCTCCTGAAAGGACCTAGTAACTTGCATTTTAAGGCTAAACATTCAGGAAAAACATTTGTCAGAGATCGGGATGGTTTTGGTAGCTGAGTAAGCAATCTGATTTTTAATTATGCTGTGTATATTTAAGTAATTCAGCCTCTATTGTATTTCCAGTCTAATGTTTTATCTCAGGAATTGAAAAGAAATCTGAAGATAAAAAATATCTGTTTCTGCTTTTATTTAAGAATGGCTATGTTGAGCAGTATTCACAAAGTGTCCAACGAATTGTTAAGCACTTGAAGAATTTTTTTATAGAAAATAAAGTGTTAAAATATCAGTCTTTCCCTTAGGAAATATGATAAAATATCGTTGGAAACAGTGTACATTTTCATTAAACCATTAAATTTAATTAAATAAAACATATTTTGAAAGCAAAGTTAATAATTGTGAGTATATATGCAGTGTTCACAATTTCTGTAATATCATTAATAATGGCAGTAATCAAAAGTAAAATTTTGCATTTAATTTGAAATGATTCTTAACAGTAAATTGAAACTTAGGGATATTGACAAAAGTGTCAAAGGATGTCTCTTTCAGTTGTAAATCCTTTATGCAGTTAGTGCTTACCTTCAAGTGTCCAATACCATCTCCCAAAATGTCATAGAGTCCATGTCCACAGATTTCATAGATCAAACACCGAAAGTATTTTTTCTCATATATGTTATCTACACTCAAAGCAACTGAAACTAGCTTATAGCTTTTAGTATTGCAAATATAATTACCACAAGAAGTGACAAGAATTAAGGAATAATGGATGATTGGTAAGTTCCAGAAAAAAGATTAGTTCAATTTATGTTTGAAACAGATATTGTAGTTGACACGTATTTGTTACCTAAATTTTATACTTTTGTGCTTTCATGACATATAAATGGAAGTGTCCCTTTGTCATTATTTAATTAAAGTTAAAAAAATTTCTTTAGAGTGAGCAATTCTTTTTTCATGTCTTAAAATTATGTTTCTCATTAAATTAGCAAATAAAAAATATAGGTAAAATAAAACATGATTTGAGACAATCTGAAAAATTTGTTTCTAAATTCTAAATTCTCATTTTTTCAAAGTATTTTTAAAGCTTTTTAAAAAATTTATGTATATATAAGAACTTGGGCACAGGCAGAGTTGCAGGGGAAGAAAGGATTCTCCAGAGAAAGAGTAATGAGCAGAACAGGCAGATTAACTAAAATAAACTACTGAGGGGAGTAGCAGGCAGGTGAGGAGAGGTCTTTTATACCATGTGGGTCATCTCCCTGGCGGGGTATCAAGCTCTAGTTGCAGTGGCTGAGGAGAGCTTCATCGTGGTGTGCTTTAACCATTTGTACCCCCAGGGAGGGATCTCAATCTATGTTTTAATTAAGGAGTTCTTCCCTGTGTATCACTTTATTTCTGTCTCTCTCAGTTATTTTTCTTTCCATCTCTTGCTTTCTCTCCACCAGTCTATTTATAATCTGTAGTATATATGTTATAGCTATGTCACGAAATAGTCATTCTATAGACTAAATTTAAAACCAATGAAAATAACTAGAAGTTTTATCTAATTATAATTTTAAATATTTATTGTAAATCTGAATTTTTATTGCTACATGTGGTTAATTTGTTCTTTTGTGTCTCATATGCCATTGTGTATTACATACTGGATTTATGTTATGAAGTATTTAAAAACTATTCCAAGAATAGACATTTTAAAAAAGTATTTTATTGAGGTAACATTAGTTTATAAAACTATTTATGATTCAAAGTTATCAGATGATACCTCTTTTAATGCATGTTATCAAATCAAACCAACAACATAACCACAGCACAACACATTGTCTGCTATAACCTCTATATTTTGTTCTCAATCTCCTCCTCTCCCTCTGATGTTTTAATCCTACAGTCAATTTTCTAGGGCTTGTTTGTATTTGGTTTTATCTGTGTCCTTTGTTTTGTCCTCTACATTCCACATATGAGTAAAGCCATATGGTTGTTGTCTTTTACTTTCTGATATATTTTGCCTAATGATTCTCTCTTTGTTGCTGCAAATGGAATATTTCATCTTATTTTTCTAGCTGAGTAGTATTCTAGTGTATGTGTGTGGGGGGGTCGTATAGCACATCATTTAATCCACTCACCTGTCTGAGTATTTAGTATCCTAATTTCCTTAACTAGGCTATTGTAAATAGGGCTGCGATTAATATAGGCATACATGCATATTATTGAAATAGCATTTTTTTTTTTGCATTCTTTGTATAGATTCCTATTAATGACATTGCTGGATCATGTAGTAGACCTGTTTTTCAATAGTAATGGGGAAAGAAGACATCCTTGTCTTTTACCTCATTTTAGAGGAAACACTTTCAGTTTCTCACCATTCAGTATGATATTAACTGGGTATATCATGTTTATGTTGAGGTGTTTCCTTTGATCCCCATTTTTGAGATTTTTTTAAGATAATAAATGCATGTTATCAAACACTTTCCTTGCATCTACTGACATGGTGATATTATTTTTTTTATCTTTTTTTTGTTGATATGGTGAATCACTCTAATTGGTTTTCAGGTGTTGAATCATCCCTGTGCCCCTGGAATATATCACATGTTTCCATCACATATGATCTTTTTTTAATATTTATTTATTAATGCATACAGAACTAGGATACAGGTCAGAAGTGCAGGGGCAGTGAGAGGATTCACCAGAGACAGAGTGGGAAGCGGTACAGGCCTATTTATTAAGTACACTGCTGAGGGGAGCAGCGGGCGGGTCAGGAGAGTTCTGCAGCGCCATGTGGATCACCTCTGGTGCTGGAGATCGAGCTCATGCTGAAGAGGCTTTAGTTTCTTAGTGCTGTCCTTTAACTTACTGCACCAGAGAAGGCCACATATGATTTTTTTTAATATACTGTTGAATTAGGTTTTGCTAAGATTTTGTTGAGAATTATTGCATCAATGTTCATCAGGGAATTGTGTGTGTGGTTTTCTTTTGGTGGAATTCACATGTCTGCTTTAGTATCAGAGTAATGTTGGTCTCATATGCTGGGAAGCACCCCCACATCTCTCAAGTGTAGCCTTTTGTAGGTACCTTCTTGGCTGCTAATTTATTCTTCTACATAGGCCCTACTGCTCAGTAATATTCTCATTTTACTTGAGCAATTAATCTTCAGACATAATATTAAGTTACAGAAAAATGTGTTTTAAGTCAGCTAAATGTATATCTATGATTATATTTTCAATCATAACACTTATTTCTCTTCATATTCTTAAAGAGAGAGATGTGCCTTCCTGTTGTCATGTTATCAGATTAGTTCAATTTGGGGAAATGGCTTAGTGTGTTTCTCTGGTAACAAGTAACTTGGCTCACGGAACCTGTTATACCCTTAGTGTTGTCGGATATAAACACTAAGGATACTGTTTAACTTTCAGTTTAAAGCTTTGTCAACATAGCAAAACCAAAGCAAACCATGAGGACTTTAAAAAATAGATGATAATAATGATGGTGTGTGTATTATACTCTTTGAGATGGTGTGTGTATTATACTCTTTGAGAAGAGAGGGTACTTCCAAACGCATTTAAGATGTATATAATCCTAACAGTTATTGAGTTTTAGTAGAAGTGGATTTTAAAAGAACGGTAGCATTTTAACTTAATTTAAATGAGTAAAATTTTGCTTGTTTAAGTTGGAATTAAAATTTCCAACCAAGCTGACAACCTGCTTCATTCATGTTGCAATTTCCTGAGGATAATTGGAGTGCTCTAAATTCCAGATACAGCCAATGACAACTTTGGGTCATTTCCACACTTCCAGTTTGCAGTGAATACAGTAGGATAGCCAAATTATGATAGACTTTTCTTCCCCAAATCAGTCAAATTTGACACAAAAATTTCCTCAAACATTACAACTTCTGAAAGAGACAGGATTCAATTTTGGATGTTGCAAGCACAAGTTAGCAAATGGAATTTAATCCTTGAACGTTCTGAATGAATGACCAAAGTATTTAGTAAATATGTCTATTTCTAATGTAAAAGAGGTTAAATTCATCAAAAAGACCTAAAAGTACTAAGTATATATTCTTTAACAAAAATTTAAAATATAAAACCCCCAATCCTGATATTTATGCATTAAAATATATGCCCATACAAAGATATTTTCACAGCAGTTTTATTTGTATTAGACACAAATTGGAAATAATCTAATTGTTCAGCAACAAATGAAGGGCTGCATAAATTCTAGTTTCTGCACATCATTGACTTACTGAGCAATAAAATGGAATAAAATATTGATACACATAGCAATACTGATGAATCTCAAAATATTATGTATATGATAAAGAAATGGTAACCTATATGGCTATAGTTGATGAAAGTGGGGAAATTAAACCATTAATGCATCATTGATTGCATGAGCATAGAAGTAGATTGGGGCAAATTAAATAGATGCTTTAATACCCAACTGAGATAGAAAGTAAGAGTGAGTTCTTGTGATAACTGAGGCCCCCTAATTGAGAATTTTCTTCTGAATAAAATACAATCTCACTTCTACTTAAAGGGGCAAGGAGGTTATAGTACCCATGAAAAAAATGAGGTTCTACATTTAGAGATTCATGAAAGAATAATAATTTCAGAAGTAAAGCAATATTATACTTTAACTATTTTTATTTAGAAAATATTGCCCCCCACCCCCCACCCCGTGGCGCAGCGGGTTAAAGCACAGCACTAAGAAGCTTAAGCCACCTTCGCAGGAGTTCGATTCCCGCCTGCCCTGGAGGTGACCACATGGTGTGGCAGACTTCTCCTGGCCCGCCCGCTGCTCCCCTCAGCAGTGTACTTCCTCCATCTGACTGTTCTGCTCCCCACTCTGCCTCTGGTGAATCCTCTCACCCTCCACATCTCTGGCCTGTACCCCAGTTCTGCATGAATAAATAAATAAATCTTAAAAAAAAAAGAAAATATTGTCAAAAATGAAAACATTAAACTCCATGGTTTAAAACTACTATTTTTAAATCAGTTTTATAATATTTAACATCATATAGCATGTCTTCCCTCCTCTATACTTCAGAGAAAATTAATGGAAATGATTACCTTAGAAATTGAATCAGATAACGTATTAAATTTATTTGAAAAATATAAATATCAATCAACTAGAAATAATATTCCATATTATCAATAAGCTTCTTGCTATGAAATCTGCCAGTGAGAGTTGTCCATCCTATGGTCCATAAAATTGTATAATTTTAATGGAACTGAAATATTACCTTAATACAAATTAAGGCCTTGAAAAGTTCAGGAAAGTACTAGGAAAGAACTTCTCTGACAGTTTATTTAAAATTTAACCATATGCTTAGTGTATGACCCATAATAACATTTGTAAGTTATACTTTTGAAGATAAAGTATTCTCTTTATTTGTTTGGAGATATTATTCTGAGCTGCTTTTGTTAGTTGTGTTGTAGTTCAAGTAAAAGTTTCAATGGTCAGAATTGTTTAGGAAGCTCTTTCTTGCATTCCTATAGCTGATTCCTGTCTTTTGAGACAAAGCTTGAGTAGGAGAAAGAATTCCCAAACAATTGTGGTTGATTTCTCAAAGGTCAACCACAGATAAAGAACTACCCAATACTGGAATAGTGAATGCAATGTTTATTTTATGGCACTGAATCCTGAATAAAATAAGTTTCTTAAATATCCAATGACAAAGTACATATTCTGTGTTGTGTAATGAGCATGTCTGTAATATATAATAATTTTAAAAAATCAGTTAAAATTGTTATATGCTAGGGAAATAGATTAGAGGAAAAAATTACTTACTAGATGAAAATGTATGAAAAGTCCTAGAAGTGCAGTGGAATGACTAAACAATTGTATTAACAGATATTCTTCCCTGGGTTTGTAGTTTTGAACTTTTATAAAATAGGATACTAGGGGCCCTCCCTGGTGATGCAGCGGGTTAAAGCACTGCATTAAGAAGCTTAAGCTACTTCTGCATGAGTTCGATCCCCGCCTGC
>NW_004567104.1:54393779-54407069 GCF_000260355.1 Condylura cristata | reverse complement strand
CATAAATTTGAGTTTTTGTGTTAGAGCTAAAGCAAATTTAAATTTTGTGGATAAGTAGTTTAAGGATTTTACTCAAAGATGTGTAAACATGATCTCATTTACATATATATTACTTTAAAGAAAAAAAAACCCTAAGTAACTACATGTCTATGCAAAATATACTTTGGAGTCATTTTAAACTGATCACATAACTTTGAGTTTTTGTGTTAGAGCTAAAGCAAATTTAAATTTTGTGGATAAGTAGTTTAAGGATTTTACTCAAAGATGTGTAAACATGATCTATTTTATTCTTATTATTCACCACAATGATTGGGACACGATAAGTAACTGGTTGATATTGATGAATTATTTTAAGAGTTTATGAATCATTTTCATTGTCCCATCAAACACCTTCAATGTTTTCAATGCATGTTAAAGCAAATGTTTCTTATATAAGTATGTAAGAATTATATACTGTAGGGCCCTCCCTAGTGACACAATGAGTTAAAGCACAGCACTATGAAGCTATCCCGAGCCACTGCAGCACAAGTTCACCCCCCGCCAGGGAAGTGAACCAAATGGCATGGCAGAGGTTTCCTATCTGGCCCATTGCTCTCCTCAGCAGTGTATTTCAGTCAATCCTCTAGTTCCCCACTGGGTCTCTGGTGAATCCTCTCACATCCCACACCTCTAGTCTGTTCCCCGGTTCTTATATGCATAAATAAATCTTAAATACATACTGTATCTTTTCATGTATTGTAATTTTTTAGTACTTTTTATTGTCTCTTTAGACAAATAGTATATTATGTTCATACTTAATATAATGCCTGTGAGGTATTATGTATAGAACATAATATGGCAGAAGATTCAACTAGTATTTTTGTACTTATAATAGAAGAATGAATGAATTTGAATGAATGGAATGACTGATATACTACAATGGTAATATACACATATAAATAAAGACCTTCATTTCTTAAAATACCATCATCATTTTTCCATTATATATAATGAGAATCCATTTTATAATATGAAACAGTGTCTCAAGCACTCAAAAACAAACAAAAAGATCAGTATAAATAGATGGTTGATTACAGAATAAATTTCATATCTTGCTATATATGTAATACTTAGGAGTAATTTTTTTGGTGATAAAATTCACTTTTGTGCATGCAAATTGGGTAATTGTGTATCTAATTGACCACTTCGTTTGTAGTTGAGTAATTATTGTCTTCAACTGCCTGTTTGCACATTAAGTGAAAACCAGGTGAAAATGTTAATTAGGTTAATGATGTTAAATAATTTCTGTTATTGAAGAAACATGTTTTTCTGTTCTAGCTGCAGTTTTGAAATTGCTACTGAAAATGTTTTTCATGTCACCTTTAACAATGAAGATCCAGATTACAAGCTAAAATCCAGGCAATTGATCAGGTCAATTTGTCTCATTAAGGAAATAACTTTATAAGATCTATCATTAATCCATAGAAGAATAGCATGTCATGATGTGGGCTGAGAAGAACTGTTAAAGCCAGTAAACAGTTGGACCAATAGCGCACTGAGATACTTCATGTACTTATGACCACATTCTTCAATTCATTAGCTAGACATTTATATATATATATATATATATCTTAAGGACGTATATATCAGTAAGTGGGTGTTTTTCCCAAAATACTTTTCTAATAAAATATGACCTTAAGTTCCCTTACATTCGAAGAAAATAAAACAATTTTATATTAACTATAACTGAAATAATACCAAATAGTTGCATTTGAAGCAAACATAAGTTGAGACCTAAGTTTTCATCATTTCTGCTATGGTAGCAAGAAACCTTTTTATGTAGGCTTGCTTAGTCAACAACTTGTAATCAGATCTCTCCTAGAGCAAATACAGAACGATTTTCTATCATTTTTTAAAGTTATCAAAACTGCCTCAGGTAGCTGGGTCATTAAATAGCAATAGGTATCAACAAAAACCAACCTCACATCATTAGTGCTAATGATGTCTCAGGCTTACATCTAAAAAATGACATACAGACATCAGAATAATTTATGTTGACTACAATGGTACATATTTACTGTGAGATAGTTTGTAACATAGCAATTGTCAGCTCCGAGAAAGGGCACAATAGGAAAGATTTCAGCAGAAATGTTTGCAGCATAGAGTTATAGTTAGGTTTTACTGATCAGTTTAATTTTATGATGCTGATAAATCTAAGTTCAACTACTATCAGGAGCATAAACATATGTAATGCATCATACTTATCCTCAAACCTATAGCAGAATTATTCTAAAGGATTGCTAAATTGTATAATCTGAAAGATGGAATAAATTTGATCAGCCTGTTTTCCTATGTTAATGTACACTAATATCTAAAGAGAACTTTAATACTGGTTTACCTACTTAAATTTAAACCTTTAATATTTTATTTTTTTTTGCAATTGCAAATAGTAACTTAGTTTCTCCTGAAGACTGAGGTTAAATTAAAAATTAAGCATATTGAATCATCAGGTGTGACTCTCCCAGTTATTAAGTTGGTTTGTTAATTAAAATTGAAAAACAAAATGACAAAGGATCCCCAAAATATATTACTCATTGCAGTTCAGTGCATATGTTTACCAAAATAAATACAAATCAAGTTATCAAATTACCCAGATTAATAGGAATGTAACCTCATTCAAAGTGGGAAATGAGAACTATTATGAAGCTACTTCTATAATTTGAAGCTGCAGAAAAAAAAAAAAGAAAAAGTTGCAAAGTAAATAGAATATTGTGAAAAGACAGCATTCACTTACTTTGAGAATAAATTGTCCTCTGAAGCACACACAGTTTTATCACTCTAGAGCCATTTTGAGTCATTCATTTTCAATTGACATGGTCACATGCTGCAATCTGACTTTCACTCTCCGTCAGCTAAGATTTCTGTCAAAAGACACCAGTTATCCCTTAATTTCCAAAATCAATGAACTTCCTACTTCATATTCTGTAGTATTTGGGACTCTCCATCATTTAACTCTCTTCTATATTACTGTCACCTCCTCTTTTCTGATGATGATGAGAACTTGCTCCAGATAGTCATCTTTTTTCTCACACTGAACATAAAAAGACATAATGAAATTTATAGCTTCTGCATTTTTATTTTGTGCTAATGTTCTCCTTGATCTTCTATATGGAGTCTATCTGAAGTCCTATAATATATGACCTATAATACAATATTCATGATCTGATTAGTATTTCAATAATTTTCCTGGCTGTTTAGTGCATGTCTTTGAGACAATTTGGGCATTTCAGTGTCAGTTTGTCCATGCAAATTCATTGTTTTCTGTTTTCCATGGTGGTAAATTAAAGTAAAAGTAAGTAAGCAACAATAAAACCACACACACACACACACACACACACACACACATATACAAAGTAAATAAATAAATAAAGCACCCTCTTTCCCCATTGCTTTTTGAATGAAAATAAGCAATACAAATCTAAATGAAAGTTCTTCAATAGACTGTTCTTCTTTGTCAACCAGTTGAATCATCATATTCTATTAGGTACTCAGTGCCATAGCCCCTGATTTCTAAACATACCTTTATTTTATCATGTCCTTCGTTTCATCATCATTGCTTTCACCTCAGGGTATTAATACTTATTTCTTAACTATCATTACTGCCCTTAAAGTACCCTCAAAGAGCAGCAAGTACAACAACACATTATTTACAACTTTGCTTCACCAGAACTAGCATATATATACCTTTTTATACTGTTCTGCATTTAACTAAAGTTAAAGCATTTTTTCTTATGGGTACTAACAAAAGTATTAATTTTAGCCTATCAAAATGTAATTGGTTAAATTACTGCTTAAATCAGTAATTAAACTGGTTACTTTTTAATTAAAAGTTTCACAATTAACCATAATGGGTATATTTATGTATTAATTTATATTTTAGACTTCAAAAGCAAATTTTGTTCATAAAATTTAATATCAAGTTACTAGTTTTATCCTTATTTCAATGATTTATGTTAAAAATATATTTTAAAGCAGAGATGAAGAAAACACTTTAATCTTTTTTGTGAAATGGAAGATGTGTTTTGTCTACCATAAACTTGGACTAATTTATTAAAGTGCCTACAAGAAAAATCACATTCAATAGTTAATATTAGTGAATTTTGTTTAGTAAATAGATATGAGGAAGGAAAATTTTATATTGAATAAGAACTGCATATGAACTGTTTGTCTTCAGAATTAAAAATGAAAAAAAATTGTATATGAGAAGCTTTATAACTTAGCAATTTCTTTCCATTTTAAAGATGCATTTCTTTAAAATTGACATAAACATTAATATTATGAAGATAGGTGCTATGGATAAGTTTTTATAGTGCATAAGCATGTGCTACTTATGTATGTGTATACACACAATATAAATATATTTATATATATATTCCCCAAATTTAACTATTTAAGTGAATTCATACTTAATTTTTTGGCTACAGTCTACCATGCCACTCCCAACACTGCACTACCTGATAACAATTGATTTAAATCCAGTAAATCAAAATGCTAAACTGTCTCATTTTTAATCTCAGACTCAAGCATACATTCATATTTTATGGTGACAATATATCTATATTCTGATATGTGGCACAGTGGAAAAGATATGGATTAAACCTAGTTTTAATTTTAATGAGGATCAAAACAGTGTAAAACCATTTACAATTCCCCAGAATTCTCTAAATATAGTCATTGTCTCAATGTACAGCTTTGTGAACTGTCATATGTATCACCATAAAAGAGTGAAAGCAAATATCTCTTTGTATTATTGAAATTGAGACAAAAGTAAAAACCGAGAAATTGAAGAACATAACTTCCTTACCCCCTCTGATTTTCAGATTATTATTTATCTTAGGATTTCTACTCTCAGATAAGTGTGCTGTATTCTTGAAATAGGACTCAGTAAGAAAAATAAATTGTGCTCTCAAAATAATAGGTGCCACTTTATTGCAGCTTCAGCATAAATAAAGTAAATGCGTTAAAAATCTAAGTATTTTTGTTGGCCTTTCTATAAAACGTCTAATCATGTAAAGATGAAGTCCAAATATCTAGTATTGGGGCATGCAGACAGAGTTAATGAGCATTTGTTAAAAATAGAATATCTATTTCTCCATCACTAGTTTTCTTCTTTCATAGTTTCTTTGTCTTATAACTCCTATTTATAAATAAAGTTGTAACATTCAGATAGTCTAACATATTTGAATCTCTTAGAACCACTTCCACATTAGTATCTAGACATTATACTGTAGGGAGATATTTACAGTGTTTGAAACATATTGCATTTTGTTACAGTCATTCAAAATACTGCCTTAAGCATCACTGCCTCCATCAGCTCCTCTGCAAATGCCAAATATCTAGAAGATCTATTAACAGATGCCTGTTTACTCTAAAGTGATATTAACACCCCTTATCAGACTGAATTAATTGATTGAGTATAGTAAGGGAGAGACTTGCATGGAAGATGTGTGTGCCTGCAGGAATATTAAGCCTTATCAGCTGGTTATATATAAGCCTTACCACATTAAAATTGTGTGTCTCTTGTCACAAGGAGTCTAGTGATCTCTTTAAGAAAATATATAAGAAACATGTTGCTTTTCATCTGTTTAGTGGGAATATTTAAATAACTGCTTAATCTATTCCATCTTTATATCTAGGTGTCTTTCTAAGTGTGCACAGAATATTATAACCTTATATAAATACATTATTTGCACACAATCTTCATTTGAGGAAATCTGTATAGTAGCCCTGAGCAAACCAGCAATATAGTAATAATAATAAATGCCATCACCATTGTAGCAAAAGCTTGCATCCTTGAATGCTGCTATAATGTTTTCATATTTTCCATATTTCATTTAACTAAGTAAAAACCCTGTGAGATAGGTAACACTTTCTGTTATATATTAGGTTTGCAATAAATGTTATCTTATTCCATCTTCAGATAGAATAGATTGTTGAATTTTCTAAAACCATGAGCTAAAGTATCAAAACCTGAACAAAAACTGTAATGTTTTTGATTCCTAAGTATTTCTTTTTCTGACTTCTAGTTTTCTCCACTGAATACAATAGGAATGTAAGTAAAATGGTTATAACAATGGCAAATGCCAGATTTTTTATTATAGATTACTCAAAATCACCAATGGTATTTTGTTTTCCCCCAACAAAATATTAGTTACATGATTAGGAGAAGTGTGCTTTCTATGTGTTATATGCCTAAGTTTCCTGAAACACAAAATTTAGTAATAATGGATGGTTGAGTTTCAAGTTCTTCATTAGGTCTAAAATGAATATGTAGTACTTGTATTCAACTACCATGAGAATGGAATCTATGGTCAAGAAGAATCTGTATAATTGAGAATTATAAATCTCTGCAATCTCTGAAATACTGACTCTAAGAGTTCATTTTAAAATAGGGTCAGGAGACTGTAAAATGTTAAACTCCAATTCTGCATTCTTTATTTTTAAAATAAAGACAATAAGTGCATTCTGGAGTATATGAAAACCACAATGTACTATGTTTGACATACAGACAATGTGTACTTAAAAATCACATATTACTATTTAAGTTTTAAAAACTGCACATAATTGAATACAATTCATTAAAAATTATAGTATCTTTAGATATTTAAAATATTTAACATATTAAAGAGAAACATGTAAATGCAGTGGGAATGCATTTTCTACTTCACTTTCTTGTACTCTAGAATCATCTTTCATTAATGGTTTCTCTTGTTCTCCTCAAGATTAGTAATTTATGCAAACAATTTAATCTCTTTTTACCATGTCATTTGCTTTTTTTTTTTTTTTTTTTTTTTTTTTTTTTGTTGGATTTAAAAAAAAAATTCCTTTAGGTACTTATAGGCATTACCCCATGTCACTAGGTTAATTTTGCTGGATTAATTGAGTTCCAGAATGCCTTCAGCGACTTGGTATCACTAGGCTGTTCTAACTGCACCTAAATCTTACTCAAGATTTAGAATAAATATTGCTATAAAGAAATCATAGGTCCTATTATTATGGGGTAACAATAGTACTGCAGTCGATTAGTATTTGATGAATAAACAAAATATCTTCACTTACCCTTCAATTTTTAATATCTGATCTTATGGTTTGAATCATTATACTGCATAAAATGTTGTTTACCCTATTTAAAAAAGTACAATAATTGAAAACAAGTGAACATGATTTTTTTCTACCAAATTGAGTCAGATGAGGATATTTATTTGAATAATGGATTTAAAAACCTGGAAAAGGAGTACTTAATGCCACACATTAAAAAAAAAGTGTTGCTATGATCCTATTAATATAGCCTATGAAATATTGAATTTCTAATAGTAGTATTCATTGGACTGTAATTCTTTAGAAAGAAATAAAACCACTAAAAACAAAGTATCTGCTATATAATGTTTAGCAGGAAATTTAATAACCACATAATGTTCTCTGTAATTTCCACAGGAAAAAAATTTTAGTGTTTTTAAAAGACATTATTCTTCTTGTGGTTGCTTCTAGATTAAGTGTTAACTCAATGAAAATACAGTCTCTGTATATGTGTGTGTATGTGTCAGAGAGAGAGAGAGAGAGAGAGAGAGAGGCTATGTGTATAATGTACATGCATATTTATTTATGTGTGTGTATATATACATATATTGAAAAATGCCCAAGTCTGGAATGTGTATTCTATATGATTTTTCTATCTTTAATTTTATATAAGCCAGGATCAAAAAATACTTATGGTAACTTTCATAATTAACAAAAAAGAATAGAGAATCATTTAGGCTTTACTTCTTTAAAAGTACCTCTGCCATCAGTGAGAAAAGTTTTTGGTTTACATAGTTATTCTTATTTGAAACCCATCCACAAAATTTAATAATCTTTTGAGATGATGAATTTATGAAATCCCTGAAGAATAACCATTACTGTCTTTGGAGATTAATTACTGTGTTATCTGCTGTCATTGATGAAAGTTTTAACTCATCCTGCATATATTCTGCAAATTTTTCTATAGCCTGTATATTACCTTTAGTCAAACAAAGCCTGGTGTTGTAATATTTATCAGTAGAAAGTTAGAATTTACATTTTATAAATCTATAGTCTCACTGTGTTACAGTTCTTAGGTTCCTTTTCAACTATGATATTAGTATGTATTTTAAGATCTGACTTTTATTCCTCTTATGATTATACCACACTATCTTCTTTCAAAGCTGACAAAGAAATAAAACAACAAAAATTAATCAATGACATACAGAATATAAAAACACTAAGAAATTTTTAAAAGTACTACTATTGATGATGAAACTGAAAATATTCTTGTTAATTGAAATTATTAAACCAGTATTTATAATATAAAAACATTGAGTTAAAGGTAGAAAAATAAAAGGAAATGACATATATTCAAAACTGTATTATTAGACCTGATTAGTATACAGATGCTTTTTTACCACAACAGAAATTGTTTTGCCAAACATTGGGCTGTTAGACAATGTGTGTTTTGATGACCTATTTCCCTGTACTACTAGGAAAGAACTTGGGAAATAGAAGTTAGATAAGTTACATATAAATGTTACACAGAAAGGAAATCAACAATATCCCTTGAATGAACACAATTTTATAATGATCTGAAAAGTAAAATCTATTTAGAAGAGAAGATAAATAAGAGAGCTTAAATAAAGATACCTTTATTTATTCAATAAGTGCTTATGAACTTATTACATATCCAGGTATTGGAGATACAAATTAAGACATAAATTACCACACATAACTTCTATTGAAGAAGAAATTTGATTACCTGAAAACTAATGAACTTGCCTTACAAGTTACTAACAAAGTGTTTCTTAGTAATATATATATATATATGTATATATATATATGATCATAGTAGAAGCAAGTTGAGACAATAAAATTATACCTTTGTAATTATAGCACAAACAGTAACCTAGAACACATTGTAGTCAGTTCCTAAATTAACTTCCTTATGAATATTTCCCATTTTAGCTATCTAAAAGTATCTAGTAATAATATAGTGATCCATATTTATCATGCTCAGAAAATTTGTCAGATAATATTTCTTAAAAATAGTTCTAAATGCAATATGGCAATTCTAATATAACTACACACTGTATGACATTACTGAAACTTGAATGCTGGTTTCATTGAGAGTTTCTCCCAAGGAAGTTCAACTTATTCACATTTTTTTAAGTAGAAACTTAGTATTTTTAATTTGAATACTTTTTGGAGATTCATTATACTCTTGCACTTAAAAGAAAATATATACAAAAACCTTTACTTGGTGAAAATCTGTGCACACATGAGATAGTGTATTCTTATACAACTTGCAACAAATTCATTGAGGAATTTAGCTTAGGAAGTCAATTTTAAGGAAATGCCATTTTACTAAATAATATGGCCCTGCTGTGGAGATCAAACACTATAATTATTTTTTGAGAATTTCATACTGAGAATATCTAAAAATCTGTTATTTTTTCAAATAATGGTTCAACAAATATTATCTGTAATGTTCAGTGTGCTCTCATCTATCTGCCTTGATATGTATTGTATTTAGTCAAATGATTATTTTGCACATTCTTTGAGATTTAATGCTTTTGAAGACATATATATTGTTCAAAATAACTCAGGTTCTTAGAGAATTTTGTAGTTTCCAGAAACTATTTCACCTTGTTTTCTTTAATATGCTACTTAGATATTGGCAATAAATTGAGACTATATTAAGACTTTAACAAAGAAGGCAAGCTCTAATTTTTAATATAATTTTCAAACATTAACTATTCAAAATTGTAATTTTCTGAAAGCCAGTTGCTCACTGAGATCATTTCAAAGACTTAAAATCACATTTACCATTTAAATCTTTAATGGATATTATGAAAAGTACTAATATTACAGAAAGACTCATTTTACCATAGTAATTTTGAAACCTCAGTAAAGATAGAAAGGACATAAGAAGAAGATACAAGGGAATATGGCACTTCTAATAGATACAAAGTTGTTCAAACAAATTAGTGAACATTCATAGAGAAGTTGAACTTGGAAAGAAGGATGATACAAGAATAAGAACAAATGATGCAGATAACTTAAATGAAGGTAGGAGGAAAAAGAAATATTGACTAGCCAAGCTTACGTTAAGGTCAAAGGGCAGTAGACGTTACTACTCTGTACCTGTGCTATAAAATTCAGGAATACAAAATTGACACTCCTAGACAAACTTGATATTTCAACCAAGTGATTTCCTTTCTCTAACTTCTCACTTACCTCTTTCTTTTTTCCCTCCTTTACCCTTTTTTCACCTCCTCTTTCTCTTTCCCTCTTTTTCTCTCTTATTTGTAATGATGGGTTAATTTAAGATTTAAAGAGATTATGGACCAAGCAAAGAAAGTGGCTGGTGACCTAGTAATGTGGTATTCAGTGGGGGATATTACTTGACTAGCGAGGTTGTGTGATGTAGCAGCCTGCTGTGCTTAAGAGACCGATATCAGAAAAAGGTAATTAAACAACGAGGCATGTTCACTAATTCTTATGTGAGTCAGAATTTTCATAGTTGGAGAAATAAGTTATAAATATGGCAAACTTAAGTAAATTCCAAGGATTTAAAAATATGATCAGTGTTTATTATATTTTTGATATAGTTTAAAATAGAAATAACTACAGATATAAAAATATACATGCATGTGGATGTGCTATATGCATTGAAACCCTCCATAGTGGGCTATGGAGGAGAAGTATTCCAGTAGCAAAGAGAAAACCCTACATCCAGACCAAGGTTTTTTATGGAGAAACAGTTTGTTCTAGGGCTGAGGCAAGATCATTAGAAGATAAATTTACAACATCTTGTCTGTCAGAAATCAGGATGGACTCAAAGAATGATAATCGCCCCACCCCACCCCCCGCACAAACAAGGGTAATTTGAGCATCAAAATAAATAATCAGTGTGAAAGATTTAAACCACTTGAATAAAATAAGTTTTACTGATTTAAACCTTGAATAAAGTAAGAATTCCTGAATCCACACTTATATAAATAAATAAATAAATGACTCAACAGGGGGAAGTGAAAGTCCATGTTGAAAGGAAGAAAAAGAGTTAATGATCGTTGAGATAGAATTAGAAAAAACACCACTTGTTAACCACAATACTAATTACTGATTTAGTCAGAATTCATCAGTCAATGTAACAATTCGTGGGTGAAACTTTGATGGAAGCAGAAGAATTATATAGTTATATGTTTCACATCAAATAGTTATTAATTATTGAAGGATAGAGTAAATTTACAGAGGAACCTTGGAATGTAATTCTTTAAAAACGCAACTAAGATACAATCTCTAGTAATAAAAAAAATACCCAAAGGCACTCACCAATGGATAATGTGCAATGAGAATTCTGCTTTATTCTTTTCCAAAATGTTTAAACTTAACTTAATCAAGTAGGACCATCCGACAAAACCAAATTGAAGGGTGTTCTATTGTTAATTAGCCTTTAGTAATTCTTAAAATACTAAAATGAACATGAAGGGAAAATGAGGAACTATTTGGGATTAAAGAAAACTTAGGAGACATAACTAAATACAAGGGGCTACTGGTTTGGATCATTTTGCTATAAAGAATCATAATGGACAATTAGAAAGATTTAAATTGTTCTGTGAGTTGGATCAAGTGACATTTTCCTGATTTTGATGGTTGGCTTATAGTTTCATGAAAGATTGTTTGTGTTAGTAGAAACTATTCAGTGGAGTGCTTTAGGGGTTATGTGGTGTCATATCTAACTTCATTTCAATATGTTCCTAGGAAACAGTATACTAGACATTTATATATACAGGAAAAGTTATAAATCAAGTAGTGTAAAATGTCCATAATTGGGGGATCTGGATGAAGGATATTAGAGAGTTGTTTCTAATGATTTTGTAACTTCTCTGTAAATTTGAGCTTATTTTATGAAGTTAGGGGAAATAAATAGTAATAGCATCAAATCACAGAGAAAGTATTTCAGCCGACTAACTATGGAAGAAACAATTTGTAGGAAATGAAATACAACTATAATTTAAATTCACACTTAAATTAAGGTGTTGAACTCTTTATTAAATCTGTCGCAGTTTCTCTTATAAGTTGCCATGAAAATTTCACACCGCTGTTTGAATTTGTTTTAAATAACTTCCTATAGAGAATAAAGTAGATAAATAGATCTACTACTGTGTTACTTTGAAATTTTCATAGGATAAATGTACAATATAAGATGAAACACTTACTTGTTTTAATTCACTTCAGGCAATATGCAAACACATATTTAAAAAAAAAAAAAGAAAACATTCAATGGCCAGGTGATCAGATACGTGATAATAATCCCTCCTTTGATAAAAGACATTAGTAGTTTGTCCTTTTGTCTACAGTGAAATGATGGTAGTTATCACAAAGCACTATTTTTGAGAAAGGACAGCAATCCTTAGAAAATATGGTAGCCCCTAATTACTCTTTGTTCACTTACTTTTGTAGAAAATTATTCATCCTAATTAAAGGATGTTATTAAATTGTGGGAAAAGGTAGATATTGAAAAATTAGGAAATAATGCATAGACATTTTTTAAATCTTCAAAAACTTTAAAATGTATTAAAAATGCTAAAGTATGTGTTCCTTTTCTAATTCCTGTCAATTCCACACTGGGAGATATTACAGCTACTACTTAAAATACTCAGATTAAATTAGAACTTAGTTAGTGTTAACATTTTACCTTTAACAGAAATAAGTTAACCTGGACTCAGATTATTATCCTACATATACATTAAAATACAACAAATTGAAGTAAAGCGGACATTTTGATGTGATTAATCTCATTAGCTAACGGTTAAATTTTGTCCTTTTCTCTTATTAAGGAATAACAAATTATCACACTTAATAGCTATGATCAAAAGACAGGGAGCATAATCTCTTTCAAATGTTACTGAAAAAGTGAGAGGAGTAAACTGTCTTGAAGACAGTAAAGTGAGTTTTTAATATTCAGTAATATTAACTCATTTTTGTATGACCACTATTATAAGGATACGAAGAACATATTTGTTTACACTCTTTTTTTTTTTTACACTCTTAAAAATCAGATTTGGTCAAAAGTCATTTAAAATATAGTCTTATAGTATATGGAAGGTTATTTGGAAGTTTCTAAAAAAATAAAATTTTAAGACTTAATGTTTAAACTTAACTTAATCAAGTAGGACCATCCGACAAAACCAAATTGAAGGGTGTTCTATTGTTAATTAGCCTTTAGTAATTCTTAAAATA
>NW_004567104.1:54358006-54393679 GCF_000260355.1 Condylura cristata | reverse complement strand
AGATTTGGTCAAAAGTCATTTAAAATATAGTCTTATAGTATATGGAAGGTTATTTGGAAGTTTCTAAAAAAATAAAATTTTAAGACTTTACTATAATATCCTTATGCTAAAATTGTCAAGGGAGAGATGAGACATCCATCCATTAGAAGATTTTGCAAGCATTCTTAATTTTTTAACAGTATTATGGTTAGCATTATTAAGACTTAAGTCTATATGTCGACATTTGAAACCTTTAAAAAAACTATATAATACCATACTTCAGCTAACTTTTCATATACTAAAAGAAAATTGATTTTATGTCATAAGAAAATATGCTTTTTATTCGAAAGGATGTGTCACCATTTAAAGGCTGAAATTTCATTTTCTAATATTTACTATTTTCCAGAAAAATACAGGGTGATTTCAAAAGTCCTTGGGGAAAGACTTAATGCTAACCTTCAGAGGGCAACATGTTTCAAAATTACTAGAATTTGCAAATATACTTAGATTCACTAATTTTTAAAGATCACCAGCTGCAGACCTCCCAGCACAGCAGACCTCTCCTGTCTCACTGCTGCCTTCAGCAGTGCATTTCAGTAAATCTGTCTTTCTGCTCCCCACTCTGTCCCTGGTAAATCCTCCAGTGTTGTCTCTCTATTTAAAGCAAAGAACCGGGCCCTCCCTGGTGACACAATGGGTTAGGACACAGCATTGCAAGCCAGTCGCAGCAGCTTCAGTGTGAGTTTGATCCCTGTCCCCAGAGATGACTCAAAAGTGTGACAGCCCTCTCCTGACTCACCCACTGCTCCCCTCAGCAGTGTACTGTGCTGGTCTTCCTGTTCTGCTCCCCACTCTGTCTCTGTTGAATCCTCTCACTGCCCCTGCACCTCTGGCCAGTATCCAGTGCTGTATACATAAATAAATAAATCTTTAAAAATAAATAAATAAAATTACTAGCATATTTTACAAGTCAGAGTAGTTTCCTAGCTGATGGGACCATCTATGCATTATTCAGCCAGCAACTTGGAGTCAAATTCAGAAACCCCAAAACTGAGTTTAATTATTTTTATAAAAAGGCCACCTTTCTTGCTTCTTCCCAACTTGTATTTTTGTAAAGAAATGCTCAAAAACAATTACATTCATACAACCACTGCTACACACACAGTTTTAACTAGCAATAAATGATGAGCTGGTGAATGGTTCTAAATGCTAAAATTTAAGGTATATTCTGGCTTGTATTCCTCCTGTTTTGTTGATGCCACCTTTATTACATTTTTTATGACAGATTGTGTGGTCTATTTAAGTTTTTAACAATAATGTGCAACATTTTATATTAATGATAAAGTGCAAACATTATTTCTAGATCACTGAGAATCTAAGCAAGTAATTTTCAGTTAGCATAGCCAACCTATATGTAAGCCTGTCTATCAACATGACACAGAATGGAAAGGCTTGAGTTGTAGGGTAGAGTTTAGTCAAGATAGTAAGGTTACAGGGAGAGTACTCCATAGGAAGCTGTAAAATGACTGGGATTTCATAAACATGCATGCTTATTGAAATGATGTCTACTATCTTTAATGTTTACAGAAAGTTTAAAATATTATTCCCATTTTAAAAATACAGAGAATGAAAAGATAGTAAAATAAATAGTCCAATATTATACAGAGGAATAGCCATATAAAATGTCAAACTCAGAATTGTTTCAGTTTACACTTCATACCATTTAATTAAGCTGTGCTTCAACAAGCAGACATGGAACCACATGTGCATGGAGAAAGCATACTGTCAAAATGGAGATGAGATGTTGCATAAAGGCTAGTGAAGCATGGACTCTAAACTAAAAAATCTTCATAAGATATTCCAGAATGTAACTCTATTATTTGTCCTGTACTTTAAAATTACAGAAGAATATTAAATACTATCTTGCAAAAATTGCTGCAATTCATACACAGTGTCCACAAAAATTAGAACCCTAATGATTTAATCTAAGACCCCTGCACAGAAAATTGATTAAACCTGCAAATATCTTACACTGCAAAAGTACAAAAACATTTACCTTGACACTTTCAAAATATTTTACTTCCCAGTATCTTCTAAGCTGGACTGCTGTCAAGTAAGGTTATAAACTAAGGAAAATAGTCATTAGTTTCCTAAAGAAAATTTGCTTATTTTCAGTCTCTCCTAGTATCTTCTCTTTCTGTTTCCTACTTCTTACTGTCTCCTGCAGAGAGACACTAATCATTGTGGAACTAGGTGATAGTGACCTGGGCTGAATCCCAGGTGTACAAAGGTGCCCCATTCATTCCCCCCCCCGATTTTATTAGAAATAATCAATTTTATCTCCATTACCTTTGAAGATCTTTCGACGTCTGCATTTAAGCTAGCTCAATTGTAAATAACTTTTTTTTTTACCTATTAATTTAAAATAGTTTAAATATAAAGCTATGTGTTCATTGACATTTTAAATTAGTTAGGGTTCTCTAAAGAAATAAGAAATAGAATGGAAATACCTACCTATATTTATTGTTTATCTATATTTTGTTATTTCTATAGGTTATGTATTTATAGTTTATATATAAAGAGCTTTATTATAAGTAATTGACTCATGTAATTATGGCTACTAAGTATCTGCATGGTGACTTTGCAAGCTAGAGATCTAGGAGAGCTGATACTGTGATTCTAGTCCAGAAGCCAGCAAACTTACAACCCAATAAAAGATGATGTTTCATTTCCAGTCTGGAAGAAGGGAAAAGCCATTGTGTTAGTTGAAGGGTCATTAAGAGTTCTCTTTTTTATTGTATTTAGACTCTCAGTTGATGAGATGAGGGCAATTGGTAACTCAGGTTACCAATTTTAATGTTAATCTTTTCCAAATCCACCCTCTCAGAATGTTGGACTCAATATCTGTGCATTTGATGGCTCAGTCAAGTGACACATACAATTAACCATCATATCTTAGTGTAGGAAATTCATGAAAGTCTCTTAGAACATCAGCTTTCAGTGGAAAGGTTACTTTCTATCAGCAACATTGAAAAATCTCAATAATTAAAAATAAATAAATAAATAAGAGGGCAGCAAAACAATAGGACATGTGCACATTTACAGACACATCCCTCTATGAATTTCTGGCTAAGTATGTGATTCAATTACATTACAAAGAAAGTTAGAATTTTCAGATCTTATTTAACTTAGAATGAGTCAATTGAGGTTAAAATAAGTGAGCTTTACCCATAGATTTGAAACATGGTAAGGGTTTTATTATAAAAATTGATAAAAAATATTAGCTGTACTCAGGTAAAAGTATTTTAAATAAAATTCAAATATTCTGTGTCTGTAAATAGTATAATTTTATAATATCAAAAAATTATTTTTCTCAAAATAGTTATAATTGCTTTAATTCATTTGATTCATATACAAAGGACAGAAAGGAAAAGTACTTGGCCTTTTGCACAGGTGCTAGTATTTGCTATAACAAGAGTTACTCAATATGCATGTTTATAATCATGATTTTCAGTGTAACCTATATTGTGAGTTACTTAATTTGCTAAGTAAAATATTACCATTCTTTAAATCTTAATCAATGCATTCTTAAAGCAATGATTGTATGCTGTTCTGACATCTTTTATCTCTTATTCAGAAATTTCAGTTGCTCTTGGAACTGAGATTGTTTTCTGTTCACATAGCCTATCAGCATTTATTTATTAAGGTTCATTGTCCAGAGGTTTAGCTATAAATGAAACAATTAAATGAAATGAAGTTGTCTTCTTGCTCTAAGTGGCATTTCTTTCTTACTCCAATCCCTTCTGTTTCTTCATTGGTTTGTATGTGAATCTCAATAAAGCCAAAACCAGGACATTAAATAAAGATACTGCAGTCTTCAGAGTACCATTGTTCAATGACATTTATCTTAAGCATTTATTTCCAGTTAACACTTCCCAGTTCTCATTCGCTCCTTCTCCCCTTCCTGTGTTCCCCAACAATCTATAATTTACATTCAGCATTGAAGCAAGAAAAATGCATATTTCTAATATATTTTGAGCTTTTGAGAATGAATATCTTTAGATTTTTCCTATTTTTTTTGTTTTACTATTAACAAAAGTACATCTAAATATGAACCATAGATTTAACATGTCAAAATCTTATTCTCCAATGTAACCAATATTATTTTTTGGTAAGAAGATAAACAAAGCTGAATTGATCACAACATGGTGAGAACAACACAGAATCTCACAAAGGTTAGATATTTTCTTGGAGTGGAGAAAAGAGAATCAGATTTTATATTGTTCTCTCAATTTTCTCAATATGAATTGTCAAACTGATCTCTAGACAGTAAGTTCCTCAAGAAGCAAAATGACATTTTCCTCATTTCATGAAATTTAGTTTATTGGCAAACCTTTGTACCATGAAAAGTACTCAGTGTCTTTTGTTTCATGTTGCTGATGAGGCATAATAAATATTCTTCTAAGTAATTTACTTAAAATGTAATAAAATGTAAAAACTATGTTGGACATTCGGTTTTCAAAATAGGGAATAGATTAGGAAAGGTTAAGGATCTTAATACAAAGTTCAGTATTGACAGAAATGTAAACAATCCCACCATTCCCAGAGTCTAGGAGGCATGGTGGCTCTGTTGGAGCACTGGCTGCTGATAGATGTTCCCTGTACCCCTGTCCCAACATCAGAGAGGCTGACTTCAGCCATGACTCCCTGGAACCATATGTCTCATTAATCTGCCCTATCCTGAGTGCATACTGGACTTTGCTTTTCCTCTTTTTATATCTTGCTTTAGGATTCTAAAATGGACCAGTCAGGTTCAAGCTCACTTCATTAGTTAATTATTTGTATTGATGAAAGATGGAAAATGAGCTGATTGGTTCTAAGTATTCCAGTCAGACTCTTAGGATTGAAAGCAGTCCGGTCAGTCTTGTACAGTAGGGCACACTGAATGCATATAAGGCATTCAAGGGCCAGTTTGATTAATTGTCCTCCTGAGCTCTGAAAGAGAAAAAATATTTATTGGAAGAAGTTTGCAGCCTTCCTTCAACAAAGAAGCATTCATCAGACCACCTTCAAAGAAAGATTATGTGCCGAGCCTCTGAAGCAAGAGAAGCATCAATCAGTTGACCTCCATGTGTTCACTAGATCTCATAGACCTCTAGACCTCCACACCACTGTAGACCTTCACAGAGATTTGGCTGCTATTTGCCACCAAACCTTTCGCTGACATTACTTGCAAGGAGCACCATCCCAGCTTAGCCCAGTGCTCAAAGAGATGACTACAGCCTCCAGTTCTCTGTTACTACCTGTTGTTGCTGTTGAATCTTTCACTGCCTGGTCCAGCTTCTGGCCCAGCTTTCACACTGTAGGCTGCTGCATTGTTACCTAACATTCCATGATCAACCTTTGAGATTTTCGACACTGTGGACATGATCTTTGCCCCAATACCCTGTTTGCTAAATAAACCCTGTTGTTGTTAGACCCTGTGCCTACGGATTCTTGCATTTGTGCATGCTGGTGAAATCCAATGACCCGCGCCAACGCCAACCTTAGTCACTGTCCATTAACACCGCTTAAGCCCTTTAGCATTCTTTGACACTTTTGAGCACTGGTTTAGTACTGTTTCAGAAATAGCAAAGGAAGACTTTTGAAGCAAGAGAAGCAAAGAATATTAGGTAAAATGGCCATTGATGTGTTACAAAGAAAAGTGGGTTTTTCAGGAAAACCCACTCTCTAATAAACAGTGTCTCTAATAAACAGTCATACTGCTTGTCAAAATAAGGGATAAATGAATCATGTTTATGAAGACAGAGAAATAGCCTAAAATAATGTCAAAAAAAGTATGGTTTCAATATGTAATACCTAGGCTGATTGTGGGATTAGAATGTTTTGGTACCCAAATAATATTCATATAACATGTTGATAATATAGCTCTTCTACAAATTCCCTTCATATTCAAAGTAAATTTATATTATTTTATGGTTGGTATAACTTTTGGCTATAATAAAACATAGGCCTACTAAGAAAACTATTTTAAATTAATATTTACAAAATCAAATACCATTCATCTGATAAATTGTCATTTTCCAACATACTTTAACTTATTCCTGCTTTATATCCTCATTCCTCTATAGTCAGTACCATTGCAGTTTTCCACCTTTTACTTTCATCCAGTTACCTCCCCAAACATCCTGTTTTTCTATTCCAATCTCTAATTCTGCTGGATTGTCATTAACCTAAGCATTATTTTTTTTTCATTTGTTCAGTAATTAATCAAAATTTAAAAATTCAACATATTTAACATAATCTCTAGTCTATGTAGGGAAGGGAATTATTCAGATTTGTAGACTCAGTGAGTATTCAATTTAGTAGGGAGTTTTCTAGACAAGAAGTTTTGGGTTATGAGCAAGGCAATATGTGGGAGGAGTAAGATTACTGTGTCACTTCATAGGAAAAGTAACTCTGAGTTCAATTTTGAAAGATTGATTGATAGATCCTCCTGGAAAAGGGGATACTTTATTTTATTTTTATTTTTTTAAGATTTATTTACTTATGCATACAGAACCTGGGTACAGGTCAGAGGTCTAGGGGCGGTGAGAGGATTCACCACGCACAGAGTGGGGAGCAGAACAGGCACATCAATGAAGTATACTGCTGAGGAGAGCAGTGGGATAGACTGGGAGGTCTGCTGGGACAAGTGGATCACATCCCAGGATCTTTCCTGAAGTGTTCTAATGCAATAGATTAAGTAGATAGGTAAGTTGGTAGGTAGATACATATATACTGTACACCCACCCAACACGTATATATATATATATATATATATATACACACACACACATTAATCAATTGATTATTTAATAACTGTATTGTAGATGTTTACTCAAAATATTTTTAAATTTGATGAGGCTAAATGAAGAAAAGGGTCACCTTTGCTGAATTAAATGCTTTTGATTAAACTTGAAGGTGTGCTTTATCAGCTGCTTTTTCCTTACCAAAAATAGAAGAAATATCTAATAATTTACATTAATAAATACTCTGTCCAAACAAACAAATGTCAAATGACATCACCTTGAAATAGGCAAAAAGATTAAAGCAATAGCTGGCATTCCTTTCTATTTTTGATGAGGAGTAAGTTGGCCAGAGGGATTAAGTGTTGCTCTATTTTCCTTAATGTTCACTCTATTGTTCCAGGAACTACATTAAACTTTGGCCCTCAAGTGAACTTGAATATTTAACCACCTGCTCAATTTGATCTGGGAGAACACAGGTTCTGAAAATCTGCTTAGGTAAAAGCTGACAAGAGTATACTTCCCACATATGTAAAGTTTACTGCATAGGCTGAGGGAATGTGGGAATTGCTCAGCTGCGTGCAAATATGCCTAGTCCTAAAAATTTAGGAAAGTGTTTCTTGGTTAGCTGAAGTTTTTTTAGTTTGGGTCAATCTTACCATATTTGAGTAGTACCATTTAAAATATCGTAGTCTCTGGTGGGATTAATGTTACTGATTTCCTGGTATATTTTTACTCTTGAAACATACAATGTCAACACTCTGTTAAAAAATTATGGGTGTTGTGTTTCTACACATTTGTAAATGTTTATCTTAAAAATCTAAAATAGTAGTCCTTAGAAATAGTTTGTAAGCTGACACCTCCCTGGTATCATAGTGGGTTAAAGTGCAGCACTATGAAGCTGTTGCAGCCACTGTAGCACCAGTTCCTGTTAGGGCTTTCTTATCTTGCCCTCTGCTCCCCTCAGCAGTGTATTTCAAAAGGTCTGCCTGTCCTGCTCCCCACTCTGTGTCTGCTGAACCCTGTCACCCCCATACCTCTGGCCTGTACTCCAGTTCTGTGTGCATACATAAATAAATCTTAAAAAAAAAAAAAAAAAGAAATACTTTGTAAGCCATACCTTGAAGTTGGTCTTGATTATTTACTTAAAAATGTTTATATATAAAGTAGATATGAGATTGACATTTTACCCCTCAATGTAAAAGTAAGCATCACTGATATATTTGTGTAATTTCAATGATTCTTGAAGGGTTAATAATTCTAAGGTAACATAGCTTGGCTTATAAGGATATTATTTAGACGCTATTCTGATGTTTCTCTCATCTTATTCAGCTATTTCCAAATAACTTTATAGAATCTATACATATAGAGTACCTGTTTTCATCTTGCATGTTGTAAAAATAACACTTGAAGGCAAAACATTTACAAAAGAAAAGCAATTAACATATGTAAGTTGCAAACCTGAATGGAGTAGAAATGCCTTGCCATTTAAAGCACAGGAAAATAACTGCAAGATTATCTATGCTAAATAAAGGAATGCTCATTGTGAAATGGTGGGGGAAAAAAAAACATTCTTATATGACTGTAACAAGGGATAGTCAAGGAAACAATGTTTAAATTCAGAATATGGACTTTAAATTGCCCTCACAATAGCATTCATTTGATGATCCAGGACTGACTGTCAGTATATTTTGGTTTATCAAGAATAAAATGTGTTTTGTCCTTGTTATTATTGTTTGTTTTCTTATGTTCTGACTTGGAAGATGACATATGGAAATGAGTCCATACATCCATACAGAAATATCAAATATTACTTTAGTTACATGATATCTAAGCCACTTACTTGCCTTTTTTATATTTGTGATTTCATGATTTAATGAGATTTTAGGATTTTTGTTAAAAAGAAGAAAAGCTATTTCTATTCCAAATAACTTGAATAACCATGTCAAATCTAGCTCTGTGTTTCATATGATGTCATATCTTCTCTGACCTATTGTATTCATGTGGTTATGGTTTTTAATGCAGTTGAATTATTTTTCCTCAGATGGGTAGACAAAATGCCATGCTGCCACTCATAACATAGTGCTAGGCTTTACAGAAATGTTAAAACCCCTTGGTATATAAGCAGTCGTTTTTTAAGCCAGTCTATAATTATGATTATTTTTAAACATGAGTTCCCTAAATCTAATTTATCCCTTTACACTATGGACATATTACACTTCACCTTCTATAGAGTAAATGCTAATTATTCTTAGGAATCATTTAATCAAATTATATTTTACAGCATTATTTTTTTCTGAATAGTATTATGATAGTTTTGTTTCGCTTTTTGCTTTAAAAAGGAAAGATAAAAGACCTATCTCATTAACTACAAGAATACCAAAGCTCAATTTACCCTGAGGGAAGTTAAGTGAGTGACTATTGTAACTGAAAAGAAACACACAGCAGGATTCTATTGTATTAGAACATTCGGGAAAGATCCCAGTTAGACAATTTCTCCCCCGTGAATTGCAATATAGGAAACTTTATGAAAGTGACAATCAGTTTTATAATTTTTATGTTTCCCTTCTTTCCCAGTTTTGCTCTTTCAACTTTATCTCTCACTCCTTTATCATACATATATACATATAACTCTAGAGCTTCAAAGAAATAGTTTTGCCCTATGTTTTTTTAAGTACTATTTTAATTTTCTACATTTAATTTTCTACATTAAAAATAAATTTGCATTATTATGCCATTTTTTTGTTTGTTTGTTTGTTTTCCCCCCTTAGGTATTTTTTCCTAAATACCTATTCTTGAAATGAAATAGGTATTTCCAAATCTCCTTATTATAGTGTTGCTATGTATTTTTATTCCCTTGTAAATAGTAAAAGTATATTTCATTAGAGATCTAGCTTGTTTTATTTTCCTTTTCATTTATTAGTTTTTAACATCCCAAGTCTAAAATCAGTTCACTTGATTTTAACGACAAATTATACATTTACTTATCATTGTTTCATAATTAAATTTTGAACATTTGAATTATGAATAAACATACTTTGTTTCCAAAAAGAAGGTATAATACTGCATTTTAAGTTCAATAAATATTAATTATTATTTTCACAGAGGGTTATGATTATAAATGAATGTCTAATACATACAGAAATACATAAATATATATGCATTCTATTTCTTGATTTAAATGTAAGTGCAATGTTATCTTTAATTTTTCAATATAGATTTTTAGGAAATGACTATAAATCAGGAATAAAACAAACTTGTAAAGTTTGGCAAGTCAACTTTTAAAATATACCTGTATATTTAACTACATCATGTGATGAAAAGAGGTCTTTATTTTAAAAACATAATGCAATAGTAGGTTATCTTGCTGTGACTAAATCGACAAATATTTGGGGAATTGGATTCATATATGCAATTTTACAAAAGTTGTTATTTGTATGTTAAAATGTAATCAAAATACATTCTATTTCACAAACAAGGAAGTTTGTGTGCACATTTGTGTGTGTGCTTATATGTGTTTTAAATGTGTATATTGTATAAAGAAAAGGAGAGAAATGTTGAGAAGGAAAAGGAATGAGAAGAAGAAACCCATTATTTTGTAAAGGTCAGTAAAGTTGGACTGGCTTTTTATGTAGATTCTTCTTGGGCCTCAAACAAATTGCACTAGTTTCTTCCCATATAGTATAACAAAACTGTCATGTGGTTTTGTAAATTCATTTATTTAAAAAGAGCTTATGAGGTACTTTGTGGCTGATGCAATTGTACTAAAAGGGAGAAAGCAATGAAAACTCAAGAAGCTTTCATTGTGCATCTCCATGTAGATGATTAAACATGATAAATAACTCAAATATGCTGTACTTCTGAAAACTGTGAAGAAATTATAACAGGGTAAAGAAGGAGTTAGGGCAGATTTTGGATATAACCATAAGGCTATCTGAGGAAAGATACATTGCATTATTTCAGCAAGTGATAATACCCAGGAGTTGATCTGTTGATTTTGAGAAACAGTGACAAAGTCCATGCTGTTGAAGTAGAATGGCTGAGAGGAAAAAGAATAGGCTATCTCTATACTCTCAGTGTGCATAAAACAAATCTAGATGACAGCTTCCTAAATTCCATTTTTGCTATAACATGAATCAGAAGCAAGACATTTTGATCTACAAATAGTAGGTTAACTTTAAACCAGGGTGGAGGTATCAATGCCGTTGTCCACTGACAAGGTCACTTTAGACCATGTTTTTGAAACTCAATTCTTTACTATTAATACTCTGTGTTATGTACAAACATGACACAGAATAAGTGATTATTAAGTCAAAATTGAATAAACATTCTATCATCTATCAACAGCCACCTATCTAGTGGGTCAGATAGACAGCAGACAATTTCAACAATTGTATTACAGCTAGGAATATGTGCATACATACACACACACACACACATACACACATACCTTCTGCCTAATATTCACAAAATTCTTTATATTTCATCCCCTAACATTCAACACATTCTTATTAATGTAATAATTATTTGAAGTCATATAAACATTCAAAAATAAATTAACAGCAGTAGAGTACATATTACAGCTTAAACATTTTAATATTTTATTTAGTTATTACACCTCTATTATTAGGAAGGAATCACTTTCTACAACTAAAAAATGAACCTCAAATTCTCTAACACAATATAGCTTTCAAAGGTAAAACTGCATTTTTTATCTTAAAACCAAATTTATTTACCTATATCTTTCTATGTCTTTAAGAATCACATCAAAATAGACTCTCATTTCAGAACCTGGGAGGTAGGACAATGTAGAAAATCATCATGCTCAGTCCTTCAAAGAATGATAAGTAATGTATCAAAACCAAAGAACCTGATATTTTTGTGTTATTTAAATTTACTAATTACTCTAGGAAACTTTCAAAAGGAGTGGATTATATCAGGGAAAATAATAAGTAAATTGTTAACTAGTGAAAGAACTTAAGCTGTATTATCAAGTGGAGGAAAGCAAGCATGGCAGAATATGACCTCAGAGACATTTCTGTGACTTCACAGTAGATTTTTTTTTGGTCAAGCCTGCAATCATCTGCATGTTGATAGGCTACTCTCTAATAGGGCATCTCAACCTAACACTATTGGCATTTGAGGTTGGATTATTTTTTGCTGTGGGCAATTGGCCTGCACTTTGTAGAGTGGGTGGCAGAATCCGTAACCTCTACATAATAGATGCCAGTAGCAACAGCTCCCCTAGTTGTGACAATCATAAAGATCTGCAAATTTGGCTAAAGGTCCCCTCAGGAGCAAATTCACCTATGTAAAGCATCACTGCAGACATATTTATACTCTGTATTTCATAAACACTCTTCTCTAAAAACTTCCGCTTGGGTAAACCAAAATCAGTCTTATTAATAGCAAAATGCCAAGCCAATTCTACCCATAGAGGTAGCTCAGATCTGGAGGGGAAAAGGTGTATAAGAAGTTTAAATACTCAAAAGTTATAAAATAAAGAGCTGCAAAGTAGGCAGTTTATCTAGGAATGTCATTGGTAGGTGAGTGGGGGGTCAGTTAACACTGTGAGCTGAATATGCATTTTAATTTGCCTAATGAATTCCGAAAATCATTTGCTGTGATGCATTAAACTATCCAAATTAAAGAGTGACTGACCAAAAGAAAGAAATTGAATAGCCATTAAAATTGACAACAAATTTGGGAGAAATCGAGCACCTATCTTAGCAAAGCTGTTTATATATAACATACACAAGAAATATTCATTATGAAGACATATTCATGGCATGCAGTTAAGTTAATTGTAAATTAAGTCTATAATATATGTGTGGTATAGATATGGATTAACTTAAGACTGAAAGGCTATTTTAGTGCCTGGTTAACCAAACATCGATTTCAATGAAAAATTGAAGCTGCAAATAGGAAAGAGGCTTGTTATAGGGAGTTACACTTAATGTGAAATTGGAGAAAATCAACTACAGATTAGCAGTTGGCCATTTCTGAAACATTTTATAATGTGATAACACTGTTGTATAAAATCAAGCAAATGTAAGTCATTTTCTCAAGAGTCCTAAGGGACTTGGCACACTCTCTCCACCAGGACATCTTTTACAGCCTCATTACACTTGCCAGTGATTCATGGGTGTTAGGCTTGACTGAGAAGGGTGGAAGGGGCTAAGGAACTCAGTATGCTATATTTCAACCATGCAAATGAGCATATTTCTCAGGGACTAAAAGGCAGCATTTCTAAAAGAATGGATTAATCTCTGTCTATTCTATTTATCCTTGTGTTAAGATTTTTTAAAAGAATATAGGTTTATGAAAATATGGTCTCAGTGTAGCATGGGCTCTGTGTCTTCTTTAAAAATGAACAGGGAGGTCTAATGTGGGGCAAACACATTGTGATAACAAGGAGCATGGACAATTGTGCATGGAAAGAAAATTAATTAAGAACCAACTTATTAGAAATCACATATGCCAAAATATGTTCCAGAACATGTTCCAGAACATAATATTTGACTTTTTTTTTTTAAAGATTTTTTATGTATGCCTACAGAACTGGGATACAGGCCAGAGACTCAGGGGTGGCGAGAGCCTTCACCAGAGACAGAGTGGGGAGCAGAACAGGCAGATCGACGAAGTACACTGCTGAGGGGAGCAGTCGGCGGGTCAGGAGAGGTCTGCCACGCCATGTGGTCACCTCCGGGGCAGGCGGGAATTGAACTCATGCAGAAATGGTTTCAGCTTCTTAGTGAAGTGCTTTAACCCGCTGCGCCACCAGGGAGGGCCATACTTGACCATTTTTTGAGACAGCAAATAGAGTGTTCCTATGTGGATAGTGCAGGGTCTAGGATACTCTTGACAATATTTATAACATGGTTCTCTTTTTATAAATGGGAACTAACAATTATTTCTCTGATTCTTGCTATTCTAATATAATGTGGATATAGGCTTATGAGGGAGAAAGAAAGTGAGCAATATTCTCTTAACTCTGCTAATGGGAAATAAGCAAATTAAAAGAACAGTATTTTTTGAAACTGGGATCTGTAGTGTTGTCCACTCTGTCTGGCATGTTGCAAATACTGCAAAAAATTTACCTGAGATCTGTGAAAACAAAATAATTACCTTTCAAATTAAACTAAATTGCTATACATAAGTACAAATAATTTTCTACAAGGCAGATTATAAAATATGGTTTAGAGAACCATATCAGCAACTCTTCAGTAAAACATTTAAATTTAGTTTTGTTATAATGCTAGGGCTTATGATAATAAATATGATATACTTTATATGAAGTCCTTCAACTGAAATAACAAACATACATGCATACAAAACTACAAAATATTTTTTTATTTAACAAATAGAATTTCAGTTCCTAGATAAGCAATTTTAATAAAATCAGCAGATTTATTATTATAAACTTTTACTAAAGTTAACATTGAAGTATAAACAGTACCTAGAGAGTTTATATGCATTTCTAATAAAGCTTAGGGGTTACAATATAGTAAAGCATATAATATTAATACCTTACAAATTAGCAAGTAAGATGTACCATATGTGATCCATCTTTTATGTTGAAAATACAGTCCTAAACAATATTAATATTCAAAACATAGCCATAAATTTGGAAGTAAACAATGCAAAAGCTGACATTTGTAAATCAAGTTTGCTTTTCAGGTCAGGTTAATTTCCGAATTTTGGATTCATCTAACTGCTGGCTGAACATCACAATCATATAGATAGTTGAAATTTAATATAATAAAAGTAAAATTAATTGTGTTTCCTTCTAAATTAGCTTCCCTTTGAACATTCATTCATTCATTCTTTTATTCATTCAGTTTTGCACAACCATTTAGAGTTAGCTCAATCTGTCTCACCTTCTATTCCAATTCAGTTAATCAATATTATTGCCATTGCTCTGGTATAGGCTGTCATTACTTTTTATTGGAACATCACAATGCTCTTTATAACTACCTGGTCTCAACCTTGAAATTTTTTCCCCTTGAATTTATGGGTAGGTCACAAGCCTCTCTCTTACCAAAATCATCCAACTATATCTGCAGTATGTCATCCTGAGGATACTATTTCTCATTCATTTTCTTTACTATTGCTGCCACCTGTAGGTTTAACTCCCATTCTGCTAGCACCTTCTATATCATTTATTCAGTTCTTTCTTGTTTAGAACATAAGAAGAAACTAGTGTCACTGCCATCTGTTATGGCAAGGGACTAACATTATTCCTGTTCTAGAAAATACTGAATGGTCATTGAATGGATTTTCTGATCCATAATTGGCAAGCATAATGATAGTCCTGACATTAGGAGAATAACACTAGCAGCTAGAGTAAACAATCCAAAAGTTCCAAATCCAAAAGTTTAGCAGAATAAAGTTATTTTTTCTCTATAACCTAGCAGGCTAACATGAATTTTTATTGTCACAATGTCTTTTCTAAGTTCCAAGTTCTTTCCTTCTTGCAACTCTGCAGTTATATTGGGACTTGGAATCCTTTGCTCCCAGTCAACAGAGAAAACAGAGATCCACTACTCCTTAGACATTCCACATTAGGAAATACTATCCAGACCACACGGGGATTAAGTGGAGCAAGGAAGTATAGACATTGTCTGGAAAGCTACTCTCACCAAAACTATTCCTTATGAATAATTGCGGAAGTGCTATTAACCATCTCTACCAAAACAATGAAGAGATACCAACATGAGTGTTATATTGATATTTCAAAGGAAACTTACATATTCTAAAGGTATTGGTAAAAGAGGTTATTTCAGTGGTCTGGAAAGGCCCTTCAGTACAACTTTATATAACCAACAAACATGGGTGAAGTTTGAAGTACCATCAGCCTTGGGAACACTTTTCAAAATCAATTAAATCTATATAACTTCTGTTTGGACCACCAACAAATTAAGGAACCTGCCCAATGAGATTAAGCATATGGGATAGTTCAGATCTCCCTGCAGTAATTACATCTCACCTCTTAAAACCAGATGTTCCTCAGTATAGGGAGAGCTGCATGTTTTCTAAAACAGGTGCAGTGTCTCCAAACAGTTCTACTTTTCAGATAAAAGTTGAAATAAAGGGAAATTTATTTTTTACCTTTCAAAATAGCCTCCAAATTTCACTTACCATAGACATCATTTTTGAGGAAATCACTGGATTTCTTCATATGACTATCAAATAGCTGTATCTGCATTACTTACACTTCCCCCATTTAATATATGTAAAATTAAGTAAAAATTTATCCACTACAGATAGATAGGTACTATATAAACAGATCTGTAGGTCACTTAGAAATTACTATCATCACTCTTTTCATTAAAATGACATGCATATATTTAGAAACCACTTATCTAAAACCTAATGAAAGATTGTCCTTATTAACTTCTCTATATGTTCACTTATAAATCAGCACTAACAATCCTCTGCATAAGGATTCTTGGGGAAGAAAAATTGGAAGTTTCAGTTTGTTTTCACATTAACTATATAGAATATAGAATGAAACTTTATAGTGTTTATTTTATTTACATATTGATTGTCACCCACTGTGTGGGTGTAAAGGTTCTTTCTTCACATATTCCAGTCTCATTTAGTTATGCATTTTTTAATATATTTCCATTGAATCAACATGATTGTATTATAATCTAAAATAAATAATGGCACATAAAATACATATAGAGAGAGAGAGAGAGATAGATAGATAGATAGATAGATAGATAGATAGATAGATAGATAGATAGGTAGGTAGATAGATAGGTAGATAGATATATGTAGTATAGTTTTTCATGCAAAGATTCTTATGGTATGTATACTGGGTTCATTACATACTTTCAGAATATTATTTATGGTGACATGGTGTCATGGAGAAAGTCTAAATCGTATATATTTGTTACAACAGCTGTTTTCTGCTTGAGTATGCAAAATATTGTTAAGGTCTGTGTTTCCTCCTGTATTCATGGAATCTTTAGACTGCAGGCACTCTCACAGGAAATGAGGATACAGATTTGTTAGATATGGATTTGTTTAGTCATCTCACAAAAAAATTTCAAAATTTAATCCTGTCTGCATAGGATTTTATATAATTCCATTTTGTAGTTTGATTATATTGACAAAGATAACTAAGGTATATGATTTACTGAAATAGATATCTAAGATAGGTCAATGATGTCACTTTATATTGAAATCAACACAATCTAGAAACAAAAATGTAGCACAAACAGAATGCTAACTTCTAGTTGAAAGACCTGTGAATAAATTGATAACATTTCATTTTGAACTGCACTAGAATTAATAATCCTGAACACCCAGTTCCTTTGTGAAATCAATGCTAACAACATAAGGATCTCATTTGAAAATCGGTTTAGCCTTTAAACAAAACATGCACATCATTATTGGATATGTATTATGGATTAATTAGCTATGTATTAATTAATTAATTATAATCAATGTACACGATGACTATGATACTTTTTAGTATATATTTTTATAAAAAAAAAACAATAGAAACATTTGAGAGAGTTCTTAGCTGTGTCTTTGATAGTTTTCTCTTCTGCATTGCTTTACAGTTATGACACAATAGGTAAAGCTAGAAAATACTAAAGCTGTTCTTAAGGTTAACTCAAAACCCTCCATCAAAATGGAAATGGAAGACTTTTTATGTTAAGGCTTTATCTTCAGAGCAATATTTTTTATAAAGAAAGTATGTGCCATGTTTGTCTCAGTGCAGTGATATTGCTGTTTTATTATTATAGAATCATTTTAAAAATACCAAATCCTTAGAAAGCCCTCCACTAGATCAGGTTTATTCCTATAGCGTGTGTATTTGTACTAATTAAACCTGACATTACTTGTAATAAAAATGATTGCAGGGTGAAAACAAAAATGTACTTTTATTTATCATTTTTAATCTGCCTCTATTTTTAAAAATTACACTGGCTATGTTTGAAGGTGAAAGCACAAGCTGTGTTTTTAAGACATGTTTTTCCTCAGTAGAATTATGTCATGGTGAAACACTATGGATATCCATCAAAGTGAAACCTACAAGGACATATAGTGAACATTGTTTGTAACCTTCATATGGCTTCAGCATTTTTGTCACAAAATGGCAGGAAGAATGAGAGATTAAAGCACATGTACCCTAGAAATTAACATCAGTACATAAATAATGAATTTTGTATAAATCTAAAAGGATCTATTTTTTACTTTAAAACAATGAATTATTACAGCCTCCAATCTTCCTAATAAAATGTCAAGAGTGAGTTCAAGTTCAGTTAGGTCAATGCTGGCTTCAGGTTAACAATATTGATTGAAACTTGCTAAAGCATCCTGACAGATACAATGTTATAACTTTGATCAGGAAACTAAGCCCAGGAACATACCCTTGTGCTTCTGATAATTTGTTCTGGATTGTATATGTGTTCCTACTATAAAAACCTAGAAGAATCAAGAAATATAATTTTATAACATTGGTAAATTGCAAATGTTATTATGCATATGCTAATGCAAACTTTGGTTGTGTATTTGCAACTAGATGTGTTGTTTATGCATTTAAGAAATGATTTTGATAAATTAATGTTTGTATTCGTATTGTAAAAACAAAGTTTATATGTATAGTTTGTATAGTTGAGAGAGAGAGCATATATATCTGTGTATATATACATACACATATATGTGCATATATACATTTATACACACACATATATGTGTATGTACGTGTGTACTTAACATATACACAGACATTATTTGTAGGTCAAGATTCCAGAGGGCTTTTTCTCTGTTTTGTTTAAGAATAGTTCCTCTCTAAACAAGTTTGATGAGGTAAGTATTAGAATAGAGAATACAATCTGCTGTAATGAATAAGAGGGTTTTCTCTTTACCACCCCAGCTGATACAGTTAATGTGTGCATCTTATGACCTTGACAATTTTCAACAACTGTACTTGAAGTAAAGAGTACTGTACTTCAGGAAAAATACCATAGCAATCAAAATCTTTGGTGGTTAAATTGACTAAAAATATTGGCCCATTATTCAATTTATTTCATTTCAGTTAGTAATAGCCTTGGCTGACAGAGATTGCTATGTACTTTCATTGAAATTTATCAATAGAATTCAAGTTTAAGGAAAATAATCCAATACTGGTATCTGCAAGACATACTATTGAAATGATATGTTTTATATTGTTTGTTATTTATTTACTTGTGAAATCGTAAGCTACTTAGATGACATTTGAAAATGCAATATGTAGAAAATTGTGAAAGATAGAACAATTTGCACACTATGTCAAGCACACCCATATACCTGATATCCACTAAAATGGGTAAACTCACATTTAAAAAAAATTAAATAGCCCTGTTTGAACTTTTTTTCTCTGTAAGCAGCTCTCAGGAAGCTTAACATTCCTATAATTGAAATCATCATGTGCATTCTGACCCTAATTGGGTAAGTTTTATATTAGGTTCACACCAAGCAATCATGGAAGCAATTATGGGCGCTTGTCCTGGGGCTGCCATAGCCCAGCTGCTACTGCCTGATTGTCATTTGGTAATTACCTTGGTACTTCCCAACTACTCCTTAGCATCAGTTAAACGATGCAACATACTTCAAGTAAGTGAAGTCTCCTTGGAAGTACAAGTAAATACTTAATTATTTAGTTTGCTGCTTCACATAGGTGTTGACTGTTCACCTGGAATGTGCAGATGTATTATAAAAATTGTCTTCTGAAGAAACTTGCCCAGAAGTCAAACTGGAGATGAAATCTGTGAAATTAGCTGCTCAGTTTCTTTTAAAATATGGAAAATACTTTAAATAATAGTGATGATAGAGGTATTGCCAACTTTAGAATTTTTTTTTTCAAGTCTTTGAAGTCTGACTTTGCAGAACAGATTGCAAATCTCTGGCCCATTACACACCTGCGGAGATTTTGGTGTTTTATTTCTCTTGGGTGAAACTGCAGAAGCCCAAACCATGTTAATCACTGTCAGAACCAGTTGTATAAAATGCCAAAATGCAGTGAACCAAGTGTTTTATAATAAATATGACAATGCAGTCAGAATGTTGTTTTGTTAGGCTTGTTATTTGTGGTAATTTTTCATTTATAATCTTTGAAAGTTCTAAGGCTTTTATCAAAAAAAAAAAAAAAGAAAAAACTTTACCTCAAGGGATATGTCACCATATTGTATAAATAGGATTCTAAGTACTTGTATAATAATTAATTCAGGCTAAAGTAAATAAACTGATAACATTTGCTTTAAATTCCTTAACATGGCTATTTAAAAATACTTCAAATCAAATATGACTTTTTTTTTTAATTTTTCTTTCACTGTGAACAAAATAATTCTTAGAATTAATGTTCTCACTGTATTATCTCATGTCAATCTATTCTTTCTTTACCTTTATTTTATATTTAACTGAATATTGAAATAAAATAAAAAGTATGATATAATGAATGATGATGTAAAAGCAAGTTTTAATAATGAATGATGTATGTAAAAGCAAGTTTTAATCTTCTACCATGCTTTTATGTGAAATGAATATGGAAATTGAATTTGCTCAATTTAAAGGTATTATTGATAAATAAGTATATGATTATATATAACATTACATAGATTTGACATTTATTTAAGCCAATTTCTAAAAGAAAGTGTATTCAAGAGCAAAAATATATCATAACATCATAAATCCACATGCCTAGTTAATAATGATTGTTTTTCACAATATCTTAGTTAAGTTACAGCCATGTACATTAACTTTCATGTACCCTCTGATGAAATAATTTAAATAACATGTTAATTTTGATGTTAGATTAATCTTCCCATTTGAAAAATACTTATGTAAATGTAAAATAATTTAAATTTATTTGTAGTCAACATTTGCTTCTTGCTAAATAGTTGGACAATGTCTTTTGTTATTATTTCAATTCCACAAACATTTCAGTTGCATCTACCAGACATTAATGTAATATAGAAGAGATTGAAAAAGAAATAGAATACATTATCTTGAGCTGCAGAGCATAGTACCAAGATTGGACAAACCATCCTTTACATGTGTATCTGCACCATTAATACATTATTTGGACCTTTAAGTCAAGATCATACAGTCCTTGGATAGTGATCATATTATTCACCATTGTATCATTAGCTTTGATTACAACACCTGGCACAAAGTAATAAATAGATATTTTTAATAAGAGGGAAATTACATATTTGATTGCTGTAAGAGTAAAGTTGATATTTACCAAATAGTTACATATGGTTATTTTTATTATTAAGATAACAATTTACAGACAAGCTATGTTGCTTTGCCAATGTTCAGCTTTATGACTTAGATTGAAAAAGAGTGAGAATAAATGTAATGTAGTGGTGTACCAATCTTTTCTTTATGATCGTTGTGTCCTTAAGTTTCCTACGCACTGATATATACCACATAATTAAATAGAAAAAATTAAATATATACATTTGACAATTGGGATTCTACTGTTAAAACTTTTCTCAAATTCATAATATGACCTTATCAAAAGTTTGATGGAAGTTGGAATACAGTATTCTCCTCAGTTGTGTCTTGAAAGATGTTTAGACTACAACACTGAACAAAGTAGCTGAATTTAAAAAGCACTGGTGAATTATCCACAGATTAATTTGGGTATATTTCTATGGCCCCTTAGGAACATGCCTTTTCAGTAATTTTACCAATTACTAAGGCTATTATCAACTGAATTTTGTGTATGACTAGAGCTCCTGAATACTTAAAACTTATACATCACTAGCCATTGTTCAACAGCAATAGAGGGGCATTTTGTCCTTCACAGACCACTAGCTTCTGATGATCTAATTTCATCTTCAACAATAGTTACAAGGAAGAGCAAAAAATACAGTGTTGAAAGTGGTGTTTTAGCTATTGTACATGTAAATGATTGCTAGATATTGCATGGAAAATATTAACTCCAGACACTTACCTGCAGTCAATTTTTGATTTTTCATGGTAATAGAATAAGTAGTTCTTATCAGATAGATAAAATTTCTAACTGAAATTCATATATATTATATATTCCTGTGAGAAGTATTTTAGATCACCATGTAAAAACCTACATTATTTTGTATTTCCCACATATTTAATGTACACATACACTTCTATTCCCAGTAATATGAATTGCAAATCCATGTCTGCATGGCTTCTTAAGCACAATACACTTTTTCCAAACAGAAAAGATAATATGTTTCTCGTTGTTGTTATAAAGAATTTAGATATACTTTGATGAATGGGAAAGGCTGTGTCATCATTCCTAACATTCTCCCTATTTAAAGGACCTTCATTATTTTCTATCCATGTCTCAGTTGCCAATCCTATGCATTGATTGTACTACCACTTGTGACCCCAACAAAGCTCCACCTTTATCAGAAAAAAAAAGGGCAAAGACAAAAAACAGGTGTCTTTCTTACTTTGTCTTCAGGAATATTAAATCTAATAATATAAAGAAATAACATTTTAAGCAATTGTTATATATTTTTCTCCTAATTTCTTATTTTCTAAATTAACAATTACTAATGAGTTTTTTTTTAAGATTGAATAGGTTACTCAAAGTAGAAAGAATATTTTAATTGTGTTAACTGTAATGAAAACACAAACCTAATTTTCTAAGATCCTGAAGACTTATTAGTAAGGATAAGAGTCTCAAAGATTAATAATAGAGAATCAGACCAATATTAATGATAAATATCAATGACTATATTCATACTGTCTACATATAGCCACACATACAAATATATATCAGTTATAGTAGTCTTTTTGACAAAGTAGCATACTCTGAACTTAAATTTTGTTTTTTTTGCCTGCAAATATGTGAAGCTATGAATGGTATATTTTAAAGAGATAGAGAAATGTGTCTGAGTAATCTATAAACTGTATCCCATTGATCTTTGACAGATCCCTTAAATATCCCTGTGCTACACTGGACATTCTACACTGTAATCCTAGGAAAGTACAACTGGAATTCTCTAAAATGTTTAAGAAAACATTTTAATTTATTTAATACAAAATATATATTGATATTATATATCATAAATGAAAAGAAGTACTTTATTTAAAATATATGCAAATGAAAAGAATCAAACAAAAAGGTGCATACTTGTTTAAAAAAATAATTTTGAAAAATATGTCTGGTAGGAATTATGTAAAATTTGTAAATTGGAAGTAATAATTATATTGGTCAAAATTTATTTATTTTAATGTAAATTCATTATCAAAGCCCACAGTAATTTCTAAGGATCAGTTAGAGAGGATTTTAACTTCATAGAGGGTCAAAACATTAAGTAGGATTTTATCATAAAAGTATCTTTATCCATATATAGATGTTCAGATAAATTGGGGACTAATAACAAAAATTCCTGTGTGGTATTAAATACCCATTCCTATTCATTATTTTCACATTGTTACTTTCTACTTGTCTGATGGTTTCTAAAGTTAAAAATATTGAGTCATTCATTCATTCAAGGAATACAATATTAGGACATTACTGTGTATCTAAAGTTCATCACTAACTTAAGTATGTGTTCTCTAATCCTCTAAATAACATTTTGAATTAGATCTATTGTATACAATTTTAATGTGAAGAAATTAAAGTTGAGAGTAGCTAAGAGCTGTGTGAGATATACACTACTAGATAATCATGGAGTTGGGACAGTAAGTTAAATCTATTTGATTTCAATTGAAGTTTCTGCAACAAAATGACAGTTTTTCTTCCAGTCTCCTTTCCAATAAAAACCACATCACTATCTTCTCAGCTCCCAGGCAGGAAATGAAAAAAAAAAAAAAGAAAAAGAAAAAGAAAACTGTATGTGTATGTTGTGTGTGTTTGTGTATATTTTGTTGTGAGCAGAAAATAAAAAAGTAAATAAAGAAAATTTTTACAGACCTTGAACCAGATATCAATTCAACTGATTAAGTTGTCTAGTAAAACATACAAAATGTTCTTTTTGCTAATTTTTATAAAATTGTTTTTATTTTCATGAATATAAAATTACAGGTAATGTGTTTCCTAATTTCTTTCTCCAAATAATTGAACTTTATCACCCACTCCCACTTTAATACCGTATTGCCTAGGCAATTATATGATGTTTGTATAACATATTATATTTGTACCAGTGAAACAATTTGTTTGTATAACATATTATATTTGTACCAGTGAAACAATTTGTTTGCAGTTATTAACTTTCTATTTTATAGTTTTTAATAACCACATTTAATGTTATGTAGGTAAATCACTGTAGCTAGTAGACACTGTATACACATTATGATCAGTTTTCATACTAACAGTTCATATGTACATGTAACATTTCTCACACAACTATAAGAAACCGCTGCTATTATCCACCCACTTTATGAAAACAGAACAAATGATTATCAAAAACTCCCAAAGTATTGGTCTCTTGATCCTCTGCAGTAAATCGCTTTGTGTTCTGGTTCATCATACATGTCTCTTAAATATGTGTTCTGGTTCATCATATATGTCTCTTAAATAACATCCATGTTACCTAACTGTACTTGAATTTTAATATAACTTTCCTAATTAGGTCTCAATGGGAATTAGTAACTGAAATGATATTTTTAATACATTCTTATAACAGAAGCCATGACACATGGTTTTGATAATTGGTGCACTGTTTATCTAATCAGTTGACAATTTTAAACACTTGGGAATGTAGCAGAGGAGAAAAGAAACATATTAAAACATGTATGGAGTATAATATAAAAAAATAGATTGCAAAATGAACATGAAGTCACTGAACATAAATAGACATGCTTAAAATGATAAAAACAAACTGAATTTTACACAATTTTTCATAAACATTTGCATATTGGCAAAAATATGCAAAATAGTTTACACTTTACTTTGAACTTGTTAGTCTTTTCTTATTTAATGATGATGTACCACCTTGAATTTTTTAAGAGACTTTGGATATTTCTATATTAAATGTCACAATAACTGAACATGTATTTGAATTAATACACAAAATCTTGAAATGTGTTCAATAATAGTGACTTGCTTTTAAAATGAAAAATAAATTAAAAGAATAATTTCATCTACAATTAATGCCACAAACACAAGAGTCTCAATGAAAAAGAAGGTATTTTTTATATCAGAATTTGAGAAATTAATTTTTAATGAAATTTCATTTAAATAAATACTCCATAGCACTACAGTATTTCCTGTTATTATATTTATCAGTTCTTTAAATGGAAATTTTCATGAATAACCATACCTTCCCCAATTTTCATTTAATTTGATCTTATTTTCTGTTGTTTCCTTCTCCTATAATAAGAACTCACAATAATGAACATGGTATTTGGTTAATGAAGAATACATTGCATATTTAGAGATCTACATATTTATGTGACCTTCTTTTGTTCATAAATGTTAATATTTATTGCTTCTTTGTTGAGATTTTATTTTGTGTTTTGTGACAAACAAAAGTATGATTAGTGAAGCTGTAAAGTTCTCATTGTAGCTGCCTGTGTTCCCAAGATAGCAGCATTAGTGTCTACAGAGCAGTTAATGCTGTTTATCATTAGTGACAGAGGCCGGAAAGGACCTTCTGTGGCTTTTATCTTTCACCTTGCCAACAGAAGTTGATGAGCTTTCTGATTTAAATTCATAGGTGATACTCCAGGATTTATATGCACTTCACATGGATAACCACACAGGTAACCTATCCTACTGATGAAGACTAATATTATCCTAACATTCTAATGCTGGACATTCTATGAAACCACTGTTTCATTGTATATTTAATGTCAGGGTTGTCCAGTAGGAACTTGAAATGTTTATGGATGAATTATCCCATCCATGCCTTAAAAATATGCTTATTGTTTGAATGAGATATATGTTAAATAACAAATGTGAAATAATTTCTTGTAATGAATGTAACTTTTTAAAAATTAAAACAAAATAATTTTTCCTAGTTATAAGAACTTCAAAAGAAAGTAAGACAAGGCCTGTGATGTAGTACATTTGAATGACACTGATCCTTTTTCTCTATATAGATTTTTACAAAGATTGGTCCAAGTAAGATGCCAGATATCATAAGAAAATTGTATTTGAGATCATATTTATTAGACAATTTGAGTAAATGTTTAGACAACTGTTTATGTTATAGGAATGTTTTATAGTTGAAAACTTTATAAGTTAAAATAGTATGATGTCTAGGATTTGCTCAAAATAACACAGGAGGTGGGAGTGTTTGTGATTATAAATGGAACAAAACTGTTAGGATAATATTAGTCTCCATCAGCAGGATAGGTTACCTGTGTGGTTATCCATGGAAAGAACATATAATTATTGAAGTTGAATAATATATGTACTTGGGGCTTTATTATATATAATCCTTTTTTCTACTTTTGCATATTTTGAGGTGTTTCACAATTAAAAGTTAAAGATATTTTAAATTCAAAAATAAGCTTATCATATTTTAATTTTCCAATGGATAAAAGATAGATGTTTTTTATTCTAATTTTTTTCAGGATTCACTATGTGTGACTAGTTTCACATAGAACAATACTAGAAATGTTTATATCATTATTGATACATAGTACAGTGTTTTAAAATTTATATTGAGTAAATTTTGATTCTCACTTCCATTCATAATTTGTTTGGTTTCACTTTCCCTTTAAAATAAAAACTAAGTTTCTACCTATAAGAGATTTTATGACACAGCTCCACCTTTATTTTTAATTTTACTAACACATCCTTCCCTTTTCTTCATCCACTCTCTCTGTTGTTTTTTTGTTGTTGCTATTTTGTTTTTTTGTTTTCCTTAAGCACATCAAGTTGTTTGGGACCTCAACAACTTTCTAATTCCTTACCCTCCTGCAGAAGCTTTCATTCCATTTTTAGAGTCAAATCCTCTCTTCAGAGAGATTTTTCCTTCCTTGTATTTTCTATATTTTACTTCGTGATACTTTGCACTTTCTAAAATTATAGCTGTGTGTTTGTGTCTGTTGTGTGACAGTAAACTGTTGAGGCCAAGCTATATCTATCTTGCTCACTCTGAAATTCTAGCACCTAGGACAGCGCCTGTCACAGAGGCGGTATTCTGTAACAGGCTTGAATGAATGCTTGTAATTTCTCATCATACTGCAAAATTGAGCCTGAGGAAGGACTTTTTTTTTTTTTCATTATGTCTTTCAGGGAAAATACTTAAACAAGACATAAAGTAAATAATGTTACTTTCAGAAAGTAAATGACACTTATTAGAAGCAACTATGAATGTAATGTAATTCTTAACATATGAAAGGTGATCTTTTAAACGTGTTATAAATAAAGAAAATGAGATGCAGTAGTAATGAATAAGGGTATAGATTCTGAGAATCAAGCAACATGAGTTGATACATTTATATTAATAAAAATAATAATGTAAGAAGATGGTTTAAGTTCTAAATTTATTTAAGTTTGCCAGAAATTCATGAAGATTCTTAAGTATACCTCAACAAAAATATTTATTAATTAAATAATTAGGTAAATCTTGCCACACTACTTAGTTTTGAATGTATTTATGTAGTTTATTTTTAAAGTAATGCAATTCTTAACTACAATGCCATTTATATTAAACTGTAGATTTTAGTTAAAAGTAAAAAATATATATTTTATATATTTGTAAGTAACTGAAGAACAACAGGAATTATAAACATAAATTTCAGGTGTTTTTCTTGCCCTTCAGAGATTTATCCGAGTTCATCTGTCACATGTCTCCAAGTTTTAGAAATTTAAATGGAGAGGCAGGCTCTTTGACTTTCATGTTCAATTTTCAAAACATTGCATTTTAATACAATTTTCTCCTTGGTTTAATGATATCAGCTTTATAATCTCATTTTATTTTGCAAGAGAAAAGCATCAGAGTAAAGGAAATAGCTTTCAGTAATACCAAGGCACTCCACAAATCAATAGTAAACCCTTCAAAGGAATCTGAAATCATGAGATCAGAAAATTTTGACCCAAAAGATTGTTTTCCTTTTTCATCAACAAAAGTACATTGTATTCAAGTTATGTTTTTGGTGCCCCATCACATTCATTTTGTATTACCAGCAACTGTTTCACTATAAAAGCTAAAAGAGTAGCTTTTGTTCTATAACTGGAGTTGACGCCACATTCAGATTCCATTCATTATTGTGATTCATCTTATTCTCTGACATCTTTTGAAAAATGCACATTCTATGTAAAAAAAAAAACAGCCTTGGCAAACATTACTATTTTAAAATTTCTTGTAGAAGTTAGAATCAGCTGAATATTTCTTAACATGTGATATTTAGTGATAAGCAAATTATTGATGAGTCTCTTGAGTTCAAAGAGTAGAGGAGACACATTCCCCACATTAGATAAATCATCTTAATTGTGATATGTACATCTATATGGATGTACATATTAAAACATTGTGTCTATATAAATTAGATGGGTTAGTGTAGTATAAAGTAGATTCTTAGTATTGCATGCACATAATTATAATATGTAACTAGTATAATATAAAAGTTTATTACAATTTTTCAGTGTTATTCAGATTTTTGATGACATAAAATTTTTCTTAACAAGCTGAAAAACAAAATGTAGGAGAAATTAGACACATGATTTAATACCAATGATTTGTAATAAAACATCTTCTAAAATCAATGTTACTATGTCATATCAAAGACAGTCTTACATTTTTAAATATATATAATATATAAACTTGATATTTTTGCTTTGCAATCAATGTAAATGTCATGCTAAAATACCTATTATATGAATCAGGATAATATCTAACATTTAGCACAGTTTCAAACTGTTAGTTAATTTGTATATCTTGTGTAAAACTATTTTAATATGTGCATTTAATGTGGAATCTAACTTTAAATTATTAAGAACATGAACTTTAATTAAGTATGTCTGCTTTGGTTAAACTAAAGGATATGCTTGAGAAAGTATCAATGCATGTATTGTCTTCTCAGTCTATTATTTGTCTGCCTTCTTTTATTTTTGAATTGGAATATAAACACACTCATCCAAATAACTGACCATAAAAAAAAGTTAGTCCTTAATATACTTCTATCTTAATATCAAATTAAGTGTAAATGTTTGTAAATCACTGATTTTGTTAATTTTAGATACCCTACCCATCACATTTTCTTCCGATTCATGTAATCAATTCACTTTCTTTAAGATAGATATCATGATTAGAGTAACTTAAAAAAGAGTTATAAATTATATCCTATATAGCTATGTCTAACTAATTAAAGTCAAAACAGTGCAGATTGGGTCCATATACTATTTGTTTAATGAAATATTTGTTTAATGAAATATTTATTTAATGAAATATTTATTTAATGAAATACAGTTTTCTTAAATGTCAAAAGCAAGGGAAAGAGCTTCCAACCTCAGATAGTAAATGCAAAATGAGGAAGTAAAATGAAATTGTTATATATATAGACAGATAGATACAGATTATACCTATATATAGGTTTATATATATATATATATATATATAAAATCCATACATACACTATCTATAACCTATACTACATACTGTATAGTAAAAACATGAAATTGTTAAATTGTTATATATAGATATATTCCTATATGTGTTATATATATAATAAACAGAACCTATATTTACTAATAAGTCCTTATATTTACTAAATACCCACCACAATATATATATTTTAGTCTATGAACTTGGAACTTACATGATTTGTGTATCAAATACATAAAGAACAAATATGTTGATTAAAACATACATTTCTTGTAATGACTTATTCTGTTTGGAATACAGATAACGATAATGTGCATAATTGCCAACATAGAATTCTTATGTTTTCTACTAATTGTTACATGTATTTGGTGAAAAACACACTTTATTCTCTTCTATATCTGTGAGATGTTTGGTTTCTGATCTTTGGGGAGGTGATACTAAAGGTAGAAAGACCAAATCAGTTTTTCTGAATTACCTGCATTTTTTTTTTAAGTACAAGGTATTTTTGGCAGCTTATTTTAGATAGTACAGGAACAAAGCAAAGCCAATTATAAAAGTAGTATAGCATAAGATATCTTTATTCCTTGTGTTAAAAATCACATGGTATTTTGATAAAAATTTGCAATGAGATGTGATGTTAGTGATAAAGTACAATCTCTGAAAAGTACTTCATCTAACAGATAATGTTTTGAGTTTGTCAGTTTTGTGTGTCATAGGACTTTTCGGTGGCCTAAGTGTGCCTATAGGAAGCAGAGTGAATGTTAGCCTGAAGGAATTGATGCTACCCCTTGTCCTCTTCTAAAATGCTTATATTCTAAAGGCTCAGTCTCCCCTCAGTCCTGGAAATGGCAGTCTGGGCCTTTGTAAGGTATTTACATCTGAAGTAATTCTCACAAGTATGTATTTTGCTATAGATACTTCACTAATATTCTATTCAGAAATATGGCAATGAAAACAGGATCATTAAGTATTTCTCAATGAGCAAGGTAGAAAATTCCCAGTCTTTCTAAATTCTATTCTCAAGTACTAAGGAATACTAGAGGTGTAGGGGGGTGATAGGATTCACTAGACACAGAATGGAGAGTTGAGCAGGAAGATTGACTGAAATACACTCCTGAGTGGAGCAGCAGGTGAAACAGGAGAGTCCCGCCACACCATGTGGATTACTCCCTGGCAAGGAATTGAGCCCAGATTTCAATGTCTGCTGATTAACTTCATAGCTTTGCACCTTAACACACCAGGGAGGACCTTACATAAATATTCTTTACCTGAGTATTCTCATATAAATTGGTAATAAAAGCAGTGCTTCTTCTTGGGTTATTTGTCAGGATTGAAGTATTCCATGCTTGACCCTCCCTGGTGGCACAGTGTGTTAAAGCACAGCACTATGAAACTATCTGCAGCATGAGTTCTATTTTCCAGTCAAGGTAACAATAAGCAGTGGATGGACCTTAAAGCAGAAACAAGAGAAAATGGCATTAATAGGAAGACAAAGGGCATGGCTGAGCTCTCTGAGCAGTTTTAAAGCAGTTAGATTTCTTGAGTTGTTCTATTTCCTTACACCATCCGCGGTTCATGGTTACTACATATTTATTTAATATGTTATATATGTATATAGGTGTACCTTTGTTTGTGAATAGTGAGGTATATTTCATAGTGGAATCTTATTCCATTACATAATTTTATCTTAACCTTCAGTGAATAGAATCTTACTCACTAAACAAAACAAGGTATCTAACTTTTCCACAGTATACTTTAGTAATGATGTTATTTGACAAGACAATATTTTCCCAAAGCATAGTAAAATATGTTTAAATCTTCTGAGCAGATTGCTGTTAATAATAAAAATTTAATTTTTCAAAAAGAGCTTATTTTTATTTCATTGGTATCTACCAATGACTTAACTGTTATAATAATGAATGAATAATAAACAAACTAAAAAAAACCCCTGATTTTTTAAATGATACCCTTTTAATAATTTGCCTAAAACCACATCAGTAAAGCTGTCAACATTTAAAAGTGCAAAATTTAGTAGTTAACAGAAAATATGAAATAAAATAGAATACAATTATAAGAATTTATTTTACAAGACTGTGAAAGATAATTTTAATAAAGGCTAATTAATTATGTTTCATAAAAAAGTTTGTGTGTATACGTATATTATGTATTAAGTCATATAATGGGTGGGTGTGTACACACACACACACATTAACTTACCATCCAAGTTAAATAACTGACCAATGATAACACATTGAAATATTGGATAGTTCTCATGTTTGGATGCATTGTTTTTGCATTGCTCTCAAGGGCAATCATCCTTTGAATATTTTCTCTATTATTTACTTTCTTTCACTATATGTACATTTCATTTAAAAATGTTAGTTTTGAATATCATACAAATTATTTCATACTATGTATATTCTTCAGCACTCATGTCTCAACATTTGATTTTGGAGCTTCTTAAATTATTTTATTAATTATCAAAGTTTTATTGCTATGTGATCCTTTGTTCAGTGAATAGAATATCAGTTATCCAATACTATCTTTAATGAATGAACATTTGAGTAGTTTCCAGGCATTTTAGATACTGTACTTCCCTGAAAGTCATTATGAATGATGCATATGTATTGTAATTTCTAGGAATTAAGTTGCTAGACTAAGGAATATACAAATATTGAAATTTAGGTGAAATGGTCAGATTGCCTTTCTTGTAAGAAATAATAATGCATATGTAGTAATTGCCTTCCATAAACATTATAAACTTTGATTAATAAAAGTTTTTATTTTCACGGTAGCGGAATTTACTTCTGGAAAAAAGAAGAAAGATTCTCTTTTGCATACAGATAATAAGCCATATTCCCTGATAAAAAATTTATTTATTTGTAACTCGGTTGCCATCTGTAGAAAAGAAACAATGTGATGAATTTTCTAAAACAAATGGAATATCTGTTATTTTGTGTGGAGAGGGAGCAAGAAGGGAGGAGGATGTATAGATTAACTGACAGCAGGAGAGAATCCAGCCATGGTCCATTTGTTAATGTTTAGAAATGCATGTCCTATAGTTTTATGCAAACAAATAAAAGTTAATCGTGGATATGTTTTGGTAAATAACTTGTTCATCCTTGTTTTATGAGGTTGGGCTATGATGTAGTAAAATCTATCAAATGAATAATAGCAGAGTAAAGAATTGATTTTTTGGTAGATCACATTGTTAAGAGACATTTATTTGACAGACCCCTACTTATTTTTTCAATGGGAGAGAATTTTCTTTTTAATTATTTAGAATGCTGACTCCTTTTGGTAACCAAAACCCCTTTAAATACTTTTCTGTTTTTCAAGGGTTTTCATGTTTGGAATAAAGAACATTTTTGATAAACCTGGATACCTCCACATTGTAGAAATACAAAAATTATTCTTTGTTTTAAAATCTGCATGCTATTTTGAAAAAAAAAATTCTGATGAATTCAGTAAACACCCTGATTGTAATATGTCATATTCATAGTCATATTTTAAAGACAAATGAGGCATTCTGCTTTATATTAATTATTATGTTTAAAATGAAAAAGGAAATCATCCCATACCCCTTGTAGTCAGTCTTCAAGGCTGGCAAATCATCAATCATCAGAGAGAGTGGTAAGAGAAAAATCAGGATGGAAGTTTAATAACTCCTACACCTACACCTATGCACATTCACACCCCTAATACATATATTAGACCTACACCACACACACACACACACAGGCATATGACCCTGTATGACAGCAGAGTGGCTTAAACACCATTTTAAATAATTAAGGTAAGCCAAAGGACTTTAGGGGTAGAATGGAAATTTTACAGTAAAACATTTGAAAGGAAATTAAAGAAATACATATTTAAGTGACTTCTTCATTGTAAAGAGATAAGCAGATAAGCAAGTAAAATCATCCTGAGTGAGATCTTTAAGAAAGATTATATGTGAATATCAAAGCATATTTCACCCAGTTTTCAGAGGACCTGCCATGAAACAACTAGTATAGCATAGGTATGTTTTGGGATAGAAAACTTTGCTTCTTTCCTTTGTTCTTTGTAGAACAAAGGGCCATATGAAAAACTGTGTTAGATGGAGCTGGATTTTCTTAAGTAGGATCTGTTTGTTGAAGGAAACTCATTTAACTGTGTTCTTTATTTATGCCTTGCCCTGATGCCCTAAGGCTGCAGAGCCCTGAGAGTATAGAGTTCTGAAGTTTAAGTAGTGATTCCCTGCCTAGCCAAGCAGCACAGAAAAAAATAAAGTTACAGAATTAATCTGGAAGTCCTTTTTGGTGGTTTACTAAACCCTTAATAAATCCTCCATTAACTAGCAGAAGTTATGGGATATGTGAGAATCTAATAAAGGTAACCTTATAGAAATTAGGGATAAAAGGGGGAACAACTACACAGAAACTTGAGCAAAGTATGGGTTAAGAAATTAAGACAGGCCCTCCCTAGTGGCGCAGCGGGTTAAAGCACAGCACTGAGAATCTAAAGCTGCTTCCGCATGAGTTCGACTCCCGCCTGCCCCGGAGGTGACCACATGGCGTGGTAGACCTCTCCTGACCCGCCCGCTGCTCCCCTCAGCCGTCAATCTGCCTGTTCTGCTCCCCACTCTGTCTCTGGTGAAGCCTCTCGCCGCCCCCGAGCCTCTGGCCTGTACCCCAGTTTTGTATGCACAAATAAATAAATCTTTAAAAAAAAAAAGAAATTAAGACAGTGGGGTGTAGGTTCCCAGTGTTACTTACTTAAAAGTCAGGGTGACTAAAAACCCAGATTTTAAAGACTGAGATTTTAAGTTCACCTTTGTCCCTGTGGGATGTTTATACCACCCCAATTTTTTTTTTAATCTGTTAATATTTGGTGCTTCTCACTAGCAATAGGTTTGTGAGCAGGGTATTTTTAAGTTTTAGTGTCTTATTTTTTATAATTTTCATCCAGGAAGATGATGATAATTATAGAGATGATAAAGGTCAAGGCACCTTAAACACTGCATTTGAGTAATAAAGATTACCAATAGAGAAAGATATAGTGTAGGAAGAAGAGAGACTGGCAGATTTCTTGAGACTGTGATTTTCACAAAATCTCTAAATATTTGTTTAAAAAATGGCATAAACAATAAACTTCCTTATTTAGATATAGTGTGCACAAAATGGGATCTTTCATTCATTCACTTCAGTCTGTTTAGGCATTTTTCATTTCTTGTTTCTAACTCCTCTACCTTTACCTCATGAATTAATAACAGTTTCATGGACATGGTCATACTACTGGCTAATATTGAGGTTACTAAAGCAATCTCTGTAACAGGATTACTGTAATTGTTAGAAGGCAGACTGAGTGATGTCCTAGGACCCCCGACTTCCAGACGTCCATGCTCTAAATGGATTTTTCCATTTGCATCATAAAGACAAAACATGTTATTTGTATGCAAGGCCTTCAATAGAAAGGAACCTTAAGCGAATTAGTGTTCATAGTACAGTGAGAGACAAGAAAAAAGGTAAGTTTCTTTGTAAAACATTTGAAGTTACTCATCCCCAAATCGAGTTTACCCAAGGCAGGGTCAAGAGGCCTGATAACTTTCCACAAATCTAAGTCAACTTCTGTGGGAAACCAGAGAAATGGACAAAGGGGACATGCATATCTCCAAGGAAAGAAGCTAAACAAAAGTAAAAGTCAAGATAATGACTGTCATTTTCAGTCTCCTCACAAGTATCTCAAGATGTCTCTTACAAGTGTCTCCTTTTGTGTCCCCTAAGTCTCTGGTACAAGACAAAGCAGAGAAGTGAAATGGCATCCTTTTCACATGTCTCTGCTCTGTGTTTCTCCCCCAAGTCTTCTTTCCCAGTTGTCCCTTCCAAGTCTCCTCTAGGTCTTCTCTCTGAAGTCCGTTTTAGTGCCCTCTCTCCCTACTCAGCAACATCCTTCACAAGCTGGCAGAGTGTATGGAAAATCCCCTTTTTAGATAATACCTTTCTATAGTAATCTTAGTTCAAACAGGACAAATGCTGGAGCTAGAATGGAATGAGTCTCATGAGTTAACAGAAACTATGCTTCTTGTAAAGTAGCTCAGAGGGAATAAAGGTAGTTAACAAACCCTACCATCATATTTAATTTAGGTGTAGGAAAATTGACTTTTTTACACTTATTGGTGATGTATCTATGACTCTGATATATTACAAATAATCATTTTATTTTTGCATAGTATGGCCGCATAGGATTTAGTGCAAAGAAAATAAAACAATTAAAAAAAAAAAACTTTAGGCCCTCCCTGGTGGCGCAGCGGGTTAAAGCACAGCACTGAGAATCTGAAGCCGCTTCCGCATGAGTTCGATTCCCGCCTGCCTCCTGCCCCGGAGGAGACCACATGGCGAGCCAGACCTCTCCTGACCCGCCCG
>NW_004567104.1:54355089-54357246 GCF_000260355.1 Condylura cristata | reverse complement strand
AGGCGGGGATTGAACTCATGCGGAAGTGGCTTTAGCTTCTTAGTGCTGTGCTTTAACCCGCTGCGCCACCAGGGAGGGCCATGTATTTGTTTTATAAGGTCTTCTGATCTTTGCTCTTGGCTGCTGAAGAAGAGATAAATAATTTATCTTGCAGATAAGAAAAAAAATCAGAAAAAAAGAAGTAATTTTCTAAAAGAGGAACTGTTATGAAAATAGGTTATCTTCTTGAGTTACAGGTTTCTGTGTAAAACCCTTGGTGCTTTAAAAATGTAATATAAAGGTTTTAAAAAATCACGGTGTAGGAAATGATAGCATTTGTGTATTTATATGTGTGTGCATGTAATTGTGTTTATAATATATGATAGTTTTGAGTGCTTCTCACTTTAAGATTTTTCAAAAATGAAAGGAAGTTATATAATCTATGGGATATTCAACCTAATTATATGCTGTTTCTGATTATGGAGAACAGCATTTGCCTTTACTAGAGTGATTAATGTTTTATCTAATACAACCATACTATAGTCAACAAAATCTGGTTAATTAAGAAGGAAAAGGAAGAACCATCAATCAAACAAACAAAAAAAAAATTGACAAACACTGCACCTCCATCATTAAGAAACACAGAGATATCATATCTGGTCCCTTTTGAATGACATCAATACTTTGACTTCTTTCCCCGTGCACAAATCATAGCTAAGTATTTAAAAATATTTTGTGGCAAGTTTCTTTTAAAACCAAGCTGTATTTCAATAAAAAAAAATAAAAATAAAAACACTTACTATAGACCTACTGCTGTTGCTAAACAAAGGAACATACTGATATCCTTTCTCCTGTGAGCAGAGAAAGTAGATCTATTTCCCATGACATTGGGATATTTTGTCAGATGACATTTAAAACAAAGTCTTCATGTACTTTTGTCTCATTTAAAGCTATGCTAGGGAATGCTTTCTGTAAACTTTGCATGGTACCAAACAGTAATTAGTTTGATTAATCATTCAAAATCATTCTAGTAGGTCCACTTTCTGCCCTTAATTTTGCCAAGTGAAATACTCAGAACAGAAGGAGATATTGGTGGGGATAATTATTCTAATAATGTGATGCTATACATAACGTAACAAGCAATGTGTAACTGTAAAGACAGTGTTGAATGATTCAATAATGGTTTTTCTTTAAAGGGGTCAATATTTGCATAAGATATGAGGAAACTGTAGTTTCTGGAATTTGGGTGATATAAAAGTGTATTTGGAATTAAAACAAAAGCTGCACCAACAGTCAAAGATACGTGGCAATTATTAAGACCCAACTGGAAAAGTGAAATTGTGAGATTGTGAGTCAAAAACTGGAAGTTTTTGAATATTCAATAGAATATTAAAGATTGAAAATGACTACTAGTAAAAACTAGGATTATGTCCTAAGTATCTAGAATACATATGTCTGTGTTTTATACTGTAATCGCTCAAACACAGTCAAATAAAACAAAAACATTTTGTACATTATATTTCTATCTGCACTCCTGGTTATACACACACACATACACATTTTATAGTCTAATTCTAATATTCTATATTCACAATATACCATCTATATTCCTCAAATCCTTCTTTGCCAGAAACTTTACAGTCACTAAGAATATTTTCTTTCATGACTCCTCTTACTAACATTTTCTCAGCAAAACATTTTTCCTTTTGCCTCTATATGATTTTATGTAATATAATAAAACACCAAACCCCATGCAATGTGTATCCAGTCAAATGGTAAAACAAAAGGTTGCCTTTTGTAATTGTTAAGGCCAAATATATAGCACTGACTAATCATTTAATATTTGCAGAGTATTTTGACAATAAATACATTTCATATTATTTCTCTTCCTATTTAATGGTTTTCTGGAGAGATTTGATGAAAGGACAAGTAAATACTAAAAATATATGCATATTTTATAAACTCTTATAAAAAAACATAAGTCAACATATTTTCATGAAGCCACAATTGGCATAATAAATCAAATCTATGTGCATACCTGTAAGAGGGAATAATAGGATGATATAAAAATACCTAAAATAGGCCCTCCCTGATGGCGCAGCGGGTTAAAGCCGCTTCCGCATGAGTTCAATTCCCGCCTGCCCCAGAGGTGACCACATGGCGTGGCAGACCTCTCCT
>NW_004567104.1:54352157-54354964 GCF_000260355.1 Condylura cristata | reverse complement strand
AAAAAAAATACCTAAAATAAGATGCAAACATTTGGTTTGGAGTCAGAGACCCTGTGATCCCCCTACCAGAACTGAGTGAAAGCATAGGGAGAGCTCCTCAAAAAAGGTGAGCAGCTAGTCCCAGGAAATCACAGTACTGCCTAGAAGGCAGTCATAGGCTGGTGACCCCCCAAAATCCATTCTGGAGCTGAATTAAGGTAGAAGGAGGACCCTACAGTCAAAGGCTTATAGCCAGTATCAGGGAAATGTCTACTGGTTTACAGGACTGTTGGAGTCCAGCAACCCTCAATCACCCCTTCTATGACCAAATAAAGTCCAAGGGAGGCTCCAACAAATGAAAGTCAGCAGTGAGATTCGGGACAGTGACCTCCAGCTAGCACACAGCTATGGGAGGTCAGCAACCCCTGTGAACCTGTGCACCCCATCCAGAGAGCAAAGTGAGCCCCCACAGGGAGCAGCAACTTCTTGGGAATGTGCCTTTCAGCTCACACATAGCGTTACAGTCTGTATGAACCCCTACTGCAAGTACAGACCATCCCCAGGATTAGGTGAAGAGGCCAGTAACATAAGGTCAACTTGGTGATCTTAAAGGATAACACCCATCAACCCACCCACAGACTTGTCCTTGTCAAGTTTGGCATGACAGCACTGGACTCAGCCTGGCCACCAGTCTTTGGCAACCCAATAGGAGTACCCTAAATAGATGCCTGACAGTACCAGAAGCATAGTGGCCAAGTGCATAGAACAAATACAAAAACAAACAGAAGAAAAAATACAAATAACCAAGCAAGCCTTTGGGGAATGACACACCACTAAAAGAAAATCAGCTCCTGGAACTCAACAACAATGACACTAAAGAACTTGTCTCCCTTGCAGATAAAAAATTTAGAATCACCATTATTAAAAAACATAAGATGAGAAGGAAAATTATACGAGAAATATAATTGATGAAATGAAGGATGAAATTCAATCTTTAAAGAAAAGTCAGGACATTGAGAGGTTAATGGAGGAAATAAAGAATTCTGGAAAAAAGTAACTAAGGCAGAAATGGTGAACTGGAATAATGAAATTGTGCTCTCAACAATACAGACATTAAAAAAGAAGAAGAAGAAAAAGAAAGAGAAGTACAAAGGAAAAAGAATGAAGAAACACTGAAAACTCTGACACCATGAGGAAGGGAAATATAAGAGGTATAAAAGCACCAGAAGGTAGGGAGAAAGACAAAGGATCAAGATACTCTTCAAGGAGATAATTTAAGTGAATTTCCTAAACACGAAGAAGGTGAAAATAGACATACAAGAAGCTAGAACACCAAATTTCCATAAAGAAAGGAAAACTAGAGCAAGACACATCATAGTAAAGCCTCAAGAATTCAAGACAAGGAAAAAATGAAGCTGACAAAAACAAACAACAACAACAAAAAAAACTCCAAGTTAACAAATACCAACAAGGAATGCGGAATGCTTTATCATCCTTTCTCCTGTGAGCAGAGAAAGTAGATCTATTTCCCATGACATTGGGATATTTTGTCAGATGACATTTAAAACAAAGTCTTCATGTACTTTTGTCTCATTTAAAGCTATGCTAGGGAATGCTTTCTGTAAACTTTGCATGGTACCAAACAGTAATTAGTTTGATTAATCATTCAAAATCATTCTAGTAGGTCCACTTTCTGCCCTTAATTTTGCCAAGTGAAATACTCAGAACAGAAGGAGATATTGGTGGGGATAATTATTCTAATAATGTGATGCTATACATAACGTAACAAGCAATGTGTAACTGTAAAGACAGTGTTGAATGATTCAATAATGGTTTTTCTTTAAAGGGGTCAATATTTGCATAAGATATGAGGAAACTGTAGTTTCTGGAATTTGGGTGATATAAAAGTGTATTTGGAATTAAAACAAAAGCTGCACCAACAGTCAAAGATACGTGGCAATTATTAAGACCCAACTGGAAAAGTGAAATTGTGAGATTGTGAGTCAAAAACTGGAAGTTTTTGAATATTCAATAGAATATTAAAGATTGAAAATGACTACTAGTAAAAACTAGGATTATGTCCTAAGTATCTAGAATACATATGTCTGTGTTTTATACTGTAATCGCTCAAACACAGTCAAATAAAACAAAAACATTTTGTACATTATATTTCTATCTGCACTCCTGGTTATACACACACACATACACATTTTATAGTCTAATTCTAATATTCTATATTCACAATATACCATCTATATTCCTCAAATCCTTCTTTGCCAGAAACTTTACAGTCACTAAGAATATTTTCTTTCATGACTCCTCTTACTAACATTTTCTCAGCAAAACATTTTTCCTTTTGCCTCTATATGATTTTATGTAATATAATAAAACACCAAACCCCATGCAATGTGTATCCAGTCAAATGGTAAAACAAAAGGTTGCCTTTTGTAATTGTTAAGGCCAAATATATAGCACTGACTAATCATTTAATATTTGCAGAGTATTTTGACAATAAATACATTTCATATTATTTCTCTTCCTATTTAATGGTTTTCTGGAGAGATTTGATGAAAGGACAAGTAAATACTAAAAATATATGCATATTTTATAAACTCTTATAAAAAAACATAAGTCAACATATTTTCATGAAGCCACAATTGGCATAATAAATCAAATCTATGTGCATACCTGTAAGAGGGAATAATAGGATGATATAAAAATACCTAAAATAGGCCCTCCCTGATGGCGCAGCGGGTTAAAGCCGCTTCCGCATGAGTTCAATTCCCGCCTGCCCCAGAGGTGACCACATGGCGTGGCAGACCTCTCCT
>NW_004567104.1:54325149-54351417 GCF_000260355.1 Condylura cristata | reverse complement strand
AAAAAAAAAAAAAGGAGCTGTCACATTTAACTACAAAAGATAAACACAAACTGAAAATAAAAAGTTGGAAAACAATCCTACAAATGGGCCAGAAAAGAAGGCAGAAACAGCTATACTTCTATCAGACAAAATAGACTTCAAACTGAAAGAGGTAAAAAGAGACAGAGATGAACATAAGATTATGATATAGCATTTATTAATATATGCTCATCAAATAAAGGAGAAACAAAGTATATCAGACAATTATCATCTTCTCTAAAAGTAAGAGATCATACACTTAAAAGGAGATATTATATATTGTACAAAATTAATAATGATGTAAAATATATGTAAATAAATACATGTAAAATTTCATTAGAAGAAAAAAAATAAATTGAAAAGATTTGGGCTGTACATATTTTTATCTAGAAACTATATATGTCACCATATCCAATTTAAAACAATTTAATATGCTAGACTCTGAGATGTAATGCTTTGAAAGTTATAATGCTGTTTGAAGAAGTAATAAACACTACCTGACTTCACTATCATTTAAAAACACTTAACCTTTAAAATTTTTGGTTATTTTTGGTCAGTGTTCCTGACTTAGTCACTGGCCTAATTGCACTTCAATAGTGAATCTTTTGGCATTGTTGATAAAGGCATAAAAGGAGAAAATCACACATGTCAGTGTTGGTTGGATGCTCTACACTTCCATTATCTCAGATTGGCTGAAATTCCCACAGACTGTCTTGGTAAGAACTTCCAATCCTCCTTCCTTTCTAGTTCTCAAAGATCAGACGTATACCTGATCCACAGACCTTCCCTGCCTTTTTTTAGTGCCATACATATCCTTTAGGATTCAAGAATATTTCTTTTAATAAATCTCTTGTAGGGCTAATGAAGAACCTAAACTAACCCAATCTTTGTCTTGCAAAATAAACACACATAAAATATATACGAGTTCATGGGTAACAATAACCCCTCTTCTATTAAAACTGTTTTTTTTTTTTTTAGGCATAAATGCATTCTTGATTCTTTACCACCCTAAAATGCATTAGAAGTTTCCTGCCTCTACCATTCATAATCAAATCATAAAGATACATTTTTATTTGTGTGGAGTCAGTGTTACTTCCAAATATTAAGAACAACTGTCTAGTTGTATTAGTGTGATAATAGGAAGAAGGATTCTCTTCCTAAAATGTATAACTATATAATAACTTTTAAAGAAACATGTCTGACTTTAAGTATAGGGAACAAGGTTGGGAAAGGTTAAGTGCGTCTTACCTTAAGAAGCTGTGTGCTTTTAGCACTTGATTACCACAATTGAATTACTCATTTTTTATAATAAATTTGTCAGTCATTTGTTCTCCTTCCCAGTAGACTGGAAATTCCTAGAGGATATGAATTGTGCCTCTTTTCTCTGTAATTCTAAATCTTAAAGAGCTTAATTACTGTTATTTAAATGGGGCAAAAAATTACTAAAGCCAAAGTAAATTATTTTATTTTAAATATAAAATATTATTAATTACAAAGAAGATATTATAAAGACAAAGACTTCTAACATAGAAAATGTTACTGATATCAACTTAAGACTAATTAGAAAATATTTTCTGGGTATCGTATATCTTGTATAAAAACATGAGAGATTTTCTGGTGAAATTGGGGCTAAACCCAGATACTATAGGAACAGAACTGAAATAACTGAAAGGTAACCTGAAGGAACTTTCAAATAAAATTAGAGACTTTCACCTCACTTTCACTTATAAATAACATGCTTAAAAGAAAATTAATAATTTATACAGCAAACCAAAAAAAAAAAAGCAAACACAAATAAAACTATAATATGGTATACTATACTGTAATACTAATTTTTTTTTTAATTCATGTTTAAGTTTCTTGCGAAAGAAGCATGAAGTTCTAGCAGGGGAGCAATACTATCTTGTATATCTGTATATTCTTTGTTTGAAAATGTGATCTATTAGAGAAGACAAGATCCTGAACCTACACATTTTGGGGCTGGAGGGAATATGGGGAGAGGGGTAGAATTTGTTTTTCTCTCTTTAGTCATGTGTTACCTTCCTCGATACTGGTGATCAAAAACTAAAGATGTTATAACCAGATTACTCTCAAAACTAACTTTATTAAAGAATTCCCTGTACAATGAATTGGAGAGGGAAAAAAATGCCAAGTTTCTGTGTATCGTAGATGACATAAGGTAACTTTTACAGGCTAACCAGGACTTTTGGAAAGATGTTAGCATTGGTAAAGAATAAAAATTAGGAGTTGAGAAGAAATATAAAGGCATTAAATTTTTGGTCGAATGCAATATTTGTGCAAAACAGCTTGAGAAGATTAAATAGTAAAATCCTGGGACTTTGGCAATATACTTCTGAGTGTTCAGCATAGTTTAAAGGAATGAGCTATGTAAGTATGTTTGCTAGATTCTGTCCTAAATTATCAAGGAGTAATCTTTTAAAAAAGCTGAATCTCAATATCTAAACACAATATCATTTAGGAGACAAAATACTGTAGAAGTCATTTTTTTTTTTTGCTTCTATAAGTATCTTCCCACTTCATGAAACTGAAATAGCTACAAATAGATATTAATTGAAGATTTTTTTTCACTAATGGAGACACATAAATGTATGACACAGGCATAGGAACTAAGTTTCAATTATTATCAATTTTTAATTTGTAATGAGATACAACAACATTTACCGATATCTTAGTTTATTCTCTGGAGTCAACAAAATAAATATGTCTTCTACATGATAGTTTTTAAATATTTCAACAGAGTTCCTATGAGTCCTTAAGGTCTTCTCTGTGCAAAACATGCATATTCAATTCTAACAGCACTTCCACTGACAAGCTTTAGTTTCTTATTAGAATTTTTGAATGCCTCTACATTTAAAACAATTATCCAGAAAAATTCCAGTCAATAGGTGAAGTTATTTTTCTGGACTCAAGGCTTTCCACACTTTAATAGTAGATTGATTTATTAACCAGTGCACTTAGTGTCAACTCATATACTATACTTAAAAAAGCAAAACAGGGGCCCTCCCTGGTGGCGCAGCGGGTTAAAGCACAGCACTAAGAAGCTTAAGCCACTTCCTCATGAGTTCCATCCCTGCCTGCCTGGGAGGAGATCCACATGGGTGGCAGACCTCTCCTGACCGCCCGCTGCTCCCCTCAGCAGTGTACTTGGTCGATCTGCCTGTTCTGCTCCCTACTCTGTCCCTGGTGAATCCTCTCACCCTCCGCATCTCTGGCCTGTACCCCAATTATATATGAATAATAATAAAAAAAATCTTAAAAAAAAAAAACACGAACAAACATAAGTTCACCCAACTTCTTCTCACCTGTGCTTATGTAGCTTCTTATGTAGAGACTTTTATATTTATCCTTATTAACTATTATTGTTTTAAATTTGACTGCACCCTTGTAACTTACTCAGAACTATCTGGACAATGGTCCCATGCTCCATTTAGCATAGTCACAGTAAATAAGGTGTTGATCAACTTAACAAGGTTGAGGTTTATGAGAAAAACAGAGATTTACTATGTAGGTTTAGAAGCAACATAGAAAAACTGGGGATAAGAAAGTTATGCTGGAAAATAAATGCGATAGTCCAGATAGTAGGTAAAACAATCCTAGACTTCACTGAGATCATGATAAGTATGCAATTAACAATAATAAAACTAAAAATAAAATAAATTTAGTTGCCAAATATGAAGCAAGAAATACAAAAATTAAGTCTGGACAAAAGGGCTCAGAATTTGCATTATCATAAAACCATAAATTCAGGCATACTAGATTTTATATAACAGCCTAGAGAGAAAATTGTTAAATCAACTGTGAAAACACCTAAGACAGTTAACAAACTATAAAAAGATTAACTGATAGCAGAAAATACTGAACCTGTCTTTCAAGTGTTCTGTTAATGGAGACTCCATATAGTAATTTTAAAAAGCCAAGATTAATTGTAACTCCTTCTGTTACTTAAATCTCCATTAAGTCATTTTTAAAAAGGGTGATATATTTGCCCATACCTATTACTAGGGGCATTTTATTGTTTTCAAACATTTATCCTTAAGAGTCTGAGTACAACTGTCTTCATCCCTGGCAGTGCAGGGGCCAAAGTCTCAGCAATCACCAGCCACTAGGGCATGAGTTCGATCCCAGGCTAGGGAGCTAATCCACTTAGCATAGCAGAACTCTCCTGCCCCTCCTGCTGCTCCCCTCAGCAGTGTATTTTGCTCCCTCAGCAGTGTATTTCAGTAGGTACACCTATTCTACTCCCCAGTCTGTCTCTGGTGAATTATTTCAACCCCTCTGGCTTATCTTCAATTTTTTTTTGGTCTAAATAGATAAATTAAAACAATTCTTCTTTAAAAAGGAGTATATATGTATATATATATATATATATATCACAATGCTGTTTAGGCATCAGTTTTAAAGAGCTTTCTCAAAAGATACTTAATAGAATTTAAGCTATATTTGTATAGTTACAATGATTCCAATGTAAGTTTTTTAATAATTTGTATTATCCTTATTAATTAATTTATTTACTATACTTTAGTTGTTATCTATTATTTTTTTAAAGAGCTGGGGAGGTCAGAGGTGCAGGGTAGAGATGATAGGACCCCATCACAGACAGACACAGTGGGGAACAGAGCAGAGGGTCTACCCAACTACACTACTGAGGGAAGCAGTAGGCCAAGACAGGCCTGCTGCATCATGTGTGTTAGCTCCCTATCTGGGATCATACTCATGCTGCAGTGGCTGGCAACAGGCTCATATGCTGATACTCAACCTCCTGTGACACAGGGAGACCCTGGTTGTTATCTATTCTGTTGTACATTTTAGAGGCTATGTTTGTGTTTGCATTTGAAATTAGCATTCTTATATAGTAAACAGTTAATTAAAAATAGGGCAAACCATTCTTTTCTCTGTATGTTATTACTTTTGTTACTGGGATCCCCTGATAGTAATTTTAAAAGAGTCAAGATAAATTGTAAACCAAATAAGATCTAAAAAATAATAAGTTTTGATGAGGTTATGGGGAAATCACAGTATTTGTGCACTGTTGTGACAAGCAATTGGCAGGTCTTTACGAACTAAACATAGAATTCTCATATAACCCAGTAATTCCACATCTAAATTTGAAAGTAGAGACTCAAATAGGTGATGTGTACCAATTATATAGTAACCTTTTTCACATTAGTTGGAGAATGGGAGTAACTCAAATGTGTCTCTCAATAATTGAATATATAAAATGTGATGTATATGCACAATGGAATATTACGCAGTCTTAAAATGGAAAGGATCTCTGACATATGGTACAACTTAAACCTTGAGAATGGCCAAGTGACATAAAAAAGACACACACACACACACACACAAAAAAAAAAAAAACAGATATTGTATGATTTATTCATATGCCATATCTATAGTAGAGAAAGACAAAATAGAGTACCAGGTGGGAGGAGGTAATGGGTTTATTATTTAATGAGTACAGGGTTTCTGTATGGGACAATAAAATGGTCCTGGAAGCTTATTGTGGTGGTAGTTACACAACAATGTGCTTGTCTTAATGTCACCTACCTACACACTTAAAAATGATTAAAATAATAAGTGTATGTTATATATATTTTACCACAATTAAAAAGATAACTGTTTTCAAAACATAGAGTATGAGATAGTTATGTTCACACCAGAAAAAAATGCCAACAGGGTTAATCATCCAGAGAAGGTTTTTTTTTTTTTTTTCTTTAAGATTTATTTATTCATGCATACACAGCTGGGGTACAGGTCAGAGGTACAGGGCAGGTAGGAAGATTCATCAGAGACAAAGTGGGTAGCAGAACAGGCAGATCAATGAGGAGGAGAAGTGGGTGGGTCAGGAGACGTCTGCTGTGCCATGTGGGTCACCGCCTGGGCGGGGATTGAATTCATACTGAAGTGACTTTAGCTTCTTAATGCTGTGCTTTCACCTGCTACACCACTAGGGAGGGCCCCGAAAGAACTATTTCAGTCCAGGGATGAGACATAAAAAAAGGGGCATCTATTCAGCAAGTCCCTCCTTTGACCCAAGCTTCTGTATCCTCCTGAGCTTCTGTAGAACTTCCATTTTGTGTATATACTCTATCCCCAAGTATCCTGATCTGAGCTCCCTACTTTGAGATAAGCTACTTACTATACATTCCTATCTTCAGATTTGTTAGTCCCTGAGTTTAGCCCAAATTAAAATTCTCTCCAGTCTCTTCCTCCCTTCTACCCACCCCCAAAATGGTGAAAGTGTTTACTTTCAGACATACTATACATTTTAAATGGAAATTCCTGTTTAAGCAAATAAATACATTGTAAGCAACAACAACATAAAGAAATGATCCCTTCAGGAAACTGGTCAACTCCTTCTGTCACTATCAAGCCTGTTCAGGGTTTCTGCATAAGGACTCATAGCCTGAACCCTAGTACCTCTTCAGAATCCTCAGACTGGCCTTAGCTAACAATTCTCCTTTATCTCTTGCTGGTAAAAGTCCTGGAGTTGAACATCTCATGGCAGAATATTAAGAGATAGAGTCCTGGAGTCTCTGACCCTCAGACTTCCAGGAGAGTGAGATGTGGCTTAAATAAATAAAAATTGGCAAGTTAGCAATAAAAAGGATCACTCCCATCTCAGAGTCACCATTTGAAGATGACGTGATAGGTTGAAAAACATTCCAACAGAAAACTTGGTAGAAATGTGCCAAAGATGGTAGGGCCATTTGAGGAAATGATTCTTGACAACTGTGTTACCTCAGAGGAGATTCATATTTTCCAGGAATATATTGGATTGACTTGAAGAGTCCAGGAAAACATGAATTGGATGTGACATACTGGTTCCAAAGTATCCATAAAATTTTAAAACCTTGTGAGATTTAGTTGATTTCTTCTGAAATGTTCAATCCATGTCTATTGTTAATACTTTTGGAGTAACCTTTCAGTCCTTACTATCACCTGTCTGCATTGACCAAACACCCAGAAATGCAAGGTGTTAGAGGAGGCAGAACCGTAAAATCTTTGGTGGAAGGAAATGTTAAATCATGGAGTGAGATTCATCAGAGATATGGGCCCCATTACTTGCTCCAACATGCCATGTATAGAGAAGGGGATGTGGCAAGACACTGCTTCAAATCTCCAGCTTTGGGACCTGAATGACTCTGAGCTCAGGATGGACTCTGGCTACCACTAGTTTTTCCACTTAAAGGGAACTGACTTATAGAATCAAGATTGCCTTCCCCTACCTCAGGCCAAATAATGGTCTCTCTAATTACCTGGGCACATTTTTAACTGTTTTTTTTTTGTTTGTTTGTTTTTGTTTTTTTCCCACAAAACCATCCACAGGTCCGTTGTGGTCATTGTGAGCCATAGAACACACTGGCAACCAAAAGCCAGTGTGCATTTTAGAGTCACGAAGGACTAGCTGGACTACCCTACCCAAAAAATACTTCCCCAGCTTATTGTGGAGCAGCTGTAATGATGTGCCCCTGACGTATAATGTTGTCAATATTTGGGAGAAGTGCCAGGTCTCTAAGCAAACCTGCTACATATTGATAAGTTGATTTTAGCTTGTTTTTTTTTTTTTTTAAGAACTGACAAGAATTAGATAAAAAAGTGTTACCCAAAAGGTTTTATGCCAAGGTAGGAGTAGCAAAAAATCTGTGAGAAGTCTGGGCTAATTACTCAATCCCATATAATTGTCAAGGGACCTGTGAAGGGTACAACTATGATGTTACATTTACTGTGTTTGGCAGCATTTAATACAAAGCAGATCAGTTCTTCACTTGAGAACACAGTTGACAATCTTGAAAAAGCATAGAAAAGTGAACTCCTGATATTGCATGACGTAGATTAATGATGGTTCACCTTCAAGGGCAGAAAAAATGACTCAAAAAGGCATAAAAATCTCACTACCATCTGAATAATGCAAAAAAAAAAAAGTCATCTTGGAAGCTTCTTATGACAGTGTAGAACAACTTTAGAAGAAAGTAATGGAGGAGTCAAATGAAAATGATCATCAGGGCCCTCCCTGGTGGCACAACCGGTTAAACTGCAGCACTATGTGCAGCACTGTGAAGTGATCCAAAGCCACAGCAACACGAGTTGGATCCCCACCCAGAGATGTTACCCAAATGTTGCAGCAGACCTCTCCTGGCCCACCTGCTGCATCCCTCAACAGCGTATTTCAGTCGATCTGACTGTTCTGCACCCCACTCTGTCTCTTGTGAATCCTCTCCCCCCCTCCCTATCAACTGTACCCCAGTTCTTGTATGCATAAAAATAAATATTTAACTAAAAAGAAAAAGTTCATCATAAGGAAAATGTTCATCATAAGGAAACATTCAGTACAAGAAGCTGCTGAATGGAAGCCAAAAACTTGGGACTGTAATGTGTTTGAAAACTTAGTATGTGTTCATGAAACAGGTAAAGAAAGTCAGTGAAAAATCACTGACTTACAACATGCTGGCCATTATTCAATTTGATCTCTTTAGTGAAAAATCATGTAACGTGCTACTTGGAATTAGGAAACAAGAGTAATTTCAGAAATAAAAATCATCAACTATATATGTCAGAATTTGACTTGAAGAAACTCATTGATATTGTTTAATGTTTCTTTTAAAAGATAATAAATAGCAAAAAAAAAGTGTGTGAAGAAAATCAAATGAAGAGTTTACAGAATAAATAAATCTTAAAAGTGAACAAACATCATAGGTCCCCAAATTCACAGCTTGAAAATGAGATTCAGAAGCTTCAGCTGAATCTTCAAGCATTGCTTAAAGTATCAAAAACATATATTGCAACTTCAGAGAAAATAATTTGAGGAATTTGGGTCTTTCCTGGTGACACAAATGATTAGGATGTTGCACTACAAGCTAGCCGTAGCCACTTTAGTGCGAGTTCGAACCCCAGCCCCAGAGGTGACCCACATGGCTCAGCAGACCTCTCCTGTCTCTCCTGCTGCTTCCCTCAGAAGTGTATTTCATCAATCTGCCTGTTCTACTCTCCACTCTGTCTCTGGTGAATCCTCTCACCACCACTAAACCTCTGCCTGTACCTCAGCTATGTGTGCAAAAATAAATAAATCTTTTCAGAATAATAATATGAGGAATTTACTGTTTAGAAATAGAAATGGATGTGTCTATTTCAAGGGTGACTTACACTGGAGGATCACCAAAGATGTGGGCAGAAAACTGGAAAAAAAAAAGCCAAAAAACTTCATTCTGTCAAAACCAGATTCTCATCTATGAGAAAAGAGTTCAAGTAACTTTAGTTGTGGCTCTGTTAACAGAAAATTTCAATAAACAGGAGAAAAATATCACAATAATGGTGAAATATGAGTCTAAGGTTCAGCCTTTTCCAAGTGAAATTTTTGCTTCTGATGTTACACACACAGCCCCTAGATGTAAAATTAGCAGGGATTCCTTGATTATGAGGACCTCTAGAAAGGAGAGGTACCTGAAATGGGCACACAAATCCAGAATTACATACATGTTGAAGTTAGCTTATACAACATTATACCCTGAATGGTGCAAACCACAAAATATTTACCTGTGTTTTGTCTTATCTTTTTGATAGGAAATTAAAATTTATATTTTGAGATTAATACTTTCATTTAGCATATATCATAACAATTTTCACTGAATTTTGAGAGTAATATATGCCTAAAATAGTATTTTTAAATATAGGTGTTTAATCATATAAACACATTATTTCCACTTGAATGTTCTACAACATTTTATATTTATTCAAAGAAAAGACTCATTGTTATTTAAAACATCATTGAAATTTGATGTGCAGGGATGTTTAAAATAATAACCTCTGTGACTTGTGCTACATAAGTATAAAAAATGATCTATTTAGCTCCTGAAAATTCTGCACTAGAACTAACCACTATTTATTACAGAAAATGGTAGTGTTTGCTATAGAAATAGAAATATATTTTTAATTAGGATACATTTATTTATAAGTTCAATTTATGCTCATTTATAAAGCTGCATTAGTATTTGAAAAATCATCAAATTTAATAGTTTTGCTTATACACTATTTGTCAATCACCTCCTTTATAGATTCAAGTCTTAGGATTCTTTTCTTTTTTCACTTTGTGTAGAGTATTTTTGTACACATTTTCTTTTATGTAGGTCACAAAAGAATATTTTTCTCAATAAAATTTTGAAGCATCTAATATAAAAAAAATCCATCAACTTGTTATTAAACTTATGAACTAGAAGGACTGACCGAATCAGTGAAACAGAATGTCAGAACAAATTGTGACTTTGCAATTTGAGCCTGAGAGCTCACCAGAGGTCCTACTCAGAACCAATTCATCTTAAAGTGTACACAATCTTTCAAGTAATACTTCATGATGCCAATGCCGGTACTAGGCACTATGATCAAAAGCTGTAAATCTTTTTGTCACCATAAATTTCACAAAGCAATCAATCTCAATCTCTTGGGACAAAAACTTTATACCAAAAAATTGTGTTTTACCCATCCTGAAGGACTAATAAATCATTTTCTAATTGATGTCTTATCTATTACTTATATAAATGTGTACATATACATACACAAATGCATGCACAGTCTCTTTTGAAAATGTATATTTGCTAGGAACCATATTTTCCTAATTGTTGTTACTTCAAAGTAAAGATAATAAAAAAATGGATGAAAGTTTACTTACTTTGGTATTTTGCCATGTGCTAGGAGTTATTCTGTTTGAAATTCAAACATACTAAGTTTCAAGAAAATATCATGAATGTTTGTAAATATTCTATTTGTTTATATATCCTCAAGCAAAACTAGATTTTAGCTGTTCATCCAATGCTACTTTATATTGCTTGAGTTCTTTCTATGTGAATTAAAGGACATTGCATTCTTTAAATTTCAAAGATGTAATTCCTTACTGCATAGGAAACAGTGAAAGTGAGTGGAAAATGCATTAGAACAAATATGTCAGTGGGACCTCACTTCCTGTATCTTATGGGCCATTGTGCCTGTTTGTAATTCCACCATAGGGTAATGCTATATGCTAGTATAGCTCTGCATTTTTCTTGTAATCCTTTTATAAAGAAAGAAAGAAAAAAAAAAGAAACTGCCATCTGAGTAAGTGATCATGCTCTTGCTAAGGCAACTTGTCTTGGCTTGACAAGCATCAATTTCACTTGAAACATTTTCATTAATGTCACTAACGTAGGTATTTTTCAACCCTCAAATATATGTATATCAATTTATTTATGTTATTACATATATTTTGATATGTAGATATAATCTTGATTTTAGATTTCTAACTTGTGAAGATTCTAAATGAACAAAGCTTTTCTATTTTGCTATTTCGACTATTTGTATAAATCTGTCATATGGGTTTGGCTAGAGTGCTGAGGACAGTCACTGTGTTGATGTAATAACAGAATGCATTGGGTTAAAAATAAATTTTACTTTTCCCCCAAGTTATTAACATAAATATGTATTGTGAGCAACTAATAAATTAAAAAAATGATCTACAGTAGTTGAGACATATTAAAAAGCATGAATTTTCTATTAAGGGGAAATCAAATTTAAAAATTTAATTATGGCATAGGTATAATATATGTTTACTTGTGAGTATATGGCATATATATTTAAAATGTTGATAGAATAACAAACTTTAAAAATAGGCTGTAGTTTATTATATTAATTTTGAATTATTTAATTTGAAATCATGCGTTTGTCTTGAAATTTTAGAAGAATTTTAAAAGATCCAGGAATTTATATTGAAAATTAGATATAATATCAGGCTATCACACGCTTTGTCTTTCCTTCATTTGGCATATATTCTTTATCTTGGTAAAATGTCCATTTTAGAAATTTATGGCAATTTTATTAGTTTCATAGAGATTTGTGTATTTGTATGTAGAGTTGTACATTATATCTTCCTCATAAGAAAGCCAATTATGATGGTAATGATTGGGCATTTTTTTAAAGATTTATTTATTTATGCATACAGAGCTGGGGTACAGGCCAGAGGTGCAGGGGCAGTGAGAGTATTCACCAGAGACAGAGTGGGGAGCAGGACAGGCAGATCAATGAAGTACACTGCTGAGGGGAGCAGTGGGCGGGTCAGGAGAGGTCTGCCACACCATGTGGGTCACCTCTGGGTCAGGGATTGAACTCATGCTGAACCTTCTTAGGCTGTGCTTTAACTTGCTTTGCCACCAGGAAAGGCCCCTGATTGGGCATTTTTAATACACTCAGACTCTGGAAAGGCATAAAGCAGCACTGTTATGGAAGACACATTCATGGTATATGCTGGAAAATATGTCCTATGATTATAAAAATTAATAACACATTTTGAATAGTTATTTGATTGTCCCAAACACTCTATAAACTATAAATCATGGTTTAAAAACAACCATAGCAACAACAAAAAACTTTAAAACAATCTAAGTGAAGATAACCTTAGTAATTCTATTTTGAAACACAACCTCTAGAATTAAATATTTCTTAAATTCAAAAATACTAATACATTTGAGGGCTTCTGCAATGAATAGGAAGTCAATGGCTTTCCTCTTTATGTTTGCTGCATATATAATGAAATAACATTATACGTGTACAAAATTTACATATCACACAGCCACACCTACTTATTTTTACTACAGCATTTTGTTGAATTTCAGCACTTTTAGATTTTTTTTTCTACTAAAACCAATGTGGAGAAGGCTATTTGGACAAATCCAGAAGTGATAGGAAACAGTTTAGTGGTTTAGATATGTTCTACTTTAAAGTTTCATTATACATGCTAAATACTGCTTTGAATGTATGTTTCTGCCATGACAAACATACATTTGGACACTCCTACCAGACAGGTAGGAGTGATTTAAAAAAAAATAAATAACTGTTAGATGAATTGTTAATGCAAATGTTCAGACATCTCCTACAGTTTAATGCATACTATCAAAGAACCTAATAAACAAGGTTTAAGTGTTGCAATTGCTCATGCTGAAAGGAATATCAGAATATAACAGACATTTATATACTTTTTTAGTCAAAATTTCATTTATTTGTTCAAGAGTTTTGGTGACTAGCATTATTTGAAGTGCATGGTGCAGGACATTATAAAGGGAATATAATAAAGAGGGAGATCAGTTGACTTGGGTTGAAGATTATAGTGATGTCACTAACACTGGATTAAGATATTTATGAAACTTATTTGATTGAACTTTATCACTAGATGGGAAGATATGTCAAAATTTACTCCCAAATATTCTACTTTAGACAACTATATTGCAGAAAAAGAAAATAAAAAATTGATTGCTGATTTGCAGTTGGAAAATGTATAGTTTTCTGTTTCCTTTTATGAAAAAAAAAAAAGATTTCCATATAAGTTTCTGCATTACTGATCTCCTGAATATTTTCTTTAGTTAATCATTTTTCTCCTTCCAGCATGGTGATTCCTTCCTCTAGGCCTTATTATCAGTGTTTTATTTGCAAAGGGAAGGAGGGGAAAGAAGAAACACACATTATCAAGTTTTTGCTAGCAGTTTTATAAAACTAAAACAGAACTATTCCAATGTATGTTCCTATTTCAAATCTCAGTTAAAATAATTAAGTACATATATTGTGCACTCATATGCATGTCACCCTCGAGGCACATCATAACCCATGACTTGTGAATTTTATTTCTCAGTACATGACTTTAAGAGAATGTTTATGTTTATTACTAAGCTATACTAAGCCTATCTAATATTCTTTTATAATTAGGAAGACGTTAAGTAAGGTCAATGTACTACTGAGCAGTATACCTCATTTCACAACTCATTTCCATTTTGAGCCTAATTCTTATTCTTTGTGTATTATTTTACGCTGATTTTTTTTTTCTCATAGAGCTCAGTTTCAAATATATTTTCCTCTCGTGGCAATTTGTATATGTACTATTATTAGATCTCCATAATTTTGTACACTCTACATTACATGAGGAATTTTTAATGGGCTTTGCTTCAAACAGGAAGAAAATTAGAAAAAAATGAACTAGTAAAAACATATAGGAATCTGATTTGCAAAAATAATTTAAAACATCTAACTCCTTTGAAAACAGAGTACTTTAGGCAAGAGTCAAGTTCTATACTAAAAATGGACATTCATAGTGAAGGAGGGAAAAACAAATATTTCAGAGAAAAAAATGAAGTATATCATTAATTAAATTTTTTGTCACTGATAGCAGCATTAAAAGAAGAGAGTGCAGAAGAAATATGATTACTCTACTTGAAAAGAGTGTAAATTAGCTAGGCAAAGAATGAGTCAGAAACACAAAGGAAGGACAACCTCAAATAACATACCCAAAGACTTACCTGTGGACTGGTGATATAAACTACTTCTATTTGCTAGTAAATGTGGATAAGGGGTAAATTATCAGTTGTAATCCTGTGCAAAGGATGCAAAGGTGTCTTTGCCCAAAACAAAGAATAGCTGTTCATGCAATATTTTAACCAGTGTGCCTTGAGCCATAGTAATGCATTCTGCATTTGAAAATATGTATTGAAGATGATATCTGTCTATCTATTTATCTATTTAGTTTTCATGATACCAAGAAGACATGCTTCCATATACTGGACTATTTTATGCTGACTGATAGAGTGAAAAAGCAATATGATTTTAAAATGACACTAGAGGTCTTATTATTGTATGCAAAGCTGAGGAAGCTAGCAGGAAACTAAGGACAGATGATTTGGACTGAGCTTCAATAGCATTCATGAGTATGGCTGGAAATCTTAACAAACCATGTGTGTTTCACCTGATAGTTTAAATGTTCATAGAAATTTTAAAATTTACAACTTTGGTAGTATTAGTAATGTTTATCATGAAATCATTTAGAGTAGTGTTGATATACTTATGAAAAGTCCAGGAGTTCAAGTAAGTAGAAGCATTGTATTTTTAGAAACTGATCTCCAAATTATGGACTATAATAAAAACATGTGTTATAAAAATATAAATCTTCCCTCTTAAATGGCATTATGAATATTAGGTCTAACTCACATTGTGTGGGTAAATGTCTAAAAACATTTTCTCTAGAGGCATAAGACCCTGATTTTCAGTATTTCATAATTTTCATAGTTAAAGTACTTCTTCATTATTATATCAGAACAACAAAGTGACATCCTGAAAGAGAGTTGAGAAGTGATGCAGATGACATACTCTCACAGACCTGCTAGAAGTCACCCTCAGTACCCTACAGAATGCAAATTAAAAAGATCATTTCCAGAACAACATTGTGTCATGATTTTCTTTAAGAGCTTTGTAAAGATAATTCAGTGTAAGAAGAACAATATTGGAAATGTGGTTTCTGTATGTGCTGGCCAAAAGATCATGGACAATCGAATATGTCTTGGGACTCAATTCCCTTATCTCTAAAATGAATTCTTGTGAAAAATACGAGGTAATATGTGGAGAGTTGGGTTATAAATAATAGTTCATCTTTCAAAATGTGACTTGTTTTATATTCTACAATTTAAATTAGTTTTATTGCCAATTAAGTAAAAATTGACTTCTAACTATAGCTAAACTTAGGAATTTTAAAACTGATAGATTTTTTTTTTTAGGGGTAACATGCCACCGATCAAAGTCATAAGATGAATTGTCTTAATGTCAGTTCTGTTGAAAACTATTTTTTATTGATACTACAACTGAGGTTTAACACCAAGCTAGCTCAATATGCTCTCTGTCATATTCTTGTATTACCAATTTTATAAGAAAACTCATTGTTCAAGTAACCAGGTCCAGGCTGTAAGGACAAGTGGTGCTCTGGTGATGATGAGAAATAGCATTTGCTGCAAGTTATTGTTCTGCTGAAAATAACACACACACACACACTCAATTAAGAAAATGGGGTTTTTAAAAGGTCAATATTTGCTTAAAGTTAAATAATTCTAGTAGTTAGAAAACACAAGACTTCATAGCATGTATAATTTTAAAAAATATATACTTAAAGGATCCAAGAGTGTTGTGGATTTTCATTAGTAAACATTGTTGTTTTTTTTTTTATAGGCATTTAAGATAGCATTTTAAGAAGAGTCTTTTGAACTAGTACAAATTTTCTTCATTGGTTTTGATATAATAATTTATTTTTGTATGTGGATACGTTACATAGGTCTGCATTCAGAAACAAATTCATTTCCTGTATGGTGTGCATATGAAAAAGGTGAAGAAAGTATACTTGTAAGAAAATAATGCAGCCAAAAATTGTGAGTTGGTATTTGAGCTTCCATTTCATTCATATACATGATATGGAAGCAATTCCATATGGCATAGCGTCAGGTGCCGACTAGAGATCTAGCTAGCTATTTTAATGAATTAATTAATTGGTGATATTAGTATATAATCAGCTGTGGTCATGTCCTCTAAATGTAGTAATTCCCAAACTATGTATCCCTAGGACAAAGTGGTCATCGATAAAACTAAAGATACCACCATAAGTCAACAAATAAGTAAGTTAGCTTACAGAAATCTACCTTGGGTAAATCTTTCATGAAAAAGATAAATTGGCTTACAAAATAACACTACAGACATGAATTATGGTCATTCATGACCATAGCAGCTAGCTAGACTTGACAGTCACAGTTAAATGTCTACAGTATGAGTGACATTAGAGACTGGGGGTTGTCACTCAAAACTTTAGAATTACTTCAGGTTTCCTTTCCTCTCATTCTTTCAACCTATATATGTTGATTTATTTATTTATGCATACAGAACTGGGGTACAAGCCAGAGGCACAGGGGTGGTAAGAATTCACCAAAGACAGAATGAGGAGCAGAACAGGCCGACTGAGGAAGTATACTACTGAGGGGAGCAGCAGGCGGGCCAGGAGAGGTCTGCCCACATGGTTCACTTCCCTCCTGGGCGGGATCAGCTCATGCTGAAGTGGCTTTAGCCTGTTAGTGCTGTGCTTTAATGTGCTGCACCACCAGGGAGGGCCCTCAACCTTTATATGTTGAATTTTTATATGTTGATTTTCCCCTGTTCAATCCCCAGTCTCAGTTCTTTCTGCTGGCTAAACAATCCAAAGCTGCTTTCAATTTACATTCTTATCAAGGAGTATTTTAAGCTGATAATTCTAATAAGCACTTTACCAGTTTCCCTATGGAATTTTTAACCACCACAAGCTTTTCACATTTTCTATTCAAAGTTTACTTTACATTGCCTGCCATTTCTCATAAATTTCTGAAACTTTCCTCTTTTTTTCCTATTAGTGGGAAAAAGAGTTCTGTGGTAATGTTACTTCTTCTTCATCTATTAGCACATTTTGCTTACATATTAGAGACGTACATTTGCCTCAGAACTCAATCAAATTTGTTTTGATTCTTCAACCCAAATTTAAGTTAAACTGTTCATATGATTTTTGAATTTTAAAAACAGTAGTCATGGAAAGCTAAAAGAAACAGTATGACTTGGAATACCTCCACAATTTGAACAGACACTTTTAGTGTTAAATTAGCACTTAAGAATCTCATTCTAAACAACTACTAACTTGCTACATATACATTTGCCTTCATTATAAACTTTGTGTTTAACTATAAATACTTTAATATTTTACTATCAAAGAGAAGAACATTTATTTGACTTTCAAGGAACCTGGGGTCATTTTGCTAATATTTTGCATCCTTAAGATCTCTAGGAAATGTAAAAAGAAAGTTGTTAGGTAATACAAATTAGGTGTGTGTGTGTGTAAATATATAGTCATATATAAACATATATTTTCATGGCTCACAAATTTGGTGCCATAGAATTACCTAAAATGTTCCTTCAAATGCATTTCCAGGATTGTCCTTCTTAGAAATTATAATTTGGGAGTTCTTGCAAGTAATCACATGTGTGTCTTTGCAAAATATGTGTTTAGGAAATTGTGAATTCACTGAAGACAAAACATAATCTATCAAACTGTTTCACTACCTGTAATTTCTCACATATCAATTGACATGATAACATAGTTAATAAAAATGATATTTTTATCACCAAAAGTGAAAGACAGATTTCAGATAGGTTCAGTCATTTACAATATGTAAATACCCTATCAAAACACATTTACACACAAACAGTAGAAAAAATAAAAGTTTGACCTTAGCAAAAAGAAAACAATGGTTATCAAAGGGAATCGGGGTTAATAAGGGTAGAAATGATTAGGGAGGAGGCAGATGGAGTGTGGATGTGAGCATTTGGAGAATTCTAAAAAATGAATAATAATAATGATGTTTTTAACAAATCCTTCTAATAATTTTCCTTTGGATTTTATTTGATACTGGTGATAGTACATTTTTAAATACATTTAAATACACTTCACTAAATTTACTGACCACTGTACATTTTATAGCATAAGTTGGTGAGGGTTATTAATTGTATTTCCAAATACAGGTCATGTACTTCAAACAAAATTTTAGACTAATGCCTTGATTTTAAGATTATGAATTGTATACAAACAAGGGATTTACGACTCATCTATAGTATAATCAAAACTTGTAAGGGAGAGCTAGACATAAAAATGCTAGACTTTCTCTTAGGGACAAAGAAACAAGAATATTTAACTATTGTAAATTTGAGGGGGTAGGAGTGTATAATATATTATTTATTGTGGCATTTCATGCTAGATTAAGCAACATCATGGTAATGTCAATGCCATTTAGAAGAAAAAGAATTAAAATAGAACTCCCCAGAGGCGAGAAAATCATCATAAATCTTGTTGTTTTATAACAAATCATTTTTTTCTTACTAAAGATTTAACTTTTTCTATGCAAATGTCCTTATAACATAGCTAAATGAACATATGCTACCATATAAAACCTTGTTCTTTTATAATATGAAAGAAACCCAGATGTTTAAAATCCATTTAAAAAATGCTGGTACCCCTTAAGAAATCTTATTTTCAGAGTTGTCTATTTTACAAATAATTCTACTTTAGGAAGTACTAAATATAATATTTAGAAATATTTGCATTACCAGACTTGTTAAGGCTTTTGAGGATACTTTCAGTTAAAGTATCCTTTATTCATAAATAAGATTCAATGCAATGAGATTTATTAATTCACTCACAGTGTTTTCATGTAAAAAGTTTAAGTAATTTTAGAAGCATAATACCATAGGCCTGTGGAAATAAAGAAAGACATCAATGCCTACCCTACAGAGATATTCAAAGAAAGGAAAATTTTACATTATCACAATGATTATTACATAGCAGAGGGTTATTGAACTGGCCCCATGCTTTCTGTAAGTGGTATTAAATTGACACTCATCTTCAGGACTGTGGTTTGATTCCAAGTGGTAGTAAAAAGAAGAATAAGATGTACCGCTTATAATAGCAAGGATAAATTGTGTGTGGATTATAGAAGACCTGCATTGCAAAAAAAAAAAAACAAACAAAAACCCATAAATGTATTCATAATTAATTGTTTTAAATAAACAAGCTTGTATTTATATATGTGTAGTGCATACATGTATATATGTGTGTGTGTAGTTGTTGTATAATGTTGTAATGAGTATAGTGTTTTGAAAATTAGCATTCATTTACAATCCATTACAACATTTTTGAGCTAAATATTTTATCAGGAACATAGCTTATATATCCCAGGCAATCGCATTGTCTTCACTATTCTGTTAGGTTTAATGAGAATAGTGAAAAGTAGGTAGAGACTGTCTTTTTTATATTATCAGCTTTGTTTTTCCATTGTGTTTTATTCAAGTAAAAGCTCTGGTTACAAGATCTGTGTTGTACATTTCAATTTTGAGATTTATCATAAAATGGTAAAAAGTTCAAATTTTATAGATAATTGAAGGACTTATAAAATCTTTATTAAATGCAGTAAGCGAAGGAAGTAAATTGTCTAGCTATTGTAGTCATAAGAGGTTAAATTCGGTGATTATATGTTTTTTCTAGCTATTGTATTTTCCATTGACTATGTAGACAAAATTATCATGGAAACCAACTCCAATGTCATAACTGTTTGCACATCTTGCCTTTTATTTTATTCTTGTTCATTCACACAATTCCCAACTTCCCACTGTTCTGGATGTTGGAAAATTGAAGGTCATGGTGTTGACAATGTAGATTTTAAAATTGGACATTCTAACTTTCAGAACTGTGAGCAGTAAAAAGTTGCTTTTAAGTCACCTAATTGGATGAAATTTGTTATAGAAATCCAAACTCAGTAATAGGAGTCTAAATTATACTATTCTTTCATAAAATTATAATGTTTATTAGAAATATTCTTTATTTTTTTCATAAAAAAATAAGACTTAAACAATGGCCAGCCCTATCCCAAATGGATTTTAAAATCTTTATCAATATGAAATTTAAACATATATGTGATGTTGATTTCTTTAGGGGAGTGAAACTATTCTGTTTATTAACATGACAGTGGATAAATATTATTATGCATTTTTTTAAATCCATAAAATATATAACACAGAGAATGAATTCTGTGGACAACTGTGGGTTTTAATATTAATGTATCAATATTGGGTTCAGCATTTATAGCAAATGTACCATACTAATGAAAGATATTAATGGGACTGAAAGTGTATTTTTAAAGATTGATTTATTTATGCATACAAGACCTGGGATGCAGGCTAGCAGTTTGGGGGTGGTGGTGAAAGGATTCACCAGAGCCAGAGTGCAGAACAGAACTCTGTTTTCCTTCCATTTTTTTTTTTCAATGAATTTTGAAAATGAGCATCCATTAAAATTTATCCTGGCAAATTGTATTTTATTTATGACAGATATTACATGCCTATTTGTTATATACTTATTTTTAACTGAGTTAATACGGGGTAACCAAATGAGATATTACCACCACAGTGTACTCATCATCAGCTCACCCATATCATACCACTAGAGACCAGTGTGCTTCTTTCCCTCTTAGTTTGTTCTCCTTTCCCTTGGTGTCTCAGTTCTTGAAGTCAGTTATCAACGGTTACTTGTTCTGCTGGTCTTTGATTATTTTTTTAAAGATTTATTTACTTGTGCATACAAGAACTGGGGTACAGGCCAGAAGCGTGGTGGTGAGAGGATTCACCAAAGACAGAATGAGGAGCAGAACAAGCAGATCTACTGAAGTACACTGCTGAGGGGAGCACTGGGTGAGACAGCAGAGGTAGGTCTGCCTCACCATGTGGGTCACCTCCCTGGGCTGTCTTTGATTATTAATTTAGCTACTTTATATTCCACATATTAATGACACCTTACTGGTATATTTTAATTGAAGAATTTTACCCAGGAAGTGATTGATGTGATAAGAATGTTTTTATTGTTATTTTACTGGCACTGTGTTTTAGTCTGTATTTTGCTGGTATAACACACACACACACATTGTTTTAATTTATTTTGCCTTATTTTCTTTTGTACTGAGTAACATGGGGTTTAGATCACTGTGTATGTTTTAAGACAGCTCACACATCCTGGGATGTGTGTTATCTCACCACACCCACTACAAAAGCACCAGTAAGTCTTGTCCATTGAACTCCCTCCCCACTTTGCTCCTCACTACCAACCTCCTATTCCAGAGATTCAGTTTTGCAGTTAGATTTGTAAAGCTGTTTTAATTTAGTTCTGTTATTCTGTATGACACATGAATGAAATCATCTGATATTTGTCTTTCTCCTTCTGACCTGTTATTTTGCATAAACTCCAGTTCTATCCTTGTTGTTGCACATAAGATTTCATCTCTCTCTTTTTTTTTTTTTTTTTTATAGCTGGGTATTGTTCCATTGTGTAAATATACCATATCTTCTTTATCCACTCATCTCTCGTTGGGTACTTAGGTTGTTTCCATATCTATGTTATTATGAATACAGTGAATACAGGACAGTTTGAAACAGAGAGGGGGTCAAATGGTAGATCCTTTTCTTTAATATTTTGAAAACATCTCTACTGTTTTCCATATAAGCTGGACAGGTTTTATTCTATTTATGTGAGGGTTCTTTTTTTCTCCAAACTCCAGCCATATATATATATATATAGATAGATAGATAGATAGATAGATATAGATATAGACATAAAACTCTAGCCATAAGTATTGGCTAGAGTTTGGAGAAAAATACATACATCATACATACACACATGCACACACACACACATATGGAGATACATAGATAGATATAGATATAGATATGGATATCTATATAGATATATAGATATACATGGATATAGATACATAGACACATATATACATATATGCATATATGCATAAAGGTATATGTGTGTATGTGTATATGTGTGTATACACATCATATATATATAGTATATATATATGTAAATATGTATGTATGTATATTATATACACACATGTGTGTGTGTCCATAATGATGTATTACCTTACCCTTGCGAGAATAAGATGCATGTGTGTGTGTGTGTATTTACACACACACACATATATATCTTATATCTTATATATATATTTACACACACATATCTTATTCTCACAAGGGTAAGTTAATACATCATTATGGCTTTGATTTGTATTTGATATAAATAACTGTTGAGTACTTTTTTCATGTACCTCTTTATCATTTGTATGTCTTCTTTAAAGAAATATCTGTTTAGGTAATTTTCCCATTTTTTGGTTGGTTGTTTAATTGTTGAAATCTATGAGTTCTTTATAAGTCTCATATGTTAAACTCTTATCACATGCATGTGTGATTCACTGAGATAGCTTCTTCTTTTACTAACAGTTCCTTTACTTGTGTAGAATCTTTTTAGTCCTTTTTTTTTTTCTTTGTCATTGTAGTGAAGTTGCCAAAGAGATCACTGAAGTCTGTGGCATGGAATGCATTGCCTATATTTTCTTTATGCATTTTGTACCTTTAGGTCTTATATCCATGTCTTTAATTCATTTTGAATTGATAGTTGTATATGGTATAAGAAAGTAGTAAAATACATTGTTTATCTATAAGAAAAATGTATGGCTTTTTTATATTTTCAGTGAATTAAATTTTGCTATAATAGAAATATTCAGGAATTCAGTGAAAAGCAAATAAACTCAGATTTTAGATTTAAACTGCGTTCTTCACCCTTCAGTGAGTGCTGAGCACTACTAAAGGACACATACAAAATGATTCTTCTCTTAATTTAGAAGTAAATGTTAGTAACCATTTAATGAAAATAGATAGGTAGGCTGTTCATCTGTATTTTTTTTCAATATTATGGGTATGCTTAATCTTGCTCCCTAATTATTAAATCATTATGGTTCCCTTTGAAAGGAAAAAAAAAAATATTAACTAAAAACTGGTCCTCCCTGGTGGCGCAGCAGGTTAAAGCACAGCACTAAGAAGCTTAAGCCACTTCTGCATGAGTTCGATTCCCGCCTGCCCGGGAGGAGATCCACATTGCGCGGCAGACCTCTCCTGACCTGCCCACTGCTCCCCTCAGCAGTGTACTTCGTGGATCTGCCTGTTCTGCTCCCTGCTCTCTCTCTGGTGAATCCTCTCACCCTCCGCATCTCTGGCCTGTACCCCAGTTCTGTATGCATAAATAAATAAATCTTTTAAAAAATTAACTGAAAACACAGTATGCAAAAATAATCAGATTAGTCCAAACCACAGTTTCATTGCCCACTATTTTACAATGGACTTATATGTAGATGCTCATATTTTCACATCATCAAGAAAAGCTTCAGCCTATACGCTATCCATTTATCACAATTCTGACCATATACTGTAAATATGCTGACCATGTACTGCAAATAAAATTTATGGCTAAAGATATATGTGATTTATTGATGTGGGGTTCTTTTCTTTCTTGTCAACAGTATTAGTTTTGAGAGAACACTTTGAGTTTTATTAATATTGAATAATAGAATTTTAAGGTGGATACATAGAAACTTTCATTTTTCTACTCCTCTTACATGCCATTATTTTCCCCTAATATATCATGACAAATGACACTCAATTTCTACCTTATTTTGCACATACATAGCATAATTTCCACCAAAATAATACAGAATTGGCTATAGAAATAAGACTACCATGGAAACAACTATTATTTTTTTTTAACCATTTAATTTGTTATCTGCAAAACTGGTGGTACTAAAACTTCTGTGAGCTTCTTAAATACCTGAGAAGTACTCAAACCCAGATTTCTGACATTCTATTTGCAAACTTAGAGGTTTGAGCCATAGATGGCCTAACACATTTTGCTTCATAGAACATTGCCATAACATTGATGATAAATGCACAATTTTTTAAAGATATATTTATTTATGCATACAGAACTGGGGTACAGGCCAGAGGTGCAGGGGCGGTGAGAAGATTCACCAAAGACAGAGTGGGGAGCAGAAAAGGCCTATTGATGAAGTATATCGCTGAGGGGAGCAGCGGGTGGGTCCAGGAGAGGTCTGCGGTGCCATGTGGATCACCTCTGAGGCAGGGATTGAACCCATGCTGAAGTGGATTTAGCTTCTTAGTGCTGTGCTTTAACCTGCTGCACCGCCAGGGAAGGCTGATATATGCACAATTTTAATTGTTATTTAATTAGCAGAATAATCGGCATTAATATATTCCTCATCCTATGCATAGTATGGATTATCAATATTTTTTAATATAAGTAATCAAGGAATTTCAGACTCTGTGAAGATGAAGTGTTATAATTTGATTTTGGGAAAGGTATATACATGTCAAAGAATTTGAGGCTACTATACAGGCAGAACTAGGGAATATTGGGAAAATGGAAAGTACTTTGCTTCATGATGTCTGCCTATTTTCTGCCCACCATCAGTTATTAGATGATCTATTTTGTATTTGTTACTTTTGTTAAAAATGGAACATTTGGCATTAAATGTGATCATCAGTTATTGCTTGTTGTTTTAATAATTTTAGTATACAAGTGTTTCTATTTTTAAAGTGTCGGCAGTATTTAGGAGGTAATTTAAATTATGCTTGTCATCTCTTCAAATTAATTATTTAACATGTAGAAATTAATTCATGCAGAAGAATCATGTTTTCAAAGCCCAAGAAGAATGAGAAACATTTACTCTCTTATGTTTCTTCTCAAGCTGAATATAGATTACAATTATTCTGTTGTGTTTATCATATATTCTATATATGCTTGCAAGTGATTGCCAGTACCAGATAGTTTTGCATTGTCCCCTTTTAACTTCTATTCAAAAAATTTTTGATTTCTAGCACATCCTTGTGCTTTGTTGATGTATATAATATTTTGGTTCATTTACCATATTACTCACATATTGGTCACTATCACATAATTGCTGTACATAGACATTTGCTTAGGTTAATTTGAATTACAAGTTTACAAAGCAAGAAAATAAGACTGCAACAATGCAAGTAAATATGGCTTGCAGTTTCCTTTCTGTTTAACAATACAATGGGATTAATTATCAAAACAAAGATCCATTTAATCTATTTATTGACATTTTCTCTTTAAGATTCATTTATTTATGCATAAAGAACTGGGGTAGAGGCCAGAGATGCAGAGCAGGGAGGTGAGGGATTCATGAGAGACAGAGTGAGGAGCAGAACAGGCAGATTTACTGAAATAGACTGCAGAGGGGAGTAGTGGATGAGACAGGATAGGTCTGCGGCAGTATGTGGGTTATCTCTTGGCCAGGGATTGTACTTATACTTCAGTGGCTGCAGATAGCTTCAAAATGCTGAGATGTAACCCCTTGTGCCACCAGAGAGACCCCTCATTTACTGGAATTTTCTGTTGCAGTGGTTTTACTGAAAAAAGGAAAAAAAATCATGAAAGCATTTATACCTTCTCACTGATAACTTCAGTTTTTGTCTACTTTTTTTCTTTCCTTAAGGTTATTGTGTACTTCTATATCTCAACTCCATATTTTAATAAAAAGACTATTTAATTATGTATTACAGTCTGTATTATAAAACTTTTAGAATGAATACATAAGCATACATGAACCTCAGAATGATAGTAATAACAATTGGTAATTTTTATTTGCTAAAATATTTCACTTTATTTTAAAATATTTACTTATTTTCATTATCTTTATTATCTGATAAGCATTAAACATTATTAATGTATTAATCAAAGTCCATTATTACTCCTGAATGCCAGAGAAAGACGTAATTATTTTCAATTGAAATAATACATCAGTCTTTTAAAGTACTACCATATCATAGCCTTCTCTCACTCTTCTTTATATTCATGTTTAATGGAACTACTTATATATAAGATTTTTGCATGTTTGTATATACTTTAGATATGTATGACTAATTACTTCTTTTAGGTTTTTAAAAAATAAGTCATTATTTTAATTG
>NW_004567104.1:54276732-54324641 GCF_000260355.1 Condylura cristata | reverse complement strand
GGAAGCGGCTTTAGATTCTCAGTGCTGTGCTTTAACCCGCTGCGCCACCAGGGAGGGCCAAGATTAGCTTTTAAGGCTGTTATTTCTCTGATTCTTAGTTTGGTTTCAATATATTCCACATATTACTGACATCATCCAATATTTAACTTTATTCTTAAAAGAAAAGCAATTAGAAATGTTAAAAATGGAACATCGTCATGGTGTAAATCAGAGTTCTTACTCTGATGGGAGAAACTAACCAGTAAAACATGTAGATTTATATCATATATGAACAGATAGACTTGGAGATTAAGATAGACATAGAGGCAGAGACAGAGATGAAAGAGAGATGATTTATTATATGAATTAGCTTACCAGCTATGAAGGTGAAAATATTCCAACTGCTATCTGCAAGCTGGACAATAGGTTAAGTCAGTCATGTAATTCAGTGTCTGAAGGCTAAGATATCATAGAACCAACCAATGCTGGAAAGCAGAGGAAAATTCATTTGCCAGCACAAACACAAAATGATTTTGTCATCTCTCTGTCTTTTTTGATCTTCTTTTTTAAAAAGATTTATTTACTTATGCATACAAGAACTAGGGTAAAGGTTAGAGATACAGGGGGTGAGAGGATTCACTAGAGACAGAGTAAGAACAGAACAGGCAGAGCAAGTGAAATACACTGCTGAGGGGAAAAGTGGTCAGGACAGGAGAGGTCTTCCAAGTCATTTTGGTCACCTTCCTGGCTGGAGAATTAAACTTGTATGCCACAGTGGCTACAGATAACTTCATATAGTTGTGCTTGAACCCATTGTGCTACCAGGGACAGCCCTGTCTTTTTGTTCTCAAAAGGATTTCAAAGTTTGTATGATACCTCCTCACACTGGCCAGGATGACTTTTTTACACAGTCTAACAAGTTAAATTATATTTTCTCCCCGAAAACTCTCACAGACACACTCAAAATATTTTACTATCTATGGTTATTTTTCTTTGGTTCAGATAACTTGACGCATAATATTAACACAGTTATCTTACTATTAACATTGGTGAGATTGTATTCAAGTTTTTATTCTATTTTGTATGTTCTTTCTCTTTAAAATGCATTGAAAGCAAGAATAAAATAAAAAAATATATTTTGGCTCAGTGTAGGAAGGCTAATAGAGTTGCAAGAGTAAAGCACTGACCACAACTAACATCAATTGAAAATGTACAGCATGGTCATTTACCAGTGGCATGATAAAATTGAATTATAGTTAAAGAGAACTGGATCAAATTTCAAATGTTTCTGATAATGATAGAAGTTTAAATGCTGTGTCAACAGGGTCTTTTAAACATTTGGCATTATTTATGAGTTAGAATAAATTTAGTTTAGACCTTAACAATCAGCAGTAATTTAGATACACTTTCTAAACTGGTCTTGTTATTCCCTAAATATAATGAAAGAAAAAGAAAAATTACTTTGTTTCTCTTCAATGATACCAAATCTCAACCTCTTATCTGTTGGGGGGGGTGATTACCAGAATTTTGAGTTTTTTATTGCACAAAAATAAATGATGAATGAATCAATGAAAGACTGTGAGAGATCTAAAAAGTTTATGGCTACATGTTAGTGCAAGGGAAGATTAGCTAGCTTGCTACCTGGATAGTTATATAAACATATATTGGACTAGAACTGGCTCAGTTTATCCCTTACTCAAAGAGAGTATGTGTTCTATGAAACATAAATCTAAATAGGCATATTAGTTAATTGCAAAAAATATCTTAAATAGTTTTAGCATATAACTTCTCTTTTATTATTGGGAAAGTGCATTTCCCCTAACTATTTTGAAAATCTCTGTTTTTATACAATTTATGACATTTAAAATTTTTCTCTCTTATGATTGAAGTGTATATGTGGGCCTAATACATCTATTTTATACAAATTCTTCAGCAATATGATGCAGTTGATTTCAAATGAAACACATTTGCCCATAATTAATGCAAGCCTTAAAATAGTAGTATTTTGATAGCTTGATAAATCAGTGCAGTTAGGATTCTACTTAACAAAAGCCAAATGACTCAATAATAGCATGAAAATAGAGTATTACTGATTTCTTATAAAATATGAAATTTTGCCATTTGCAACAACTGGATGGAACTAGAAGAGGTTATGCCAAGGAAGAAAAAAAAATCAGAGAGAGAAAGACATACTGCATGACATCAGATATTGGGATATAGTGAAATGAAGTGAAGGGCAAAATAAAGCAAAACGAGTAACAGATGGAAGAAATCTGAGGATAGAACTGAGGCTTCCAAAGGGGTGGAGGGGAAGAAGGGACAGATGACAGGGTGGACTTTGCTGGTGGACTCTTGGTGCATAGATAGTGGGTATGGTGTAGTAATAACAACTGACAGAGGAGATTCTATATCTCTAAACCACAAATAATATTGTAAACCAATGTTATAGCAATAAAAATAAATATATAAAGTAGAGTATAAAAACTTAAAAGTTTTGTTAAGAGCCTCCCTAGTGGCACAGGGAATTAAAGCACAGCACTGAGAAGCTAGAGCTCTTCGGCATGAGTTTGATTACCACCTGCCCCGGAGGAGATCCACATGGTGAGGCAGACCTCTCCTGACCATCCTGCTGCTCCCCTCAGCAGTGTACTTTGTCAGTCAGCCTGTTCTGCTCCCTGCGCTGTCTCTGGTAAATCCTCTCACAGTCCCTGTACCTCTGGCCTGTACCCCATTTCTGTATGCATAAAAAAATAAATATTTTAAAAAATTCTGTTGAAATGCCCATAAATAACTAAAATTAAGCCTTATTGAGATAAAATTATGAGATCACAAACCTTTTGTGTAATCAAAAATAATTGGTACATTACTAATCTGTACTAATGGCCTTTGCCCCACCTTCTTCATCATGCATACTTAAAAAATTAATTCTATGTAAAAAAGTGATATGAGGTTCAAAAGAGAATATTCAGCTATAAATTGCCAGGCTTAATGATTATCTCTTGGGAACTGTAAAAACTAGTTTAAAAAAAAGAACCTGAAAAAAATGTTTTTTCTTCCCCCTCATATATTCCCATATATTCTTTCCCCATATATTCAGCTTGATTTTAAAAATCATCATGTGTAAGACAACAGTGCAGCATTGCTATCTTGATTCAGACTATCTTTTAAGAATTTCACCAAGTCTGCAAAGAAGGAAAATTGTGGGAAAAGATCCAGAACTTCTTGCTTGACCTAGAATATATGCATAGCTCTCAGAGAGATACACATTAACATGTTAGATTTATTAAAAGGAAGAATCCAGGTCATGTTTTTAATCTGTAATTTTCTTAGAATCATGTGTTTAAATTTTAATGAACCTGGTCTTTGAAAGGTACAGTAATTCACCTTGCTTAACAAATTATTTAACTATGAGAATGAGCCATCAATCTACTTCAAATTTCTTTATCTAAATTAATGTTGATCTCCTGAGTCATTATTAGCAATCCCTAAAACAAAACAAAAAAATCATTATTTTGTTGCATTATACACTTATATTTTAGAATTAGATAATATAGAGCTACCATAATTTGTGTGCAAACAGCAAAACAGATGAAAAAGTACCAGTAGATGACTGGCTCTGTAATTGCATAGTGATTGAAAGTCAAAGAAAGCAGTCCCTTTAATCCATATTTTAGAATTTAAATGATGTGGGAAATGTTATAACTGAATGCATCTATTAGGTCAAAAATTGTTTGAATCTAACACAAAATTGCAGAAATTAAAATGCACATCATTCCTTTTCCTAAAATTTATTTTCTAGTTCCTATTTTTTGATAAGTTAACCATCTAGGATTCCCGTCCCTTTTTGAGAGTATAAAAGATCATAGCTCATCTGTCAATCCATAAATAGTTTAAAAATCAACACTGTATATCATGATTCCTTTTAGAAAAGTACTCAGTTTTAAGAGACTAATTAAATTTTTACCTTTTGAAGTTGTAACTTTATGAATATATTGGAAAATTAAACATTAGGTATTTGTATTTGAAATCCTTCCTTTGGAAAGTAACAACTATATTATCAAATCATCGTTTGAAACCATGGCTTTCTCCTAGTAGTTTATGAAAATTCATATTAGTGCTAACATTATCTCCAAGAAATATTTTCATACAGACATCTGCCATGATTTTTAATGTTTAAATCTTCAATATAGGTTATCAATAGCTTGTTTCTACTTTTGTTAATTACACTTATCATTGGCTAATTCCAGTATTAAGGAAATAGTTATTATTTTTTTATATTATTTTTTAGTGTTAACACATCAGTTTGTGCATCTATAACTAAAGGGAACATCAAGATTTGTGTTATAACACTTGAAGCTATGAGGCAAGTTATTTTTATTTTAGTTAACTCAGGAACAGCTTTCGTATTATTTGAGCAATCTTGCTAAAGTCCCTCATGTCATTATCCTCATAGTGCTATCTCTTAGCTAATTTCCAAGTTGCCATATACAAAGTGTACTATTACTAATGCAATACTGTTATTTCACAATGAAACATTAGTTTCTCATTTGAATTATAAAATTCATATTAACCACAGTTGTGCATATAATTTAAATCTAAATTGAAAATATGAAAAACAAATGCTAAAATAACTCACAAACAATGTAGATTCAATAATGGCTAAGTAACTTTCTCACCAAAAGTAAGTTACAGAAATTGAACACTACTATAGTTTTACTAAAGGAATGTACATTATGCAGAACTAATTGAAAGACATTTATATGATTATATGTATCCTTCATCTATTTCTATTTTCTCTTGCTCCTGTATATATTTTCTTTTTTTTTTAATTTTGCCTTTTTTAGGTAACCTAGGCTTTTGATAATATCTGAACAACAACAACAACAACAACAAAAATACAGCAAGGAAGTTCCCCCATCTATGGTATCAAAAGCATATTCAGGGCTATTCATAGTAGTTAAATTTTCTGATCAACATTTTAGACTCAGACTGTGGAAAATATTCACATAGCTGCAAGTTTTTAGTTCCTGTTTATCAAGCTTTTGTTTTAACAATAAAATATTACTTGGATTTTGAATGAACTTCATTTAAGAGATTGATTAAGTATTTCCTTTTGTCATAGAGTTAGCAAGTTTATAATGAGAAGGTCCTGGATATGTGAGTGGAAGGTCTGCCATATTCTGACTGCATTGTTTGAAACAAGTCACACAATCTATTTTTATTCGGTTTTATTATTAAAATAACAAGTTCTCCATACCATTAATCTCTGAAAACAAAAAGATAAGAGATAAAAAATTACTCTAGCTTACATTGTAAAATGGAACAGATAGTTGAATTATAAAAAATAATTATATGCTAGGACAATTATTGGCAAATTAGGTCTTGTCAAAGCTGTTCCACTGCTGTTCTTTGTATATTTTGAATGGTATAAATGACTTTAAAATATGTTTAAAAGGAAAATTTAAAGGAGACTATTAACTATTCTTTGGGAAAACATTTGATTAATTTTGTCTCTTGGCCCACTGAACCAAATCCTTCCTTTTAGAGAAAAGGTTTGTTGAGTTCTGATTTAAAAATAAAATGTGGAAAAAGTAGGCCTAGTTTGTTTTAGAAAGAAGGTTTAGATTAGGAACGATGTAACATGTAAGGTTTAGATATAGTGAATTATGTAACATGAATAATGTACAACGTTAACTAGACATTAGCAAATGGATGTGTGTATATGTGTTCTATTGGGAAAAATTAGAATAAAATGTCCAAGTATCAGAATACATATGGGCAAAGTGATAAATCTAAATGTGAGTACAAATCCAGAATACATCAAGTAGTTCAATAAGAAAGAACTTAAATTTCCTGTCGAGGGAAATTTTAACTTCAAGCTAGTACAATCCAGTAATGATCTAAACAGTGACAAAACAATTAAGATTATGGTTCTGTTGTATAAAGGCTGCACAAAAAAACAATAAAAAGTTTGGTAGAAAATTACTTCTATAAAATACTATTAATAACATAATTGTAAATAAGTCAATAGTGAAAATGGAGCAGTAGCTTAAAAAAAATAAAGAAAAGAAAAAAAAGAAGCCATGGTTTTACAAAGAAAGGTAAATTGGTAGAGCACTTTTGTTAAAGAGAAAGTGTCTTGATGTGAAAGTTTCAACTTCTGAGAGTACACATTAAGTGCCAGGCAGGATATCAAAGAAAGAGACAGCACTCGCTAGGTTTGATGATGTTTCTTTAACTATATAATTGGGATTATATGACTATGCACTTTAATAAGTCCATTGAGATTATATTACTGAATAATTTAAAGTGGCCCGAATGGTGCCTAATAAGTAACAAGACCTAAAATAATATTAGCTAATATTATTTCCTTGGACACGTTAAAGAACCTGGATCTCAGATTCCTGCGTTGCAAAATTAAGATAATAATATCATTTATCACTTTTAGGAAAGTATCTGTAAAGAACTAATTCTCAAGTAGTATAGCTCAACTAGTGATTCTTCATCTACTACTTGAATATGTTTTTCTTTATCTTCCTTCTACACACATCTCACACACATATAGCCCTGCCTACCTCACCCCTGTACAACATTAATATTAACATTTGTGGGATTTGAAGAAGGATTTAATGGAAATATTGAAGGCATAGAAAAGATACAAACATATGATGGATGTTTGCTGAGTAAAGGAGGAAATGAAAGGCATTATTTGGAATCTCTACGAGCAGAATGAAAGGAACAGTGGTTAGATATTGATAACTCATCAATAAATGATGAAGACAAGTTTGTAGGTAATTATGATAGTACGTAGGTGGTAAGTTTAAGATTGGCACTGAAATTTTGTAGTGATCATTGAATGGAAAAAGAAAGAAAAAAATATTTGAAGCTAACTGGTGAACCAGCTGAGTTTGAAAACCATTGACTTATTTAAAATGAATAGAATTCTTTAGTCACACTCCATCCTTGGCCTCACTGGATAGAGAAAGGAGTGAGCTTTTACAGAGTAAGCAAGAAAGTATGATAAAGTGAAATTGTTGAAGTTGAGGGCATTGGTGGCATATGAGATGAGAGACATAGTCTCTTGTTTGTGAATGGAACAAAATACCAAAAAGTGGCTTCCTTAAGTGAAAATAGAGGATTGGGGGATTTGAAAGGCATGCTTAATTTAAAGGATTTGGATTTGAGTACTGGCAATAAAGGGAGTGAGATACTTAGCCCAAGAACTGGTAAATAGCATTAGAGATGCCTTTTGAAATATCAGAACCTATAAGGTACAGATATGGCCATGGGAGCAGATGCGTCCACTGACAGATGATGGGAGGAGAATGTAGTTAGCAGGAGATGCATAGACATGTCTGAAGAAAGAGGTCACCTCAAATTGTTGTAGTTTGGGGGAAGAGTCAAGAATTCCTGAAAGAATTCCTAGTTTCAAGAATGTAAAAAAAAAAATGAAATTAATACACACACACCCCAAGTTGTGGGAGGATTAGAATGGTAGAATTTTATGATCTTTTTCAGTTCTAAAAGTCTATGATAATTGTAATTAGAGTTTTTTTTTGTTTTTGTTTTTTTTTTTATTCATTGGAGGAAGAACTATTTAGAGAAGCAGTCCAAACAACTAGCTTACATAAAGAAGTATCACCAAGAGTCTTGCTGAAAATATTAGTTCCAGATTCTGAATCCATGCATTCTCTTTCAGGAACCTTTAGGAGAATTATGACCCTTCATTTTTTTTTTTGTTTGTTTGTTTGTTTTAAAACATTCCTTAGGAAAATAATGAATCTTGCAAGTAGATTCCTAGAATACAAAAAAAGACTGAGATATTTGATATCACTCTAATATTTCAGTTTGTCTGTCTAAAGTCATAGTCATTGCATATCATTGAGCATTTTTATTTTTAAATTATCAAAAGAGAATGAAAACATTTACTGTATTAATAGCTGGGTGAAAAATAAAACAAAAAAGTCCTAAGCACCTATAATAAAGTGATCCATTTCTTTCTAATATTGTAAATATTTGCAAAAATATATATGCAGTTATACATACAGTTGTATGTATTTAATATATGAACATCAAAATATTAAAGTAGGCCCTCCCTGGTGGTTCAGTGGGGTGAAGCACAGCACTAAGAAGCTAAAGGCACTTCAGCATGAGTTCCATCCCTGCCTGCCCTCTAAGTGACCACATGGCGTGGCAGACCTCTCCTGACCCGCCCACTGCTCCCCTCAGCAGTGTACTTAGTCGATCTGCCTGTTCTGCTCCCCACTCTGTCTCTGGTGAATCCTCTCACTGCCCCTGCAACTCGGCCTGTACCTCAGCTCTGTATGCATAAATAAATAAATCTTTAAAAATTATATCAAAGTGGCTCTCCCTGGTGGTGCACAGGTTAAAGCACTGCACCGAGAAGCTAAAGCCACTTCAGCATGAGTTCGATTCCCACTTGCCCCAGAGGTGACCACATGGCGTGGCAGACCTCTCCTGACCTGCCCACTGCTCCCCTCAGCAGTGTACTTCGTCGATCTGCCTGTTCTGCTTCCCACTCTGTCTCTGGTGAAGCCCCTCACTGCCCCTGAGCCTCTGGCCTGTACCCCAGTTCTGTATGTACAAATAAACAAATCTAATATATATATATATATATATATATATATATATATATATATATAAAGGCTATATACTTCTGTGTTCATTCTTTGAAAACAAGGAGGATTTTTAAGTTAGTAAAATGTTAAATGGAATTAATCTAATATTAAAACAACTAGCTGCTCTTTGAGTTCCAAATTTAATGAAGACCTAAATATATCAAATAACCCCTATGCATTGTTGTCTAAGATATATACTACATATAATGATAATTTCATCTTTGTTCTGTTTACTTTTTTTAATAACATGCAGGAAAATGTGTGTGTTTTTGTACTCCTCCTTCAAACAAGCTGCTAGAATTACTTATTTTTTCCCCTGTGGTTGGAGAATGAACTCAGTTAGGAAAACCATTATGGATTGCCTCATTAAAGGATCCCTGAAATTGCTTACTTGTGACTACCCGCCTGGAAACCAATCTCTTGTTCCTTTGCCAAAGCATTGGAGAAGAGGGGGTTATTGAACCCTCTGTCAAGTAAGGAGCTAGCAAATAAAGATAGGTTATACTGAGAGAAATCACAAAACTCCTCTGTGCAGATGAATTCTGATTTGCATATTGCCCCATAGACCCAGAGAATGGAATTGTTTTTTTCCAATTATAGGTTATACAAAAATATGACTAGAATAACAGTTTTTTTTCCCTTTGAATAGTGCTTTACAGCTATAAGTTTAACTATTTCTCAGTGAATTGCATTATTTTGAATGAGTCAAAAATCTAACTTCTACAAGAAATGATGCTAGAATCATGTGGATACACATACATCATAGCATTCAGATTACAATATGGAGAGCATCTAATTCATTCTCCAGCTGGGATCAAAATCATCTGAAATAACCTTAAGATCAGTTTACACTTCTTAGCTTTTTTGTATCTCTAGTACCTACTAAAGAATTTGACATCTTTGGGCAATCAGTAAATGTTTGCTTAATAAAAGATTTGTATGTACTGATTTTTATTATTTTTTTCAATTTAAGCAAATTTCCCCCTATTCTTTTCAGTAAAAAGAAAAAATATTACAGTTATTATTTTAAAAAATCATATTCTTAAACACTTTCTAAAATTGTTCTTTTAGCAAATAAAATGAGCATGTAATTTAACTCTTATTTAGATTTTAATTTCTTGATTTTATCATTTATCCTGCCCTTAACATGACTCAGCATTTTAATTTACACTGTTGTTTTTGTTTATTTTTTAGTTTGAGGGTTTCAAACTAAATATATAAAATATAAAAAAAAATGAGCAATGTTAAATATTAAGATTCTCAGATTTTCTATATAACTATAGAAAATCATTAATTCATTAATTCATGCATTCATTCACTCATGCAGTCAACAAATAAGAGTCAATTATGATTTAGAAGCTGTTATATGCAAAGGTAAATTCAGCTGTGGAAAACAAATTATTGCCATGTTTATGACACTATATCTGCACTTTGAGTTTGAAATCTCCAGGATGGTATTGCTGACCCAAGTTATATATTGCCATCCTGCTTTGTTGTTTTTCTTCACTGTCTTTTGTTTATATGCTTTGTTCTAATGAAACTTCATTCTATCAATTTCTGGATATATCTAAAATTAAAGGTCATTTTGAAGTCTAATTTCAGTACTACCCTCTGAGATTCTAACCAGTCTTCTTAATATTGTTTAAAAACAAAAATAAAATTGCTGAGCCATGATCTTCCAGTGCCTTAATTACTTGCTCATATTAATGTGACCCATTTAAAACTTAAGTAGGATCTTACTGTCTTGCTGAGTTTGTTTCATTGTCTGTCTGTGGTATTTTCTCCCCTCTTACGAGTAGAGATATTGTACTGTGGAGATGATATGATTTACTAATATCTAATAATAGTTTCTAACTGATCAATAACTTACATTTAGAGATTATGTACAAGATAAGTTTTTATCATTTTATTTTGGAGGCTTTTTTCTTTTTTTTTTTTTTTACTGAAATCTTGTTTGTTTAGATTTATTTATTTATACATACAAGAACTGGGGTTCAGGCCAGAGGTTCAGGGGGTGAAAGGATTCACCAGAGACAGTGTGGGAGAGAACAGGGAGATGAGCTGAAATACACAGCTGAGGAGAAAGGTCTGCTTTGCTAGGTGGGTCACCTGGCCAGGGATCAAACTGGTGCTGCAGTGGCTGCAAATAGCATCAGAGTGTTGTGTTTTAACCCCCTTATGCCACCAGGGAAGGTCCTGAAGTCTTGTTCTTCATGAGCTACTCAAATAATAGGTGACAATTTAGTATAGTTAAATGCTAAATGTTAAAAGCTAAATGAACAGAGTTAAATGTTCATGCCCCCCGTTGGGTTCCCTGAATTTCTATCAAATTTCTAGAATTTGTTTTTAGTTTGGTTTTTATCTGTCTCTTTGTTTTGTTTCTCTATATTCCACAAAGCATTTGTATTTCTTCTGACTTATTTTGCTTAATATAATCAAGGACCTGCATAATGAAAATTATAAAGTATTGTTAAAATAAATATAAGAAGATGCAAAGAATTGGAAAGCTATTTCACTCTGGTGAATTGGAAGAATTGACATTGTTAAAATGGTCATCCCACTCAAATCAAAATGCAGATGGAATGTTTCATATGCTACACTTGCCTTTAATTTTTGGTTTTCCAGCATGCTTTTTACCATAACAAAGAACTGAATCCTTAGGCTTTAGAGTCAGGCAACCCCAATTTCAAGAGAAGTCCCTTACCTTGCAGCATATTGACATTGGGTATGTTTTAACTTTTCTTATCTGTGATTTCATTCATCATAAAACTATTCCTCTCCCTTTCCTTAGAAAATTACTGTGTAAATGACTTTGCACTGTGTTTGGCACATAATCATGCTTAATCGTTGGTAGGAGTGGTATTCAAAACTTTTCTATTTTTACTTATTGGATATTTGACACTTTTTCTTTAGCTGTTGTTGCCTTCAACTCAATAATAAAATGAGGGGGGGTGTAAGTCCGTTCACTTTGAACAAGGCAATGAAATGATAATGTGTAATTGATTTATGTTAACATTGAAACACTTAGTAGTTTCATGATTAGGTTGAGCCTGATATAAATGATATCTACACTTTTATTTTACTAGATAAGTCCTAGTTCTTAACTGAAGTGAGAATAAATATGGAATATAAAGTTTTACTTGAAAAGTAAGCCCAAAAGTCAGGAAAGAAATGAGAGTTGTATTGTAAATGAAGCAAGTCATGTGGTTTGTTGCAGCTCTAATTAGGGGTTTGATTGTTCTTTGAGCACATTCCATTTCTGTTATGCAAATATAGAACATTTGCATAACAGAAATCAACATCCTACCAGTTTTGCAAAGAATGCATTTTACCAACAATGGGTTAATATGATGGTTATACTTTTACTAAATTATTCAGCCAAAAGTTGCTTTATAAGTATATTATGAAAATATTTCAAAATCATTTATTTGAAAAAGTATTTTAAAATTGTGTTGATAGTAAAATAAATGAAATGTGAATAAATTTGAAAATGAAATCCAATGTTCCAGAAATCAACATATTTTTATTTGAATACATTATATTTCCATTGACTGTGGACATTCCTGTTACCTAAATGACAATCATACATCTATTTATCATAACCTTCATGTTTTCTTCTCCATGTACCAGATTCCTCCATTCCTTCTCTTTATAAAACTGCATCAGAAAAAGGCCACAGGAAACTTTTCTCCTTAACTATTAATATATCTTTCTAATTAGGTTTTGTTATTAATCATGTATTAGCATTTAAAGGAAATTTTATTTTCTGACTATGAAAAGTAAATATTGTTATAGAAAAAAATATGCTATTGTGAAAAGTATTGCTGTTCTCATTGAGTCCCTGCAATCATGATATATAAAATTTTGAGTTTATGCTGCTATTTGTCTTAACATGTTTTCTATTAATGACTCCTTAAAGTAGATAATGAGAATTACTACAATATAGTTGGAATCAAAGCAAATCGATTATTTTTAAATACTTTTTTTAAATTTGTCTTCTTAGTATTAGTCTTTCAGTGTATTTCTCACCACTAAAAACTTAAAAAAATAGTTTTGCTTACCAAAAATTATTATGCACTGTGATATAAACAAGAATTATTTAACCATCTTCTTTTCTTAGAAATTTAATTTGGTCTCCGATATTTTATGTTTGTAGTTTAATGCAACTATGAGCATCTGTTCATATATACGGTTTGCTGAACTTTAGGACTATTTGATTTCCAATTCCTGGTGTGTGAAAGTAACCACAACTGATATTTTTCTATGAATATAAGTAAAGTACAAGAGTTGAGCTCTTGGCAATCAGATTAGACAAACTCATGGTCAATGATTCCCTGTTAGGGCCAGTCATATATTTCAATCTTTGCATAGTTACAAAATAGAAATTATGAACCATATCCAGAGGAAATGTTCATTTTTTAACTGTTATATGGGTTGCATATGCACAAGTTTTATAAAGGACTGGTTGATAGATATTTCATTTTAATCCTTAATGAGTATGTTTGCATTTTGACACTTGCTGTTCACAAAGACAAAGTTCAATAGATAATTAAGTTGTAGCAGGCATTTGAAATGAATTGGAGAACTATATGTTAGAGGATAAAAGAAAAGTTCACATATGACTTACTAATGCGTTGATATATTTAGTGTAAAGTTCCATTGAATATAAATTAATCACCTCTGTGAGTTGCAAATAAATTCTTCTATTTTCTGTTTTATATTTTTTTCTATGTAACATCAAAACTATTCTGTGATTTGGCAGGAAGTTAGAATATTTAATAATTTTAATTTATTCAGTCAAAATAAGTGCAGTCAGTTAACTCAATCAAAAATTTCACCTCCATTATGCCATGAATTTTGGGGAACTTGACTATCCCTAAAATTTTTAAGGACGATATATTAAGACAAAAGATATATATTTAAAAGGACAAAATTTATTATGGTATTTGATTTTTAGGATTTTTGCAACCAAAATATCTACCTAGTAGCAACATAAAGCATAAGGTTAATGTGATTTAAGTGAGACCTAAATTCATCTTCTTGCCTATATAATGTTAAAGAAGGTGGTTTATCTAACCTAAAATATTCTTACAAGTCTGGGTAATTATTTCATTTTATGACATTACTTTTGGAGGAATTTTGCCTAATGCAATTCCATTAAGAGAATTGCTAACATACAATATATGTAAAGATTAAAAGGTGAAGCTTATCCTCCCCTTTTGCAATTATAAGACAGTACCTTAGAGTTAATGCATTTCTGTGACTTTTTTTAGATGTATTTTTTTCTAAATTCATGAGTGTCAAAAGTAGATGACAAGGATGTGTGAAACTGTGTCCCAGTTTGAACAAGCTATAGGATATCATTTGATCTTCATTCCAGATCAAAGAAGGTGCCATTTTTATTCTAGTTATAATTAGAAAACTTGGTTGCTGCACAAGGTCATAGAAATACAGAGATAAACATTTCTCTTTTCATCCTACAGCCTCTTCTCCCACCCCCCACAAGAGAAGTTTCTCCTTAACCTCTGCAGGTGTTAGATTTCTGTCAGCAAAATGTGTAGCTTTTACTTGACCTTTTTTAGGGAATCTTCTAAATCTAAAATTCTATTGATTGACTTTATAAAAACATAATGAGCTTAAAAGCTTATATGAAGAGTCAGCTGGAGGCAACAAACATACTGCCAGGTCAGAGTTCTGCCTTGCTCTGTCATAGAAATTATGTGACCTTAGGTTCCCAAGCAGTTACCTTTAAAAGATGGTCTCACTCTCTCGTAGATGTGTTTTCTGTCTTTTACCCATGATGATAATGTAAATATTTCAGTTTCTTCTCAGAGGAAAAAAAAAAAAAAACGAAGCTATGTGAATTCTATATAATGTCATTTTGTAACACTGTTTTCATTACTTTTAGTAATTATTTCCTAGAGCCATATTTTCAGATGTTGAATATGCTTCTTTTTTTACATATAGAAACACAGGACCCTAAGTCTCATATGTATACACATGTTTAGGTTACCATTAGTGTTTCCTTTCTTGGATTTTAATCTTCTCATTGTTAAAATAAACCTAATAGTTTTAACAGTAATAAAGCACTCTGCATTTTCAATATTATATTATCAACTAAATGAATATCATTAGAAGCATTAATTAAGAATTCCCTTAAAATGATCATTAAAAGTCATGAATCAATTTTTTTTACATTAATGCTCAAATTTATGTACTTATAATTAATAGTGTTTTCAGCATTATAAATACAAATGAGTAATATCTATAATTTCAGTTACTTCCAGATTAATGCCTGTCTGGTGAAATTCATAGCCATGAAGTGTTTCATATTTTTCGGTTGACTCTTATATAGTAGGTAGAGGTATATTTAGATATAATCTCCCAAGTCCCTATCCCTCACCCTTATTTTGACTAACACTGCTCACAAACTTAAATATGAAGTTGATTTGTATTATCTCTGTAATAACACAGCTTTTATAATGATGATACAAAATACCCCAAATTGACAGTATTGCTTAACCAAACACCAGGAAAATACAAGGAATCATGTATATATAAAAATATGTGTTTATAAAGTAGACATACTGATGGCAAACAGATTATATGTGAAAGAAATCAAGAAGATTAACTAGAATAAGCAGGCAGTCATGACAGAGGAGATAGGAAAAAATACCATATGAAGATGATAGAAAATTTAAAGTTAGACCATGTAAAATCCATAGGATTGATTGGGGCACATAATAGAAGATGAGGAGATGAAGAACATAGAGAAGAGGTGAAAACGATAACTAGAGCAAGATAGTGGAGGGAAAAAAAAAAAAAACTAAAGAGAGGTTCCTACTCTGACCTACTCTAAAATATTACAAAAAATAAATTTTGCCAGCAAATTTAGCATATGCATGATGCATGTACATAAGGCCAAGAAAACATGTCAAACATGCACCAAATCTGCCTATCAGCCAGCTTATATTCACATAATAGTATACAAATGCTTTATGAAGTTTTTATTCACTTCTTAAAGGATCACTTTAATCATTATGTAGTTATATTTTCCTTACCACTTTGCTCACCTGAGAATGGTAACATTTATATCCTCTCCTCCTTGATGACTTGTGAATACCTTACCCCTATTTGCACTCCAGCTTTTATTCTGCATAGCAAATTAAATTCACCTTCAGCTAATGGACTTTAATGTAACACATACTAATCTGTATGTATATAAAATTTGAATAAATGTAATAGAGTAAAAATGAAAACAATAAGCATTTATAAATCAGAGATATTTTATGGAGATGAGAGGGGGAATGGGATTTGAACTGGGGTGGGAAGAATGTACTGGACTGTGGTGATGGCACACGGCTGAACTGGTGATAGGAGACCCATGGGGATTACAACTGAGATGGAAAAAATTCCACAAAATGAAGAATAATGTAAAAAAATGTTAAAAATTATAGAGTAAATGATTACAGAATACCAAAGACTGCCAAGATGTCAAGCACATGGTTTGTACATTATCAAGTACAAAAATTATCAAAAATAGATTATTTTTCGCTTACTCCAAAGTCAAGTGATAGACATAGTAATGGATGAGATATAAAAATGTGAAATAAAAGCCCATATTCTATACACAAATAATGGTTTTAAAAATATGATCATTTTCACAAAAGAAATTTTACTTATTTAATGAATATTTTCTGGTCAATTTAATCTGTACTGTGTATATGTACAGATCAATATGTATGACATTAAAGTTCATTAGCTGAAGGGGAGTTTTCTTTGGCATGCAGAATAAGAATAAAAACTGGGGCCCTCCCTGGTGGCTCAGCAGGTTAAAAGCACAGCACTAAGAAGCTTAAGTCACTTCCTCATGAGTTCGATTCCCGCCTGCCCCGGAGGTGACCACATGGTGAGGCAGACCTCTCCTGACCCACCCGCTGCTCCCCTCAGCAGTGTACTTTGTCGATCTGCCTGTTCTGCTCCCCACTCTATCTCTGGTGAGTCCTCTCACCCTCCGCATCTCTGGCCTGTACCCCAGTTCTGTATGAATAAATAAATAAATCTTTAAAAATAAAGAATAAAAACTGGAGTTAAATAGAGTAAGGCATTCAGAAGTCATCAAGGAGAGGACAATATCAATGTTACCCTCAGTCAAGAGACCAGATTTCAGAAATTGAGCATTTTTTAAGTTTTTTTCCCCTTTGTTGTCTTTGCAGTACCCTTAATATTAAATACATCATTAGAGGAGTGACATAGGAAACCTACATTTGCCAAAGGCTTAAGACAAAGTGCATGAACAGCTTCAAATTTTGCCATAAAATCATTCATGACTTGAATAAAGGCAAATACGGGTGATGTTTTAGAAGTCAGCGTTTGCTGGTCCTTTAAAAATTCCTTATTTGACTCAGCATGAAAGCATATACTGACATACTGAAAACCTTTCAAATGTATGCCATGAAATATAGAAAGTGCATAAGTTATTTTATCTAATATAATAATTAAGCTCTGCACATTCTGTTAAGTACACCAGTATACTTACATGTTTAGTCATATTTAAGTAAATGACTTGTGTTGACCTCAGAGCAAATAAAATTTCTTATATGCCACAAATAGAATGTAAAAACAGTGTTGCACAAATATGTAATTCCATATGTCTTTCAATTACAATTTTGACAAATGAAATTTTATGTGTGTATAAAATCAAATCTGTACATATATATATATATACCAACTCAATAAAATATACATCAACTCAATACAATATGCTTTCATATAATTTATGGGCAAAATTATTAGAGCTGTGCTATACATATGTATCTAGAGAGAGAGAGAGCTGATATTGTGGAATAAAATATAGGGAAATGATAGCCATTTAACCAATATTCAGTAAGCTCTTGAATGCCTACTGTATTTGCGGTTAAATTCATCTGTATGCTAACAACATCCTCATGATATGTTTAACACTCATTTGCCTCCTTAACTATCACCCCACTTTTCAGCAGATGCCTCTTCAAGTTTTTCTCTTTCTTTCTCAAACTTACTCCATAATGCAAAATCACCACTAATTTTTCATTAATTTTGCTAACATCATTAATGCCTTCGACAATGTGAAACCCATATTTCTATATCCTGTTTGACAAAAGAAGAATATTATGCCTACTCCCTCCAGCCATGGAAACTTCAATCTTAACTCTTCTTCAGTCAAACAGACCATTCCTTAACTGACTTTATTCCTTCTCTTCTTATTGATTGGTGCCAGTGGAATCCTCATGTCTGTTTGTGGACCCCGTTCTGCTTGTGATCCAATTTTTTGCAGCATCACAACTTTAAAAGTTGTCATCTATATGCTAATAACACTCACATTTATATGACTTGCTCAGACCCTTCCCTTGATGTCTATTCAATATGTCTATGTGGATGGCTAAGAGACATCCCTATTTTAATAAGTTCAAAATTTGTCTTCTAATTCCCATTCCCACAATTAACCTCTGGTAGTCTTTCCCACCTCCAGTATTAGTCACTCAAACTTTGCAGTTACTTGGACCCAAGGTTCTTAAATTCTTTCCTTTCATATGCCACGTACTTACTACACATTGATGGCCTTAATGACTCTATTTTAAAATATATGAATGCTTAGAATTTATATTTTAATACCTACAAGATTTGTACTTTCACACAAGCTACCACCATGACTATTTTTTAATGTAACTTCAAAAGCCACATACCAATCTACAGACCCTATTATACAAACTTGTGACCCAAAATCCACTGTCAACCCAGAAACTAGAATGCTCCTGTGAAAACATTAAGTTAGAGTAAATCATTTTCCTTCTCAAAGCTATCAAATTGATTTCCATCTCAATTCAATAAAAATAAATATCTAATAAAAATATCAAAATGGGACAATTTTACCTAAACAAACTATCTCCAGCTACTTTTCCAACTTTGAAATTAACTCTGTCCACACTGGCCTCTTAACTTTTCCTAACACATATATACTCTTGCCTCAAGCTTCTAACGCTGTTATGCTTGTTTGAAGCAGTTTTCTGAAATATCCCAATAGATAACTTTCCTTCAAATGACATGAAGAAAGCTTTCCCATCATTTAACACTATAGTCACTAATCACCACTATCAGAATTTATAACCTGCTTTCCTGCTCATTTATTTTCATAGCATTTATCATCATATAATGTACTATATGATTTGATTTTTTTAATATTATCAGATCCCCCAATTTTAAAAGGCTCTGTGTGTACTGGGCTTTTGTGTAGGATAATTTCCTGCTGTAGTAGCAATTTAGAACAGTTCCTCACATATTACATGTGTTGCATTAAGCAATGTAAAATAGTAGGCAAGAAACTACAGGCACTAGCTCAAAAACAAAGTTAAAGACAGTATTTTTTTTTATTTTACCATTTTGCTGTTTGTCAAACAGACACATAGCAAATTTCAATAATTTGCCTAAGGAAAGAGAGCTAGTATGTTGCAAGTGTAAAACATGCAAATTTAGATTTGCCTGCATCTAGGGCTTATAATTTTTTATTGAGCTGTATTTACTTCCTATTAAGTTTTGTAACAAAATAGTTTAGTTGTTAATTAAATACAGTATGATGTGCTTAGTCATGGAATTGTATTTAAACTTGGAGTCAAATTTTGCCATAAAATTGTTGAAGTTGTTTAACAGATCTAAAATGTAATCCAGTCAGTTTCTTAAAATACAGTTGATATTAATAGGCTAATTGTGTGAGATCTAAGCAGATAAAAAAGTATACAACATATTTTCACATTGTGAATATTTTACAAAGAATTTGATTCAATTAATTCGGTAAAATACAATAGAAAATAAGCTTTTCTTCCATGAAGAACTCATAAAACTGTCATCTTTAGTCAAGCCATTACCAGGCATTTACTGAATACCTCCAGTAGTCAGATCTATTCTAAATTTTGGGAAAAAAATAAACAACATAGGAGAGTTCCCAACTCAGTTCATAGTGGAGAGGACAGAAATAAAGAGATGACTACACTGCATCTTGATAAAGGCTATGAATGAAGAATGAATAAGTGGAAAGGTAACATTCATTTTTAAAAGCTAAGAGTAAAAGAGAAAAACTTTTTTGACATAATATAAACCTAAACTATTACATATTTATATGATAAAATATTTATGGGGCATGAGATTGCACTGCAGATATAACCATCTTACAAAGTGAATACCAGACTCTTAACTTACACAGATTTTTCTCTGATTTAATGACTGCAAGTGAAGTCTATGGATTCTATAATATCATCTCACTTTATTTTTACTTGGCTAGAGCATTAATTACATTTTACTGTTATACATTACTTTGATACTTCTGTTTTAAAAAATATTTATTTATTTATGCATACAGAGCTGGAGTATAGACCAGAGGTTCAGGGGCATTGAAAGGATTCACCAGCAATAGAGTTGGGAACAGACAGGCAGACTGATGAAGCAGACTAATGAGAGGAGAAGCTGCTGTGATAGGAGAGGTCTGCTGTGCCCTGTGGGTCAGCTGCCTGGCGGGGTATCAAACTGGTGCTGAAGCAGCTGCGGCTAGCTTCATAGTGCTGCACTTTACGCATTGCACCACCAAGGACAGCCCTACTTTGGTACTTCTTATTTTTCTAGTGGACTGTAAGCAGATTGAGAACAGGTATGCTTTTTTTTTTTTTTTTCCTGTTGTGTATCTCCACTGTGATTATCCGTCTTTAAACATCAAAAGCATTCAATAATGAGTGAATGAAGTGTTGAACTTTGTTACTCAGACACAGCATAAAGATGTAATCAGAGCATAAGGCATTGATTTAATTAAAACTTGTGAAATAGTTGTATAATCAGCAAAGTTCATAAGAGACACAACTATGCCCCATAATTGTGCTTTCAAAGTGTTATTTATGCCCCAGAATGGTCAGTAAGATCTTTCAAAATGATGAATTCCTCTGATTTTAGAAAATCTCTACTGTAGCATCATTTTTATCACTTATTCTGGCAGAATGTTAAACATTTGCTTTGCTTTTCAGCTTTCCTTATTTGAAAAAGAATTATCATTTGAATATAAGGGTAAAATGATTATTAGAATATTTTATGGAAGACTTTCAGTGTCTCTCAGTAATGTGTTTATACATCAGTTCTGGTAGCTAAATATTTAAATGACTTAAGCTTAATATATACTTTGTCAACTTTATAGTATGCATACAGTCACGCAATATGAAAGTGCACATAGGTTGACTTGATCTTTTAAATTGTCATATTGGCCCTAGAGGAGAAGCTCTATGATTTTTGGAAAATGTGTCAAATTCTAGGGACAGGTACCATAAATCAAAAATCTATAACATTTTAGAAACTATTGGGATAACAGCAAGTAAAAAACAGAATATGACATGTAAGAACATTTTAGACAATCAGGTGCTGCCATTTGTATTTTAGCTTTTATATATTACAGCTTGAGACAGCTTTACCATAATACTAGTTCTATGGTAAATTATTTGATTTTAGATTCCATTTAATATATCCATCCTGTTAAGCTTAATATTTATTTTGCTATTAATGTGCTTTTAAAATATAGGTGCATTGTTTAGAATCATAAAGCTTTGTTCTTTAGACATACAAGCAATGGTTTCTGCATTCTACATGAAGAATGATAAAACAGTGGTTACCCATCACTTTATTCATCTTGTTTATTCAAGATTACATTAGATCTACACCACAAAATTTGGCTACAAAGAGTTGCTTAACTATTTATATTTTACAAACATATGCACAGATATTTTATTACCTGCATGCCCCAGTGCTGTGACTAAGAGAGTGACAGAAAGCAGTACTTCACAGTTCTTGCGCTGAATCAAAAGCATTTCTGACTCAGGGGTTGGAAGGTTTTTAAATAGCTGTTTGCATTTAAAGCTATAAGACAAACATATCCTTTTTCCATCATCACTCAAAGATTCTATTCAAAACTATTAATGATTACACATTGGTCAATGTATTTTGCCATGCAATGGTTGTTTGTCTTAAGGCTGGACAATAATTTTATTTGACACTCTGATCATTTGTAAGTGTCAGGCATTGTATAAAAGAAAAACAAGAGAACAATGTTTTATTAAATATAACTCCACATAATTGGCATTCTTATGATACTGTGTGAAGCTATTTGTACTAGTGACATCTACTATTTATCTAGGATATATGCCTTTATGATTATAAACAAATAAGTGGGAAAAGAAAAAAAACAGCTCAGTTGTAATTGGCAGTTTACTTGTGTGTACTTAACAATGTTAATCTATGATTCTCTCATGAGTGAAGTATTCCGTTATGTCATACTTGTGTGTTGTGTATACAGCAAGCACCACATATCCATTCACCCCTGATTTAAATAAACTCATAATCTTGTCCAAGTGGTATAATCGTTTAATCTGTATGGTTAGCATAAAGCAAGAAATTTAGGCTAACTGCCCAAGAGTCCTCTAAGTAATAAAAATCTATTAATTGTATTATGCTAGCATTGTATGTTGATTCTCATGATGGAATTTTTGTTTATAAAAAGATAAACCAGACTTTAACATTTCATTTTGTATTTTTTAAATTAAGTCACTAAGTACTATTTAATAAATGCTTTTTATAGAAAGCATAAAATATTTAGTGAAAGATAAACTTTGGTTCACTGGGGCCTGAATAAAGATTTCTTTATAGGACGACTACCTCTCCCCAGTGAAATAGTTCATGGAGGGTTACAAGGTATTACTTTATTTTGTCAAAGTGAACTTATGTGAAATGTTAATGTCAGTAGGCATAACTGGTATACATGAAAATTTCAGAATACTTAATTTGAATGAGTTTTTCTTAGTGTTAGATAACATGAAGCCACATTATAAAGCTTGAATATATTTAGACTCATAATCCCAAAAACTGACTGAAAATCATTTACAGATACAGTGCTTTTCATTAGATGTATAATGTATGTTCTTTTTTCTAAATGTTATTCTTTCTTAATAGGTAAAGGATTACTGTAATGACTTCTTATTTCCTAAACAGATGTTATCCAAAATACTGATCAATGCATTCAATTTATATTAAAGTGAATGTAGGAAACGTAGTACCCATTCTTTAAATTTCCATAATTTCACATCAACTAGATGGTAGTAGAAATGATACTACTCTTTTTGATCTCCATTAGTTATCTTTCTGAATTCTATGCTTTCTTGCTTTCATTGCAAATTGATTACAATGAATTTTCAAATGATTACTTGTCTTGTGGATGGCAGGTAAATGACCTAGGATGTCAGAATAGGGTTAGAAATTGAGTAAACAAAACAAGACTAAAAGTTTTTCCATCAAAATGAATTAGTTAGTCCCCTATTTTCTGCAGTAAGATCTAGTGAATTAACTTTTCTCTCCCAGTGAACCTCAAGTAACAACTAGAGACTAATTCTTGGTATATTTGGTCTGTGTTATATAGGGAACATGGTAGGAGATTCTGGAGTAAATTATTTTTGATATCCCATATATAATCACAATCTAATGTATATGTCTTATCACACATTTCAAAAAATAAATGAAAACAAATATATCATTATATCCTTGTTAGAAACCAGGGGGAAAGTATTATTTTTTAACCTACTATAATGTTGCACACAAATATACACATGTACACACAAATGCAATGTATGTGTATTTCAAATTATGGAAAGAAGTTGAACAATAGATTAGGTCATCTTACCAGGCTAACTCTTTAAACTTCAAATTAAAATTGCAGATTATGTGATAAATAAATGAGAAAAAAAGTTAATAAAATAATTTTGTAGAGTAAATCACTTATTTTCTACAAGTTTGAAATTCCATGAAACTTGATATGTACATTAAAACCTTACAATTTGGAAAGGTATGATTATAAAATTGTGACTTTAGGTTTAGTTATACTTTCTTATAAAAATCATGATATATAATCAAAGTAAATGTACTAAAACTATAGTTTTTTATATTCAGAATAACATTAAATAACTAATTAAACTTGTGTGAAAAGTATAAGGTAGAAAGAACATGCATTTTCAATTTAAATTACTCTGAATTTGAATTCAGGTCAACTATTTGGGCAAATTTCCTGATGTCCTAAATTCTTTCTTAATCATAATTAACTGAAGTGTTTTAAAGGTTAAATAAACAATGAGGATAATCTAATTCTTTTTAATAAACTCTGGACTCTGTTCAATATATTTACTCTGGATGTAAATTGTGAACCAAAAAGACAAGTAGATAATCAAAAACTAATTAAAACCTACAATTACATTTTTAAAAGTACAAATTTAAAAGAGTACAAATTATTTTGCAAGATATGGAGAAAAGTAGATGGTGGCCTTTTCACTCACTTACATTAATATATTATATATATAATGAACTTTTAAATGGAATAATTTAAAGATTTTTCCATCTTATTCAGAAATAATGTGAATGCTTCTATAATTTGAGAATTAAAAAAATGGCAGCATGTAGGAATATACAATTGACAAATGAAATTACATCATGCTCAATAGTGGTTATACTAACATACTCTAGACAAGGAAAGATAGTTCAATAAGTATTCCTTAACCATCTGTATTTGGCATTTTTATAAATGTTTCACAAAACCTTCCTGTTGATGCTAACCAGATCTAACAATTTTGTCTCTGAAAACAGACATAGTTTTGTTGCGCAGCATCTGAACCACACTTCACTTCCTTTGAAGTAGAGACTGCTGGCATGTCATACACTCCTTCTGGTCTACAAGCTCATTGTCTTATTACTCTTTGAACCTCTCCAAGTGCTGGCACCAGCAATATTTAAACTGTTGATTTTTGGTAATTTATTCACTGATGAATAAATTAATTGCCAATTTTTAGCTTTTGTTATTCTGTGCACAGGCTGGTGTCTTTAAAATGAGATTTTATTTAATTTATGCAACAATGTATATTTTAAATATCTTTAAATCCATTTTGTATTAGGGACACATTAACACCGGTCAATAATTTAGCTATTAATGTGACGTGTCATTGCACCAGGGATCCATCCTGTGAATGGATGATATGGAAGTATTTATTTACAAGAGTTTTTAAGTACTTATGTGCAGTCCAAAGCACTCAATTTCTAAGCTAAATGCTTCACTAGTTCACTCTCAGGAAAGTCTATATGATTTTGGCTTTAAATGAGAGAGCAAGGCATCCTCACATCCAACTTGAAATAACAGTTGCATTTTGCACTGTTTTCTCATGTGTTTCTGTTGCTCAAATAACTCATTTCTTTTTTAGCATGTGGCAATTTCTAAGGTTACCATAGCATTATTTTCTCTGATTCTTCAAAAAGTAGTGGAATTATTAGGAAATATTATTAAAGTCCAATTTATAGATTAAAAAATCCAAGGCTTGAGGAGTTTCAGCTTCTTTGCCCAAGGATTCATTTTCTCTGTAAGTAGCAGAATGAGAAATTATACCCAAGCTTCCAGTATTACACTAAGTGATTTTGCCCTTTCATTCTCTTCTGTTTAATATGATATAATAACAACACTACTCTAACAACATCAACAATGGCTATTTAAAGATAACTAGAAATAGAACAATTTGCATAGAGGAACATTTTTTGATGTCCTGAAATTCTGTAGAAATACATAGATGTTGTTATATTTTATTTTGTTTTTGTTCTTTGGCTTTGTTTTAAACTACCTCTTAGTTGTCTTGAAGGTTTCCCAAATGCTTTTAATACATACTGTTGTTTAAGTAAATTAAAAAAAAAAAAAAAAAGACAAACACTTGTACTGAGCTATCAGCCTTTGTTCACTGACAGAGCTTTTAAAAAAATCATTCTTTTGTACTCTGTAGCAATTCTCCCATAGATCACCCCAAGAGATAATCCTTGGATGAAATGTCAGGGGCAGTTCCACTTTCGGAAGTTGTCCTGTTAAGCAGATGTGATTTACTGCACATAGTTCTTATTTACGTTGTCACAAAACTTCCCTAACAATTAGTGTGATGCTTACCTATAATTTTATGAAAAGGAATCTCAGCGACACAGTTAGCATTTGGTTATAAGAGTCATTTGAAAGCTAAACCTGAGCCAAAAATAGCATTTCAAAATTTAATGTATACTAGGGTTCCACAGATAACAAAATTTCAGCTTTTAAAATGTGAAAGTTAACATTTATTTCTTTATAATTAGTTTGTTAGAATATAAAACTAGATAATTAAGTCTAAATACATATTACTTATGTCATGTGCATTTTTTTTTAAAAGATTAATTTATTTGTGCATACAGAACTGGGGCACAGGCCAGAGGCTCAGGGGCGGTGAGAGGCTTCACCAGAGACAGAGTGGGGAACAGAACAGGCAGATCCACGAGGTACACTGCGGAGGCGAGCAGCGGGCGGGTCAGGAGAGTTCTGCCACGCCATGTGGTCACCTCCGGGGCAGGCGGGAATCGAACTCATTGCGCAAGCGGCTTTAGATTCTCAGTGCTGTGCTTTAATCCGTTGCGCCACCAGGGAGGGCCTGTCATGTGCATTTTTAACATGAAGTGACAAATATATATAATAAATCGTTTCTTCATTTCAAAAACAATTTCACACTGCTCTTAACTCTTTAACATTAATTCCATAGATATATTATTGTCATATTTTCTCTTCAGCCACTATTAAATTAGCATAGATTTTATTAATTATATTTTACTTGATAACAGTTCATGTTCCATTTACATATTTTATGTAGTCATCATAAACATCTTTCCTGCTGCAATGAAAATATTATACTAGTAAATGCATGGTTAATTTATTGATGTTCCTCCCAGAGTAATGGATTCCAGATTATTTTAACTCAGAATTTTCATGAAAAATGAAGCATAGTAAAAAAAAAAATAATAGATCAGTGAAAACAGCTATAGGTGATTCAACATATTGCAGGACAATTTCATTGTATTTTTTAAAAACTTATATAAAAAGGTGTACAACTTTAAAAGATCTGGCTATTTGTGAAATAATTAATTTAAAATATAATAAAGTTGAGGCAAAGCCAAACTTAAAAAAAAAAATGGTCCTTGAAAGCCGACCATAGATCTGAGGCATCAAGGAGGGGAACAGAAAGGGGGAAAGAAAGCAGAAGGAAGAAAACAAGGGATTAGGAGAACACAATGGATATGGTAAAGGATTATGGTTACTTAGTGGTAGAGGAACTATTGTGATATGGTGACCACACTTGAGGGGATGAATCTTATATATTGAAAAAAAAAAATGGTCTAGACTAATGATACATTATTCATTATAAATATAGATATAGGTGTGTGTGTATGTATGTGTGTGTGTGATAAACTAATCTCATAAATCTTATAAATTCAGGAATATATGAAAAGGAATATTCACAGTTTTTGCATAGCTTGAGTACTTTAAAAATTACTTCATTGCAATATTACAGGTAAAAATAATCAAAATTATATGTGAAGATAGTACTATTTCACATTCTAAAATTTTCAAGGACCAAATAAATAAATAAATAAATAAATAGAAAATCATCAATTTAAACAGAACTTTCATTCTTAATTATAGAAAATACAAAAAAGATATTTTACCTTTCCAACAGATCACAACTACAAAAACATGGCATACTGAAACATGCCATCTGAGGTAATTAAGGAGCTAATATTCATCAAGGAATTAACACAATTGGGAACCTTTACACTTTTAAGTTTGAAGATTCAAAGGTTATTTTTAAATGCAACTTGATATTTGGTCTAAAAGTCATGTATAGATTCAAACAGACATTGGTGTCAAAATTGGGGTAGGGATTAAATTACCCAATAATTCAAAATGACACAAATGCTTTATCCACACCCTCAAAAAAAAATCCTACCAATTTATATATATGCATTAACACATCTGAACTAATTCAACAAATATTTTTAAAGAGCACTGTGAACCAAGTTAAAATACTTTAACCAAGTTAAAATACACTGCATATGACAATTATTCTTTCATTAAGGAACTTATAGTTGATTAGGAGATATTAGTCTTTAAAAATATTTGCATACTTAAACATGTAATCACAAATTGTGATGTATGCTAGAAGAAAAAGTTGAATTATGTGGTGTATATCCTTATTTTATACTTCATTGATTCAATGCTGCCATAACTTTTGTTGATTGCAGAGGTTGGTATAAGTCATTGAAGATTTTACAGTACAGATAAATTAAGCTATGTTCAACATACACCCTCCAAACAGCTGTAGCCCAGGTAACATCCTAAGTAGATAAATAAAATTGTAATAGTTACTTCCCAAAAGTTGTGTTCCATGAGTATAGTTACCTCATTAAGTTACTTTAACCAAAGAAGGAAAAGTTTAAAAGTTAATGTTACAATAAAGAATAAATGCAGATATAAAATTCCCTTTAAATTAAAAAGTAAAGTGTGTTTAGGGAAACATTGCTAAGTAACTCTGTACATGTTGCTAATTACACTAATTATTATTTTGTCACATTTATTACCTTCATCTTTCATAGCATAAATAATTAAGTGACAAAGCAGGTTTTATATTGTGATCAAACAACATTCTGTTATATTCCCTCTACTGATGTCGTCAAAGAGAGTGGTCACAGTTTTTGTAGTAAAGAACTTGTAAGTTGAAAAGTAGAAAAAATGTCTCAGTTTAAAGAATATAAGTCTAAGGCCTGGATGGACTTGATAGCATGGGTAAAGATATGCAAAGAAAGACTCCCATAAGAAACTAATTTAACACAATTTATAATGTCTGTGGCACATGGATGCTCTTTTTAGTACTTCCATTGTAACTCTTGCTTATTATCACAAGATCCTGCAGAGGCAACAGAAAGCTTTACATAGGGTCTTCTCAGTCAAAGAGGAATTCTATTGTGATTGAGCTTCTTTTAACTCTGTTAAGTGCTGAACAGCAGCCAGCTGAAATAAGAAGTCCTTGAGTCTCAGACAATTATGTTACTGATTTTGACACAGGAATCAAATTGTGTATAAGTGAACAGGTATGTGCGCATGTGTGTTTAAAACATACAGTGGTCATTCTCTGGAAATACCCTGTCTCGTGATAAAAAAGATTGAGTAGATAAAACAATCAAACTAAGCCAGGAAAGGCTTATATCATCCAAAAATATAAGAAATGAAAAATGACTACCATACACAAAAATGGTAAAATGAAATCAAATGACCTTCTTTCCATGCTCAGTGGTGCAAAGCTTATGTTTGTACCTAACTTTTCAGCCTAAGGGAGATGGGAAACTGTTTTGCATCTGCCTTGCAGTATAAATGAAGCACACCTTTTCTGATACTGAATGAATTTATTATTGTACACATTTGATAACAAGATGCAGAGTTGTTTGACCTAGCAGATACCATTTTTGAGCCATCCATTATCTTGACAGCCTGAAACCTGTTTGAGACAATTGATATTTGAGATTGATAGTCTGTTTGGCAGTCATTCCTAGACATTGTCTAAGCTCTGGCCCTCTATCTACTTGAGTCACTATAAATTAGATTTCTAAACCACAAAACACCACAGACAGTATTATGTAACACTTGGCTATTAGATTTCATCTGTGAATAGTGATAGCCATATAAAACATATCCATGTATCTTTTTATACCTATTCAAAGCATTGCACAAAATGTAAGACCATTTTTCCATTTTTCTTCTCCAGATATCCACACAAATAATTAATTCAGTGTTTTTTTAATACTAAGAAAACACTATTGTCTCTCAAATAATTATGTGCTGCTAATTAATCATCAGATACACATTTCTCATCATTTCTTGAGCCTTCAGGGTAAGAAACTCTAACTTTATGTTCAGAACTACTTTAGGTTTTCTTTCCGCATCTTGTGTTTTTATTTCCATTGTTTAATCACTTTACTGTCTTCTCATGACATTATCCAAAACCAAGAAAAAATATTTCCCTCATATCTCTTTCTACTTTTGATGAGGAACAAAATTTTCCCAGATGCATATTTTCCACAGCTGTGGGTTGATGGTCATGATCTCCAGGCAAGAAGAGACTAAAAATCAGGTTTTGTGACATTTTCAGTTCTATCAATGGTGGGAGACCGATACAGGAAGTAGAAAGACCTGGTATTCGTACCCAAAAGCAACTGGCAAATGGGATTGAAGAGGAATGTTTAAAAAAAAAGCATTAGTGTGACCCTAATGAAATGTTGAAATAAACTATATTTACATCAGCAACTTTGATTAAAACTGCATCATTTTAATTTATTATTTTCTTTTTATTATAATGTTAAAATTGCAAATGGTTAATTGGTTATCACTTATTGCTGATTCATTTTCAGGTTATTTGTATTTGATTGTCATTCACTACTTTGCCTTTTGAAGAAAGATTAGAAAGCAAGTCTGTTTGAACTCTGCATGCATTTTTGATTGTTGATGCCATTTATGCATAGTGTGAATTAAAATATGCTTGTATTTTTTTTCTTTCTTTGATGCTTGTTTTTATATCCACCAAACATGGCTCTTTGTTACTGCATTGTTTCATCTCTTTGTTTCTATTTTATATATGCAGAGAAAAAAGATTAACAGATTTTAAGAGATTTACTTAACCAAAAGATGAATCTTTTTAAAGTTGAAAAAAATCAAATACATTTTATTAGCAGGCAGATTTTAAAACAAAAAGAACACTACGAATATATTTAGAACTCGTCAGGTCTAAATGCTTCTTCCCGTCCTTTCTGGACTATGAGCATCCTGGTGGTGGGTGCGGGGTGGTTCTTAAGCCTCTGAATCACATACTACACTTTATGAATGTCACTTCAACATTCATCTTTGGACTTCACTTAAGGAAACATTAGATAGTGTGGACCTTACTGTCTTTTTTTTTTTTTTTTAACCAAAACTCTTTCATGATCCATTGATACTTCACACCAGAGAAAACTAGCTTATAGAATTAATTTCTAAGAATTTAGCATTTATATTTTTTCTACGTAATGTTCATGCTAAACTATATTTATCAAATTCAGGCTATTCTAAATAACTCAAGGGTTCACTAAGTATTTAATATTTCTAAAGTTAGTGAATACTAGAATTCTCAAAATATGGCATTATCAATTTAATTGGTTATGAAAGTGCAATAATCACTGATGATAGAGCCCAACTTTATAAAATACACCAGTTTTTCAGTTTACATAAATTAATAATTTATTTTGTACTCAGACACACTTATTGATCTATAATTAAAGGGCCTCCAGAAGTTATTTTTAAGCAGCTTTACATTCCAAAATGTAGCTGAAGTTTTAAATGCAGGAAAATCTTATATTTTTGAAGGGAGATTAAAATGTTGTATGTATACTCTCTAATACATCACTCTATGTAGATTATTTTAAATTTCCATTGTGAGATTTTGCAGTTTGTTTTCCTGTTCTAATAATTTTATTTTTAAAAAGATTTATTTATTTATGCACACAAAACTGGAGTACAGGCCAGAGGAGCAGGGTAGAGGTGGGAGGGGGGAGTTTGAGAGGATTCACCTCCTTTTATTCTGGTCATAACTCAGTGAATTAGATGACACCCATCAACAGTGATGAGTTTTATTAGTCTACTGCGTCAAATGTCAATGTCTTCCAGGAACATTATTTCTATGAATAAAATGTGGGTGTGTCTATACCCAGAAATAATTTTATTTTAAGATTGATTTATTCACAGAACTGGGGTACAGGCCAGAGATGTAGGGGCAGTGATAGGATTCATCAGAGACAGAGATGGGAGGAGAACAGGCAAATGACAAAGTACACTGCAGAGGAGAGCAGCGGTTGAGACAGGAGAGGTCTGTGGCAGCATGTGGGTCACCTCCCTGGCCAGGAATCAAATTCATGCTGAAGCAGCTGTGGTTAGCTTCTTAGTGCTGTGTTCTCACCCCTTCTACCACCATCAGGGAGGGCCTATTATAATCATTTTCATGTAGGAAAAAAATCCTGGTAACAGTACATAGGAATTGAGTAAAACACACGTAAGTTTTTTACATACCACATTTTGACCTGCTAATAATTTAGAGCACAAACACACCATCACTACCACCATCATCTACCACAAGAGAAATATTGGTAGGGAAAGTGGCAGTTATAAAATTTAACATTTTTGCTATACTTTCTAAATCTTTGTAATAGGTGTTATGTTAAAGAAAAATATGACTAGCATAAATGAATTGTCCACACAAAACAGGAGACTTGAAAGGGGAGGAAACAATAAAGGTAGTTCTGGGCAAGCAGACTGCTGAAGCATTCCTTTGGGAATAAAGTACTGCAATAGAAGAGAATATTATTTTTTTTCTTGTTTCAATGAATATGAACTATGTCCTCACTGATTAAGAAAAAGAAGTCTGGTAATGGAGAGAGAAATGATAGTATTCTTTTTGCCTGTGATTTCATTTTTTACTTAATTTTCTTTGTTTTTAATTAGCAAATATTATTTTTAGAGAAAATTTTAGGTTCACAGCAAAAATGAATAAGCCATATAGATAGAGAATTCCCATATATTTCTTGTACTCATTCATTTTCAATTTTTATCAAAGGAACAGTTCCTCTGTGGGGGTATGAGAGTTTCACACTTTAAAGAAGAGTTTAAGCACAGCAGTTTAACACATAAAAAGGCGTCCCTTCACCCAGTCAATCCAGTAACCTGTAATATCACACATTGTCATAAATTGTATGCAATTTCAGACACAAGTCAGCAAGTTTAGCCAAGACAAGCAGAGATCACATTAACAGGAAAGATAGTGAAGATTACCTTAAAATGACATGAAATTGTTTTATTTTATACTTTGCTATTTATTCTTATAACTTACAATTCTATTAATATGTTCATTAAATGTGTACTGTTGGGCTACCCTGTTGGCTCAGGGATAGAAATCTCAGTGGTATCAAGCCATCACCAGCACTTCGAACTGACTTTAGACTGACCTCCAACCAGAGAGCTGACCCATATGGGGCAGCAGACCTCTCCTGTCTCGCTCACTGCTCCTCTCAGCAGTAAATTTCAGTAAATTTGCCTGTACTGCTTGTTCAGTATATCTCTGTCTCTGGTAAACCCTCTCACTTCTCTGCAACTCTGACCTACACACCTTGTGCACATAAACAAATAAAAATAAACATTTAAAATAAATAAATATATATGTACTGCTGTTCAATACCATTTCAAAAAAGGTTAGCTTCAATGATTCTATGACTCTCAATACTCATACTATAACTCAGAGAAACAATATAACATTCTGCTCCCAAAATATATCTATACCTATCTTTATAATTCCATCACTAATTACCGCAACCTATGTTCAGTTTCTTAATATCTTTAGGTTGAATTTTATGACAATCTTTCATTTTTCATTTCTGAACCATTCTAAAACATTCTTAATGTCATCAATGAATCTTCCTTAGTCACAAATTTTACAGTCAATTTTATACTTTAAAATTTGAACAGAAATAAAGAATAAGATTTCCATTGCCTTTCTGCCTATCCTGTGTTTGTCTTTTCAGTGTTAAATTCTTTGTCACAAATTTTGAGACTCAGATAAAATTAATTTAATAAATGCATGACAAAGTTGCACATCGTAGTGGCTAAAAACAGGATAGTGACCATCCAGAAATCTGTAGTTCCACTATTTATGTGAAAATAAGTTACAGACAAGTGTTCTGATTCTACAGTAACTTGTCCTAGTTATTTAGATAGAAACATCAGCAGAACAGGCAGGAAGGGCAATTAATCAGGTTACCACTGTCTGATAAAATGATCCCTTAAGATCATTCAATTCCCTTTGTTCTAATTCTGTGCTCTCAGGAGAAATATCTAATCTATAATTTCATCTCCTCAGAGAACCTGTCTACCCAGGAGGGTATGCCCTTGCAGATGACTTGTCCCCGTTGTCAAGCCCCAGACTATCCCCCCCCAATATAACTTGAAATACTGGATTTGGAGCTTATGAATTAGCTACATGTGAATTTAATTCAATCTACTTGCTCCTTCAGGACCAGAACACCTGTGGCAAACTGACAAATCCACAATTCTAAATCTACACTAAGGCCATGGCAATTTCATTTACTTTGTTTCTGGAGTCATGTCCTGAAAATGTAGCTTAAATCCCCCATAATTGTTATTAAAAGTTAACTTTGTTTGACGTGCATTTTTCTTTTAAAGATTTATTCATTTATGCATACAGAACTGGGGTACAAGCCAGAGGTGCTGGGTTAGTGAGAGGATTCACCAGAGGCAAAGTGGATAGCAAAACAGGCAGACTGACAAAGTCCACTGTTGAGGGGGGCAGTGGACAAGACAGGAGATGTCTTCTGTGCCATGTGGGTCACCTCCAGTCTGGGGTTCAAACTCATGTTTAATTGGCTGTGGCTAGCTTCCTAGCGCTGTGCTTCAACCCATTGTGCCACCAGGGAGGGCCAGACAGACATGTATCTTTTAAGTACCATCTTGATTTATTTGGTGATGGCCCATTTTGGAATTTTATAGGGCTTTATTTCATGCTGAGTTCAGCAAAATACTCACCCTGTTACAAAGATTATTCTGGGTTAGTTTAATTCTAAATAATTTCAACAATTGCAATAGATGTAAAACACTAACATTGCTCATATGTTCTTTATGCAATATTTTAGAGAGATATAATTGGTAACATTGTTATGTAAAAAGAGGTCATGTTAAGCCTAAAATACCACTTACAAATACAGAAAAAAAATGTAAAAACTTCAAAAGCAGTATTACTGAGGTCTGTTGTCTTCAGTATGTAATACCCATTCTCACTTAAAGTTTGAACTTCACACTCCCATTAGCCAGTTTTGTACACCTAAATCTTTTGTATCGTGGCTATTGAATTATGAAAATTATATGTCTACATTGGTAAAGTCATGTATTAATATTAACCTTGTAATGAAACAGGTATTTGTGGTTAGTGACCTTAGTTGAATTCTTAGTCAAGACGTAAGGTGATATTTTGCCTCAGTTTTCTCAATTGCAAAAGGAGATTAAAATACATACATGAGGGCACGCCCTGTTGGCATAGCAGGTTAAAGCACAGCACTAAGAAGCTAAAGTCACTTCCGCATGAGTTTGATCCCCGCCTGCCCAGAGGAGATAACACATGGTGTGGCAGACCTCTCCTGACCCGCCCACTGCTTCCCTCAGCAGTGTCGATCTGCCTGTTCTGCTCCCCACTCTGTCTCTGGTGAATCCTCTCACCCTCCGCATCTTTGGCCTGTAACCCAATTCTGTATGAATAAGTACATAAATCTTTAAAAAAAAAAAAACTACATCATATGGTTGATTTAAAATATTAAATAGTGTATCTAGAATGCTTAGATCTTTACACATATCAAGTTTAAATCTTATAATTATGTATTTACAAATGCCAGTTTATCACAGCAAATATTATAATCTGTTACTTTTGTGAACATTTTTTATGGCTTTGATGAGACCTCTAGAGCTGTATGCCCGTTTCATGTCCCTATGAATGTAAAATACGTTCCAAGTGTTGCAGACTGCTGAAATATGTCTCTATTTTTTTTTTAAGATTATTTATACATACAGAACTGGGGTATAGGCCAGAGGAGCAGGGGTGGTGAGAGGATTCACTAGAGACAGTGGGGAGCAGAACAGGCCGAATGTAGAGAAAATCAATTTATGTTGCACTAAATCTTTAATTTTGTATCAAATATTACATACCACTGAATTACTGGACCTATGCTGAATTAATATATTTAAAATCTGAAGTAAATATATGACAAAGTACACTGCTGAGGGGAGCAGAGCCTGGGTCAGGAGAGGTCTGCCGTGCTATGTGCATCTCCTCTGAGGCAGGATTGAACTCGTGCTGTAGTGGCTTTAGCTTTTTAGTATTGTGTATTCCTGAGTGAGATAAAATTACCCTTGTTTCAACCCTCATTCATTAACCCTGAATGCATTGACTTAGTGTTTTACTGTGATGTGTAAATAATTTACTTTTAAAATGATTCAAAACATTAACTTATGGAAGATCTCATTTAAAAGATTGAGAAATCATAATTGAATGTTTTTTTCTTATTTTGAATATATTTTTTAGTTCTTTAAAGCTTTGGGGCTATTAGATTCTGCTTATATTATTGCCAAGACACAGCAAGATTCAAATTACAATAAATGCCATGTCTATATTTACTTCAGATTTTAAATATATTAATTCAGCATAGGTCCAGTAATTCAGTGGTATGTAATATTTGATACAAAATTAAAGATTTAGTGCAACATAAATTTATTTTCTCTACTTTGATGATCAATATGTAATTCTTTCAAGATGGAATATGAGCATTGAAGCATAGCATTTTTATTTTTCACTAATAATGAACATATTTTTGATTTAAGGCTCTGAACAATATTTTGTTGAGTAATGAAACATAGTTTCTAAAGTTTTTTTAGATATTTATAAATGACCATGACATGCTAAAAATCTGTATTTCTCTGCACACTTGAAATGTAACTAGATACCCTTTCTTAAAATGTATTTTCATTGCTATTCTGATACATGATATACAAACTGATCACTTTAGATCAAGCTCGTAAAAGTTTCTTTATTCCCCCTCCATCTTGAACTTTTTGCTTGGAGACATTTAATGAAAAGCACAAAAAGAAAAAAGTTCAGCCTGTATCTTTGGAAATTCAGCTTTCTTGAAGATCAGGGACAGCACTCAATAGATCCCTCAACGTTTAAACCTTCTGAATATGACATGATATATAATATAGAAGTAAAGGCACATCAAAGTTGGCAATTCAAAAATGTGACCTCTCTATTGTACTTAACTTTCAGGAGAGTTCATGACTTTCTTCCTGCTGTGTCTGTTGCCTGTCCCATTTTAGGCAGGTTATTAGGAAGAATAACAATGATTTCTTCTCTGTGTTTTAACAGAATAAGTATGAGAGTGTCATTAGCTTTATCATTGAAAAACAAAGTATGATAACTGGATGTAAATTTTTTAATCTCTGTATTTAAAGAATATATAAAATTATGTTTGATGTTTTAATGTATAAAATACTCTATAATCCCAAGATAAACAACTTTTATTTGGTTGATTAAATGTTTCACAGCTATATTCTCATTTCATTGACTAACGCTGACCCAACACCAGCAATTGGTCAATTATCTTGAAGAGATAATTGATTTGTTTTCTTTTTCAAAAGTTAAAAATTATTAAGCAGTTCTGTCACATGAGACAGAACAAACTTTTGCTGAAATACTGTATCAAGGAGCTGGAGATATCTAATTTCAAGTATAACAATAATTAATAATTCCCACCAATCATTGTCAACTGGGTATGCAGTGAATTGAGAAGTGTTTATCATTTAAATAAGCAAATTATTAAAATATGGTAAATAGCATACATTACATATGACAAAATAGCTTTTTTAGTTCATGATATGTTTCCATGATTCCAATTTTGTGTATATTAAGTCAAAAGTCATGTCACTATTTTTTATCAGAATGAAGTGAGACAATATTTTATATATATATATATATATTTTACAGAGTTGGAAAAATGAGAGTATTTTAAGCTTAAATTTGAACTTTGTCCTAATACCTGTCAATGAAGACTATAGATATATACTGTGTTTCTGTGTTACTTTGTATTTCTTCCCTAGTGTGAGAAATAGTTATGTGCTTCCTAATTAATAGGAATCATAATTGGAAACATACATACATACATATAAATATTTCTACATGTATTAATTAATGACATAAGGAATGGCTTAAGAAATCAAATGAATATTCTCAGTGTAGCAAATATAGGCTATGCCTTTGCTGATGACTTGAAGGTTATCTAACTGCATTAAGATTACTTTATGACCAGTAGAGCAGAGACAAAAAAATGGTATCTTTTCTGAAAACCAAGAGTTGCTAACATATAAAGTGCATGTGTATATTTATTAAAGCACATAGCATAGCACTACTTTGTCTAAAGGGGAATATATTTGATCTTTCACTCAACTTATATCCTTGTAGACAAATCATTTTCTGTATGAATAGATATAATTTTAAATATCGTGTGCTTGTCAGAACCATGAAGTGACTTGGAGAAGGCCTTATTTTCAAAATTATCTTGTCAATTTCATTGTGACAGTGACAGAGGCAGGTAGCAGCAGTTTTCTTCTGATTATGTTAAAATCTCATCTATTATTTAGTTTAAAGCTGACAGCATATATTAAGGCTTAATGAAGGCTTTCAGTAATTTCAGACTAAATTTATCTTCGCCGATTTTATATGTTTTTGTCATTTGAGGGTTATAATTTGATCAAAGGTTAATTTCAGGAGGAGTTTTTCCAAATTATTTCAACATTAAATAAGTAGAGCATGGATTTTGGGGAAATATATCCATGTGAAACTATTTTTAGCATAAGAGGAATGATGACATGAAGTTTTTTCTTTTTTCTTTTTTTTAGAAAAAAAAAACTGCTTTGACTTTTACCTTGTAGAAGAAAGAAGTGGTTACCATTTTTGTCCTCATTCTAATCTAACAGTCTAGCTATCCTATGCCCCACCTCCCATCCCAGTCATCCTAATTCACAGAATATGAATAATCTGAATCTCAACAGGAAATAATAGACTTAATGACCTATCAAATTGCATCAGATTAATTGTACAGATAATTATAAGAAGGCTAATTGATAAAAATGGGCTTAAAGACTAAATATTTGGGACATAATAGTATTGAATTTAGTTCTATCCTGTAATTTCTATTTATTTTTTACAATAATGTGTTACTGTCCTGCAGTTGCTCTTTTAGAATAGTTTTCTCCCATTGGATGGGATTAGAAGATAGCGTACGTATTCAGCTATTCTTGAAAATGTGAATTTCTAGAGCCCAGAGAAAGAGAAATTGCTTTTACTTTCTTCTCATATTCTCTCTTGGAACTAACTTAACATTTTGATGAAGCAGAGAATCAGTCTCCTGTAGTCAACACTGAATAACTGCCAGCTTCAACACTTTTTTTTTTTTTTTTAATTCTCTAAATGTTATGTGGAAAACAATGTCATAGACATGTGTTGGGGTTAAAAACCTTTTCAGTCAGATGCACAATCTAAAGTTTTGTAACAACCAGCTATGTTGGCGATAAGATATGTAGTGTCCTATTTAGGTAAAATTAAGTCATGCTAGAATGGGGGTGAAGAAAACAGGCCTTAATTCTAAGAACAAATGGAGAATCTGGATGATTTTTAATTTGTTTGTGAATGACACAAGTTGTCAGTTTATGCAGTTGTTATAAATTAACAAAATCGTAGCATTCATTATTTTGGTATTTTTATTAAAATTTTCTTTATATCAAATTATTACTTAGTTAAATATTAGGAAATAACTCAAAACACTACTTAAATAATTTTCTGTATTAAAATATTGAATACCACAAATAATGGAAATTTAAGTTTGGCAGTTATCACTATTTGCCACAAAAGCACTCTGTAAATTGCACATTTCTCTTAGATATTTTTTTTTAAAGATTTATTTATTTATTCATACAGAACTGGGGTACAAGCCAGAGGTGTGGAGGGTGAGAGGATTCACCAGAAACAGAGTGGGGAGCAGAACAGGCAGATCGACGCAGTACACTGCTGAGGGGAGCAGCGGGCGGGTCAGGAGCGGTCTGCCGGGCCATGTGGTCACCTCCGGGGCAGGCGGGAACTCATGCGGAAGTGGCTTAAGCTTCTTAGTGCTGTGCTTTAACCCGCTGCGCCACAAGGGAGGGCCTCTCTTAGATATTTTTAATGACTAGAAAATGTTACCTAAATCCTTGTGATCTATGTGTGTGTGCATAAAAAAATAAAGAACTGATTAAAAAAATCTATTCAAGGCATTATTCTCATATTCATATGAGAATAATATTGAAAATCCTACTAGAACTGGCCAAGTGTTCACACATCCTTTATACTTCATTTTATTTCATTTTTGAACAATATATGATTTCACCACAGCTGAGGTCACCTAGATCTCCCTCCAACAAAAGAGCATCACTGTATTCCCTTGTGCTCTTTCTCCCCATCATTGTCACTACTCCCCATCCCTTCCCGTGCTCATGATCTTTTTGTATCATTAGTAGTGTTCTGTTGTGTATATATTGCACATCCCGTTGACCCATTCATCTGTTTTGGGTCATTTAGATTGTTTCCCTAGCCTAGGTATTGTGAATAGTGCTGCAGTAAACAGAGGAGTGCTGGTTTCCTTTTGAATCACTGTTTCTGTATTCTTTGGGTGCATTCTTAGGAGTGATAGCTGGATTATTAGATCCATTTCTAGTGTTTTGAGGAATCTCCACATGACTTCCCATAGTTTACATTCCTATCAGCAATGGAACAGGGCTCCTTTTGCTTCACATTCTCACCAGCACTCATTTCTAGTTTGTATAATATGGGTCATTCTCACCAGTGTAAAGTGGTATCTTATCATGGCTTTGATTTGTATTTCCATGATAATAAATAAATAATGATATATATATATATCAGATATGTGGTTATGTACAAAGTATTTCCCATTTGGTTGATGATCTCTTCATTTTGGTCACTTTTTAATTTACAGAAGTTTTAAATTTTTTTTCCAGTTTGGTATAGTCCCAGCTGTTTATCTTCACCCTTGTTTCCCTTGCTTCTAGAGATGAATTTTCAAAGTATTTGCCTGTTTTTGCCTATATAATTTATTATTTCATGTCTCACACCCAAGTCTTTTATTAATTTTGAGTTTATTTTTCAGTGTGAGATAGTGGTCTAGTTTTATTCTTTAGCCTGTAGCAGTCCAATTTTCCCAGCACCATTTGAGGAGGTTTTCCTTGTTCCAGTGGATATTCTTTGCTCCTTTGTCATAGATTAGTTGACTTTATATGCATGGTTTCATTTCTGGGCTTTCAATTCTATTCTATTGATCTACTGGGAAAGATTTTTCTGTGGTTAATAGGAACAAAATATAACTAATTGGCATTGGTAATGTAAAATTCATTGTTAAATAATTATTTGTAACATCTATATTTTAAAAATTAAAATCAATTCATGCATAAAACACTCCCAATTCTAATATATCAGGTCATTATACTCACCATACATTATTTTTAATTTAGTATTCAAAACCGTAATTTGGTAAAGGTAGTAGGTGAAGAACGACTGAACTATACTTAACTCATTCATACTTTTCAGTTTCTTGTGGTGACTGATAATGGAATGACTTCTTTTAAATAAAGTATTTCTATACCATAGTTATCACCACTACTCAAAATTATTTTAATTTAATAATCCCTTTTTATATTTTCAATCATTTGTCTAGTTTGATCATTTAGTTGACAATTTTTCTCACTTTTAATTTATATAAACAATTTTTAACTATTCTAAATTGTCATTGGGAAGTGTTTTTATACACATAAAGATCAGATATATACAATTTTACTCTATGTTCCTATATCTTATTTTAATACCATTACCGTCCCTTGGTCATATGACTCTGGGTAATAGTAGAAATGCACATGCAGTTGTTGTAATTATAAATTTAAAAATGAAAGACTTTGGATAGTAATCTTTAGTGAATGTTTAAATAACTTTTATTTGCCTGAAAATTTATATCAGTTGTCATATAATATGTGTGTTTGGGGAGAGAAATAGTATTTATTAAAAGTAAAGTATGTCCCATGCATGTTATGTGTATATACATACCTATATATACATGTTTGATGTATATGTACACATGCATGTTTTATACATTTACATATATATATGTTCTATTATGATCACTGATTTTTCATATGGTAGGTCTTGTTATTAGCTCAATAGTACTCTTTTTTGATGCATGAGTAATTTATGTCTCAGAAAGATTAGTAACATAAGAATGCTACTGAATGGGAAACCCGCGGGGATTAAAATTGAGATGGGAAAAAAAAAATGTACAAAATGATGTAAAAATAAACTGTTATATATATATAAAAAAACAAAACCTCAAAAAAAAAAAAAGAATGCTATGGAGTTAGCAGAGCAAAATATTTAGCTTCAGAGTTTGGACCCCTTGACTATATCACATTTTGTATATTTCTTTAATAAAATTATTGCCACATTTTAATTTACATATTGAGTCACCTATTTCTTACACAACAATGTTGGCAATCATGTCAATACTGACAATATAAAAGTAACTGATATTTATTTTATAGTCAAAACAGAATCTCACCAATAAACTGAACAGTTAATTTGGTTAAATACACATTTATTTCACTGGATTTATAATCAATTACTACAATGAGGTTACATTTCCCTTGAAAAGGAATATAACATTTATATCACAGCACTGAGAAACTAGCTGCAGCATCTTCAGTGTAAATTCAATCCCTGGCCAGGGTGGGTGACCCACGTGGCGTGGCATGCCTCTCCTGTCTCAACCGCTGCTCCCCTCAGCAGTGTACTTCATGGATCTTTCTGTTCTGCTCCCCACTCTGCCTCTAGTGAATCTTCTCACTGCCCCTGTACCTCTGGCCAGTACCCCATTCTGTAGGCATAAATAAATAAATCTTAAAAATAAAAAAGGAATACTATTCATTAAAACTTCTACAATTTAAAATAGAGCTTGAATAAGTGACTTACTAGTTATTTTAATTATTTTATTGAGTATGGTGAGAGATAATGAAGGAGGTAACAATCATGGGAGTACTGCAATAATTTTAAATATTGATGGCATAATTCATTCTTATTGGGCCGAGCTGTCGATGAAATATGCCCTTAATTCTTGACAAGTAACTCCTGTGTTTTGCTTGTAGATTAGCTTACAGTCCTGCTCTCTATTCTTTATCGCCATCACTGCACCAGACCTTTAATTAGGCAGTGAAATTTTCTGCATAGTGATTAGGAAATCACAGTTAAGAAAGTGTTAGAGACATATTTTGGAAAGCTATTCAAAGTAACTCTCTGCTTTGGAAACTCCTTCATGTACAATATCAAGGGAACACGATCATTTTTCAAAAGCATCTGACAGCTGACCTTCAGTTATTCAGGTTACTAGATTTTTAATCCTCAATCCTGAAATGTTGGGTGTAAGTAGAAGAAGTCATAAAATATAGTTAATAAACTATGACAAATTCATTATTTTGACGTTGAAGCAAAAGGAGAGAAAAACTTGTATTTCCATTTTCTGATAAGAAATTGAATTGGAAACTGGAAATGACAGTAGACCAAATACTAGGTCAATTAATGAGTAGGAATGCCAAATAATAAAGAATATCCCAAATACATAGTAATGAAACCTGAATTCAAATCCAGCAATGCCTCTTCACTTGGGATCTTAGACACTGTATAAACTGTCCTGACTGGAGAGCATTTAGAAAATATCAAATAGGATATCTTACTTAATTACAGTAGTATTACAAATATTAAGTGACTGACTTATTTTGCTCATGATAATAATTAAAAACTTAAATGATAATGTATATTCAAACTTTGTAGTAGTCATTACCTATTACTCAGAATTCTCCAGAGAAACAGTGTGAGGCTGTAGCTATATATCTATATCTCTATATATGTAGTACCAGAAACCAGGTACAGAGCCATCAGACAGGGTGCTCTGCATAGCCAGCGTGTCCTTACTCTTACTCTCTAGGCTGTGTCATGGCCTCCTCTTCTCACAGCGTGGCAGGTCCTCTTCTAGCCATTCTGCCATAACTGTTCTGTGTGACGCTGCCCTAGCATCAGCCTCCAGGCTCAGGTGTGCGCATTAGCACATGCCCACACCACAATCCAGGTGTTCACAATCAGGTCTGTGCGCCAAGCTGAGCTCCGAAGCTCCCCGTGCACTCAAAGCCCCAGGTGTTAGCCACAGAGGTCCACAGCATAAAAGCCTAACCAATCTTCATTTACCCTACAGTCTGTCTAGCTAGCTAGCTACCTACCTACATATTTATCTACCTTTCTAGACACACACACACAAACACCAGGTGGGAAAAGCTGATGAGGAGCTAAGATTGGGGTTTGCTTGGTGGATGACATAAGCCAGGCTCCTCACAGACCTGTTTGTAACTGGGAGTGCTTCTGGCGCTTGGGATCCCCGGTGTTTCTCATCTTAGAATTGGCTGCCAATCCACAACACTGAAATCTTGCGAGACCAGGGGCTTCACGGAGAGGAAATTTCCTCCGGGAATGTAGGTTCAACTGAAAACAAGAGAGAGAGGTTTAGAGAGAGAGAGAGAGCGAGCAAAAACCATTTTAAGGAATTGGCACATAGAATTGTGGAGACTTGGGAAAACTAAATTCTTCTTGGTCGACTGGCAACCTAGAGACTCAGGAAGAGCTGAAAAGCTGCAGATACAGTCCAAAGACAGCGTGCTGAAGAATTCCTTGGACATCAGAGGAGGTTAGTCTTTGTTGCCTTATGGCTTTCAACTGTTTTTAAAGAGACTAGCTAAATTATTGAGGGTAAACTGCATTACTCAAAGTCTACCAGTTTAAGTGTTAGTCTCATCAAACATGTAGAATGTTTAGCCAAATATCTAGGCATCGTAGCACAGCCAGAATGACATATGATTAAACATCACATTACTTCATTAGATGATTAAATTATAAATAGATTATGGGTATCACAGATGTTTACTATTCCATGTTTTAAACATCAACCTTCAGTGTAAAGATATTAAAATTTATATTATAATGTATAAAGTGACAGAATAGCGTTTGAAATACGTGTGTTTATGTGTATGTGAGAGATGATTCCACTAAGGCACTCGTGCAGTCTTAATGAGTCTGTTTTATGCAAAGCAATTGATATAGTGCTAGCAAATTTTAAGGACCCCATCTATCTCATAAATTATTATTATGGTGAAAGCAACTTAGTTTGCATTTGCCATGCTGTAAAGGGCAGCCTTCCCTTATCAAAAGAGGAATATTATGTGTTGGTAATCTTCCTTACCTGAGGAGCCACAGTCTTTGAAACATAGAGAAAATTCACGGGTGTTTCTCTGAACCACATCACAACAACACACACAGAGAATTCTCAGCTCTACCTGACATAAGGAAAATAATTTTCTTGGAAAGAGTAACAAAGGAGGTTCTTCTGCTTGAGTGAGGGCTTAAATTGCAGCACAATGAATCTATCTACAGACACTGCAACACATGTTAGATCCCAGGCCAAGGAGGTGACCCATGGGCTGCAGACATCTCCTGGCCTGCCCGTTGCTCCCCTCAGCAGTGTATTTCAGTCAGTCTGTCCATTCTGCTGCCCACTCTGTCTCTGGTGAATCCTGTCACCCCCTGAACCTCTGGCCTGTACTCCCGTTCCATATGCATAAATAAATAAATCTTTAAATAAAATGGCATACTGAACAATAGAATAATCAATTCCTAAAATGATCTTGATTATTTATAGATTTATAATAAGAAAAAAAAATTAAGACTCATCTTTATATTGAAGATTCACTGGACAGCTACATGCATCTGGTTTGGATATATTCCTACAATGTAATCATTCCTGTTGTATCCAGAATAAATAGATTTTGCTAAATTATCATGGAATTTATATAATAAATTAGATTCTAGTGACCAAATCAATCTACAAAGATATATCTACAGAGTTATTAATAAATATACTTCAGTGTATTTAGTTAGTCATTTAAAGTGCTCCAATGATAAAATATTTAATATTTAAAATTAATGAAAATTAACACATATGAAATAAATTTTAAGAACCTCACACTGTTTCTAGTTATTTTATATTTCTAAATTGATTATTATTATTCCATTACTTAAAAATCAGTGCAGAGCTGAAAATATTCAAAATATTCAATTGAAATGTCTGTTATATTACTTGCATGTGAGGCACTTAAAAAGACAAAAATAACAGAAAGCCGAATTACTGCCTATCATCTAAATAAAGACAAAATAATCATTGAAGAAATGTGTCTGCATGTTGTCTTAATTTCAGTATAATTATACACTATCTCAAATGACTCATCAGTCTACTAAGGTGTCTTTTTTTTTTTTTCTCTCTCAAAAGTGATTTGCCATAATAGATTTGAGAGACTGAAAAATAAATAGCATCTATTTGGTAAAGTTGAATGAGTATGTTGACATACAGAGTTTTGATAGCTGTTATAAGTAGCAAGTTTCTTAAAAAATCTTTAGAAAATTGACAAGAGATTGGAAACATAATTTGCCTTTTATTCCAGTGTTAAATTGTATGTAAATACTTCCCCAGCATCCATGTTTGTATTTGCCTCTATCCCTTTTAAAACAGTACATATACTGTTTTACAAAGTGATTTTTAAAAAAGGCATACAGAAAGGTTGCAAGAGAGTATGTAGAAATGTTGAAGTGAAGTGGGTAGATGAATGAATTCAGCCTCTATTTTCCATCTCATTCAATCCTTTCCTCAAAACTTTTTCATGCTGTGTACTCATTATCTATTGCAGTCCAAGGTCAACAGTTTGCTAGTGCACTACAAAGATAACAGAGAAATGTAAATTCTGCAAACCACTCAGCCTGTTAAAATCTATTCCTTCATTTATAATAATTGCCATACACAGAGCAGACTATTACTCTTAATGCTTGGCTTGCAAAATAATGTAGAATCACAGAAAGAGCAGAATCTATTTTCAAACTTCGGTTCTTTGGAAAATATAGGATGCTACTTTCATCTGTGTATCAATCTGTCTGTCCGTCCATTCATCCGTCAAGCCAGCCAGCCAATTAATAATGTAATTTACCATTAAGCATCCCCTTAAGAGCATGGATATACTTCTGTAATAACAAGATTTTTACATTAATCTACCTGCTTATTCAGTTTCAGGGCAGTCAAAATGTTTCAAACAGATTAGCATTAACTCTATTGCAATATTCAAAACGACCATATAGAAACCTTCTTTAGTACATTCTATTTTTCAGTGTATATATTTTGCAGCATGTTATATTGGACAGCAGATTAGTTAGCTTGATTAGCTAAAACTTTTGCCTAAAGGCATAACCATTAGGTATGTGTTTCTCAAACCTCAAGAGGTAATCAATAACAGACTACCAATTTTTTTTTCTCTTAATGTTCAAAAAATATTAAAACATTTGTTTCTTTGGATTTGTTTTTCAGTGGTCTCATCTTTTTTTTTGTTTTTTAATATATCAGCACTACTTATTTATAGAAAAATTTCTTAGCAGTTAATGTTTTCACACTTGGTATAAACTTTTTTTTTTTAAGATTGATTTATTTATTTATATAGAACTGAGGTACAGGCCAAAGATGTGGAGGGTTGAGAGGATTCACCAGAGAAAGAACAGGGAGTAGAACAGGCAGATCGACGAAGTACACTGCTGAGGGGAGCAGTGGGCCGGTCAGTAGAGGTCTGCCACGCCATGTGGATCTCCTCCTGAGCAGGCGGGAATTGAACTCATGCGGAAGTGGCTTAAGCTTCTTATCGCTGTGCTTTAACCCACTGTGCCACCAGGGAGGGCCCAGTATAATTTCTTATATAACCAAGGAAAGGGTAGATTAAACAAGAGAAGATAAATATGTGAAAAAAAAAAGAGATGTGTTTAATTATTAGAAGTGCAGTTAAGTACAGTGAACCTTAACTAAAGATAGTTTAGAATACATATACACACATATGTTTTCATAGGCTATGCAACAGTGAAGACCCTTTTGCCATGTATTATTCCCATGAAATTTACATTTAAGAGATATAAGACAAAACAAGGAGGATGAAGGAGAACATGGTAGAATGTTAAGTATCACAATGTAAACACATAAAATGAAATATGATATAGGAGAGCCAACTTTTCTGAAACTTATATTTACTTCAATAATTGTTTTAATTATGTCTTCTGGGCTATCTAGATATTGTATTGGATATTGTTATTATTTTCTGCAATGGATAAAGAAAAACTTGAAATATATAATAAAGAACAAGTTGGGTCCCTGAATAATTTAACAGGTAATCCAACTGACTCTATCCCTGTAAATTACTCTGGTGGATTTTCATAGCAGTATGTTCAAATTCTAAACTATTAATTTATTGAACTGCAGTGTGGGTTTTTTTTTTTTTTAGTAAAACTCTAAAAACTTTTCAATTATGTGACGATTTTTATGACAGTTCTAGTGTGTTTAAAACCTTTATATGTTAGTGACTTATACAATCACTTACTATGCATTTGATAAGGATTTTCTGTAGAACAATATATGGCAGCTGAAAGGCAAAAAATTCAATGTAGTCTAAAAGTCTGTTTTGAAACAGATATTAAAAATGTTGATATTTTTCAACAGCAATATGTTAACTAATGAGAA
>NW_004567104.1:54211874-54274282 GCF_000260355.1 Condylura cristata | reverse complement strand
GTCCTCAATTCCTATGCAGGCTTGGACGCAGTGATCTCGGCGTCTTTACTCTGCCGCCATCTTCCGGAAGTCCCCAGAACTACTAATTTTAAGATTTATTTATGCATATAGAACTGGGGTATGGGCCAGAAGTGCAGGGGTGGTGAAGGATTCACCAGAGGTGGAATGAGGAGCAGAATAGACAGAATGATGAATTATACTGCTGAGAGGAGCATAGGGCAGGTCAGACGAGGTCTGCTGGGCCATGTGGGTCACTTCCCTGTTCAGGAATCAAACATACTAAAGCGACTTTGGCTAGCCTTGCAGTGTTGTGTTTTAATTTGTTATGCTACCAGGGAGGGCCTGAGAACTATTTTTATCTTTAGAAGTTATTTTAACTCTGATATTTTATTTTTATATCTTGAGTTATCATCGATCTCTACAATGTATCTCAAAGCCTGAACAAGATGCTTTTGGGTGATAAAGAATTTATTGTTGATTTTTTTGTTGGGATGTGGTATTTCATCCTCACAGTTGGAAGAACTGACCAGAAAGTTAGCGAAATAAAAAGTAACTTATCTATTCCCTAGTGTAAGTAGCAACCTAGGGAATATAATTATTGCAGAAACAAGTTTGATATGGAGTGAGTCCTATAATATTTTTTAAAACACTTTCATTTTCCTAATGCCTTGAGATTACATTGAGATGTGATGAATTGTAAATCCAGAGAAGTTGGGTGATATAAAGGAAGAAAATGGAATACAAAGGAGGTTTAGGTGTGGCCCAAAGGGAAATAAACAGTAATACCAGTGTATTTATTATTATTGTAAACTTTATTGACTTCAATGTGCCTTGCTTTAGTGATCACTTATCAGATGCTCCTTGACTACCTATATAATGTATAAATATTTTAAATATTGAACAGTGAATAAGATAGCAAATGGTTGCAGAACCTCCAATCTAGAAGACAATCCATCAGAAATTTTTGTAAGGGCAGTGATCAAGGTGAATGTAGCCATATAAACCACCTGTGATACACCAGATGTGTTAACTGCCCCATATTTTCAATTGCATAAAATCCTGACAACATTCCAAAGGTTAGAATTGATCATTCTGATTTTACAGGCAAGAGACTAATAGGTTCAAAGAGGTGAAATAGTTTCTTTTTATGTGTCACAGAGACAGAATTTTCAATCAAGGATTAAAATACAGATTTGTATGCTCCCAAAATTTACTTAATTTTATGATACCTCAGTTGATCTCTACCACGGCTTCTTCTTTTTTTTGTTCTTATGAGTCATTTATTTGAAATGCTGAATTTCTGACTTGTAATGCCTAAGTGGTACTATTTTACTCAGTAATTTGCTGAAGCATTCTTTATTGGCAACTTTGACTATTTTATTTCAAATTTCCAAAATTATTTTAAGTTCAGTTGAATTTACAGCATAAACATAGTTTGGAGTGTTACCTGATTATTTGATTTGAGGTCTTGCTTCTTTTTTGCTTTACTATAATATCACAGGAGGGGAAGTGATATCACAGAGCATTTATATAGTATAAGTTAAAAACATTGGGAGTATAGTTTTAAGTAACCCTAATACACTCATAATTTTGAATTAAAAGTAGTTTACCTTTAGTAGAAATAGACTGCTGAGATTAACATGCAAAAATATTATTTGGCTCACTGTATAAATGGGTTTTTTCCAACTTTGATTGCATTTCTCAAAAGGGCCTCCTCTCTAGTGACATAGGGGTTAAAGCTCAGTGTTATCATGCTATTTCTTCTTCAGCCTGAAATTTGATCCCCAGCCAAGGAGCTAACCCATATGTTGCAGCAGATCTCTCCTATTTCTCCTGCTGCTCCACTCAGTAGTGTATTTCAGTAGATCTGCCTGTTCTGCTCCCCACTCTCTGGTGAATTCTCTTACCACCCTCCCCTCTGCCTGCATACAAGTTCTTGTAGACATAAGTAAATAAAAATAAATATTAAAGAAAAGTTTAAGTATTTCTACTCCATTATAAATTTCTGTAAACTTCATAGTTATTTATCAAACTCCATTTATCATGATCTTAATTTAAAATCCATAGATAGGGCATTATTATGAGTTGGTCATTAGTATAGATTGAATACACTCAGATCTATGAATAAATAGTTACTCTGACATTTATATTTTGTAAACATAGACAAGCTATCAACTGTTACATGTAAGGGCCTTATATGTGTGTGTGTATGTGTGTCTGTGTGTGTGTGTTTCTCATATATGTAAAAATGAACAGAATATTACCAATAGTGTGGGCTTTCCTGTGAAGATTCAATATGTAGAGAAATTAAAGATGTGTATGACCCATGTACATTATGAGGGGTTCACTTTTTTTTTCTCTGAACATAATCTTCTTTGAGTAGACAAATCTGTAAACCCGTGTCCATATTATATTTTGTACAATATTATCTTGTGCAGATTCTCACAAATTACTTTATATTTGAAGACAGGTGTGATGATATAAACAATTTATTATAAATTATTCACTGGATGTCCTTATGCATAAGATATAGAATTTCAACAAGTGAAAACAATTTTTAAATTTAGTTCTTTAGTATATCTTGTGCTGTTTTAGACTATTTTAATCTCCCTCAAAATATTTATATCAACAATGTCCTTTATTTTTGATACAAATATTTTTTCTTATAAAAATAAGCATTGTGTATTTCACTCTCCTCATACTTGGAGTCTGAAGTCGATTTGTCTTTCATGTTATAACCTAAGTCCTATATTTGCACATAAGAGATTAGGTAACTAAATAGAAATAAACAACTATATTTTTAATTTAATTTATTTATTTATATAAAGATGCATTTATTTATGCTTACAGAACTGGAGTACAGGACAGAGGTGGGGTAGGTGAAAGGATTCACTAGAGACAGAGTGGGGAGCAGAACAGGCAAACTGACAAATTAAAGTACACTGCTGAGGGGAGCAGCAGGAGGCTCAAGAGAGGTCTGCCATGCCATGTGGTTCACCTCCCTGTCCGGGGATCGAACTTATGCTGCAATGGCTGCAGTAGCTTCATAGTACTGTGCTTTAACTCGCTGCACCACCAGAAGAGCCCATTTTTAACTTTTAATTTAGTATATATTAATTTGACAACCTTAGCTCTGATAATATGCATTAATATTTTCAGTGCCTGCTATATACTTATATATATATGTATATATAATACATATAATAATATATGATATGCAGAATTAAATTCGTTTGATACATTTTTTATAATTTTGCTTTTCTAAGATTTTTTAAAATTTCCATATATAAGAGCTGGGGTGTAGTCCAGAGATGGTGGTGTGTGAGAGTATTCACCAGAACAAAGTAGGGAACAGAACAGGTAGATTGACTGAAATAAACTGCTGAAGGGAGCAGTGGACAAGACAGGAGAGGGTCTGCAGCATCATTGGGTTATCTCCCTGTCCAGGGATTTAGCTCAAGGTGCACAGTGGCTGTCAATAGCTTCATAGTACTGAGACTTAACCCCTTTCACCACCAGGCAGGGCCTATTTTCGTGCAACATACTATCAATCTAGAATATTTGATACCTATGTATGTGGTCAAAATGAAATGCATATTAAAATAGTTAACTTATCTCTAGTGAACTAAGAAAGGTTTCCATATTGACACACAAGTAATTCTTTTATTCATATTGCTTAACCCTCTTCTCTGAAATTTTCAAGCATAAATGGAATATTTAATTAAATGAATAACATCTTAGTTGGATACAGTCCATATTAAAACAGGGGATTAAAAAAAGCTGGACTGTTTTTATTAGTAAATCAGAAAGGGGATTTTGAATTTTTTTTTCATCTGGTAAAGCTTTTGTGATTCGTAGCCATATATATGGGAAGTGGGAAGTGAGAGATATTTTGCTCTAGGATAAAGAACAGAACTACCACTGAGATTTTAGGGGTAATGAAAATATTCAATATCCCCTCGCACAATGTAAATTTCTTTCAAGCAGATTAAATGCTTCGGCCCGGATTTCTGTCAGCACAAGATACCAATCAAAGTGAAACTATCTTCTTACAGGTATTCAAAAGAATGTCATTCTTGTTTATACTTTCCATCTGACTGTTAAAATATAAAACGCTGATGAACACTCTATTGATGTTATTATTCTGAGTAGGAGAGAAAGTTGCACTTCCAAAGAAGTCAGAAAGAATTGATGAATCAAGACAAACTAAGATCAATGGGGCATTTTACACTGTATTCCTATAGAGCAATTCCTAAGTATACAAGTGTAAAAGGGTAAATGTACACAAAGATTTGATTCACTGGCATATATATATTGGAGGGAAAAAAAACTTTCATTTTATAACTATTTATTGAAAATCAGAAACATTTATTTTAATGCACATTTAATATCCCTTATGATTTACTGAGTTTGTAACTTTTCTGTGAATATGGGAAATTCATCCTGCCCAGTAAGTACTATAGCAATTCCTCTCTACCAGACAAGGAGAAGTGGAACTCACTTAGTTTAAAGTTCCATGTTCTATGTTCATTGAAACATTTGGATTTACTTTGATTGTAATCATAGTTCTGAAGGTCTGATTATTCCATAATAGTTCTAGGAAATTTGTCAGGGACTTTTAAAAATAACAGAACAATTATAGCTTTTAAAGACTTTAGCTTACGAGCAGAGCAACTGCTTGGCTTCTGTCTTGATTGTGATAAGTAATTCCACTTGAAATGCACATTACTGTGTTAGATATAAGACTGGAGTAAAACAAACTGCAGTTGTGAGTAATTTACATAGTGACCTATTTAAACATGTTGTATGTGGTGGTTAGCTTGATATTTTCAAAGAGACTTTAATGCATTTTTATTGATGGTTCATCCATAATGAAAGAAATGGTCCCACTTTAGTTACTACTCTTTATAAAAAGGGCATTATAAAATAGTAAATTTTAAATCTTATATTCTATAGTTTGTTAATATAGTGAAAGATAAATACTTTGAAGTAGTAGTTGAAGTTAAAAAATATACTTTTTTAACTTTTGAACTGTGATATTTAATATTTAAACTATGAATATTTAAACTGAACTTTTATTTAATAATGTTACTGAAGATGTGTTAAAACAACTTTTGTTAATATATTATGGATGCATAAATTAAAAATATAAATAATTATTATTCCTTTGATTTCTCATGGAATCTGAACACAAATTTTTCAATCTTGACTAGTAAACACTTAAAAATTGCATTTTTTGTATTCCCTTAAATGAGTTCACCTAAACATGACATGGTATAATACATTTTTGACTTACATTATTTTTTTTTCTTTTAGGGAAATATATATATATATATATATAGAGAGAGAGAGAGAGAGAGAGAGAGAAAGTGAAAGAGAGAGAGGGAATATACATATTTCATTTTTACCCTTATCACTATAAGATTCAGTGGCATTAATTGTACCTATAATGTTATATAATCATCACCACTATTTCTAAAAATTTGCAACACCATAAATAAATATTTTGTATCCATTAAACTGCATTGCTCAGTAGTTTTAATGTCATATTTTCTTATTTGTGAAGTTTGATCTCCTATAATTTATAAAAGACAGTAGAAGTAATATTTCTTATAATTTGGCATATGTATGTGTCTAAGTATATACATACAAATAATTTTTGATTCACATTAATCATGGCAGCTCTGTATTGATAAATAATTAAAATGTGACTATATATATTTTAGTATGTGAGATATAGAACTGGAATATTTTATAATGTATGTTTATATGTGCATATTAAACTGGTATCATGTATGTGCATATGAATAGTCATAGCCCATATTATTTACTGTGATAAAGGTATGTCTGAATGTTTATATGAACGCTATATATATGAACATTTCCGATATCATGTAGTCAGGTGCATAAGTAAAATAAAATTTCTTTGATTTTAAATAATCTTAAAGAAATAATATATTGTGTTTTAAATAAGTGGTATTCTTACTTTTACTCACATGTTATTTTTACTTTTAAAAGTCTTCCTAATTTTCTATTTTGTAACTCATTAACAGAAGATACTATTATCTTCTGGCTTTTTTTTTTTTTTTTGCCTTGACCCAAATCTAAGGCATATAATTTCCCAAGAAAATGAGTTCTAAGTTTATCTACTTCATTATACTTCATTATTGTCAGGACTTATTTTTTGTTTGCTTTTAAACTAAACTATCCAGTGTTCTGGGTTTTCTCTCACCTTTCCATTAAAATTTCCAGTCTAAAACTGTCCAAATTTCACAGTGCATCCAAAGTATAATTTTGCCCTCTGCACTGACAATTATCTTTTAACAAAAATTATAGACTAAAGATGTCTACTTTCCTTAAGGTATTTGATCAGGACCCTTTGAACTGGTTCTTTAGATATCATTGTGCATTTTACAATATTCTTAAAGTGGCTTTGAATTTAGCATGGAATCTCGTTGCAAGTCTGTATAAGTAGGGTATATGAGTGTGTAGGACAGTATGAGAATACTTCCTTGGAACTGAAGACCTACTGCTTTCTGTATAATTGAATGGGCATGAATTTCTGAGAATTAAATAAATCCTTAGCATAAAGTAACTTGTAAAGAAAAAATTGTCAATACTTGGTTCCTTGAAAAATACCCATTTACAAATCAAATTATGAAATCTTCCAGTTTTAAAAACTAGAGATCTATTTATGATTTGCTATTAGCTGCATTCATTCTGATAGACTTTTCTATTTTAGGCATCCGAGGCTAATAATATGTTTCTTTATAAGCACCCATTTAGTTTTTTAAATCAAAAGTCTATTTCTCATAACAATACTTTGAAAACTGTATCCCTGTTTCCTCAACAGTTTTAAACCCAAGAACATCAGAAATACAGAGTTTGAGTTTAGATCTTCAAATTGTAACTACTACATGTTAATCTGATACCCTTTATTCTCAATACTAATTTGATTTCACAGATTTTTCAATGGAATTACTTTCACTATTATTTTAACCAATGTTTTTGCTTTAACATTTGTTTACATGTCAGATGGCCTTCCTGTGTGTATTACAGCAACATTCATACCACCAGGTATCCATAGTCCTCCACTGTAGTTTATTTTACTCTCCTCCCAATCCTTTCCATCATGTGGCTTCTATTTTACAGCCAGATTTAAATATTTTGTTATTTTTTTATCAAAACTTTTATTTATATTCCATATGTAGGTGATACTGTCAATATGTCTTTCCTTTCTGACTCACTGCCCCTAGTATAATACCCTACAGTACCTCCCATGTAGTGACAAATCACATGTGTTTATTTAGTGTTGTATTACTGAGTAGCATTCCATTGTGTGTATACACCATATCTTCCTAATCTTCTCATCTGTCTTCGAGCTTTTAGGTTGTTTCCATTTATTGGATATTGTAAATAGTGCTACAGTAAACATAGTAATGCATCCTTCTTTTGAATTAGAATTAGTTTTTTAAATTCTTCGGGTAGTTTAATTATTTTTGTAAATACTTTGTAGTATTTTGAAAATTTAATCTCATAGTCATACATTTCACACTGTTATTCAGTTGTATGGTGGACTTTGTATTCCTACTTCACATTTTACAGATATAGGCATTCAATACCCTTCATGCAACTTGCTGAAATAGCATAGAAACAATTATATGGAGTTGAATCCTCACAGATCCTAGTCAGTAGAGCAACATATGAAGAAAAATAGCAGCAACAAAACAAACAGTAAAATGTCCTTTTAAAACATTATAACAATACAAAATAATTTGATAATTGTGATATTTTGTAAAAACACAAAATAAATTTAGATAGGTGTGTTTTATGCCCTTTTAATTGACAATAGAATATGCTTGAATATCCAATAAATAATTAGTGAAAATCTATTATATGTTCAACATGGTTACATCTTTAGGAACACAGAAAGGAAATAGGCCTATCAGGTAGTTGTGTACCTTATATTCAGTTTTAGAAACTCGTAAAGGTCACATATTTTGAAAATTGAAACTATTTTCCATTATTTTGAGAATAAATTACTATGCAATGATGTAAAAAATTCTGACTCGATAGCACTTTGGATTTGCCACTTTATATAAATTCATGTTTTAAAATCTGCCCTAAGCATTGTTAACTTACTTTCCTTTCATGGTTCACTACACATATTCAGACATAGGTTTCAAATTACTCCTTAAAGAATACCAGCAGGTGATGGATAACTGGAAAAAAAGAACCATATCCATAGGAATAAATCAAACATATCAACATCCTGCCAGTGTGATAGACCACAGTTATTTGAGCAACTACATGTAGCAATAGCATCTACATGTAGCATATATTTCACTGAGCTCCTTAAGCTTAAATTGTCATCAGAAAATCAAAATTAATTTCTTTTAAACTACCATCTTGTCAACATAATTATATTTTACTATCATGAAAAGTAACCATTTATTGCATTAAATAAAACTTACAAATTAAAAAGCTTTTTGTTTTTTTTTTTCCTTCTTTAAGAGCCATTATAAGAAGAAGAAATAAAAGGTTTTACCCCAGGAGGCATGCTTAACTCTGCGCCTATGAGTAATTCATTGGAAATTCTGTGATGTTTATGGAAAAAAAAAAAAAAAGATGATGAGTATGTGGTAATACAAAACCTCATAATGTAATGTTTCAGAATTCAGAGGCTCTGCTAGCATCAGGAATAGCATTTTACATTCAGCATAGCTCATACTTAAAGTTAATAGTGACCTTCAAAAACTCGCTTTTATTTATTGCTGCTGAGTTAAGAACAGAGTAGCAGAGTAGAAAATGATGACATCAGGGTCACAGCAGGTACCTTAGGCACATTTGAAGTAAAACTCATTTGCTACTCAGTGAAACATACAATTTATATTTTTATTGCAAAGTATTTAAATGATCTAGACATTAAACTATCTTCAGAAAATAATCCCTGAAAAACATTTTTTCATCTGTAGTAATGATCATGAAAAGAAATGCCATTATTTTATAGTGTGAATAATTTAGAGACAATTATGGGAGAACAATAATGTGAAAGAAGAATAGGTTTGACCAATAATGGTAGTTTTTATACAGATTCTTATTGTAAGTCTGTTACAATCTTTTGTACAAAAATATATTTGATGATAAACTTATAATAGCTTGGGAGGAAATATTGTTAATTAATCTAGTGCAGGCATAAACAAATTTAGATGAAATCTAAATTTTATTTCCTCTATAACTTTGAGTGTTAGAAAACTTTTAACTTATTGAGGATACACTGTGATTTTATATATTCTACTTGGTACTATCAATCTGTCTTCTAGCAATTGACTTTTAAAATAGCAATTTTTTTCACAAAGTTCTATTAAAATATTTCCAATATGTTTGATTATCCTGTTGATGCATTATGTACAATAGTGAGACTAATAGGAATGCAAACATTTCAAATTTATTTTATGATAGTAATTTCTCAGTAGTCAGAGATATATATCTGAACTATGTTGTTTACTGAACCCTAAAGAACAGAAGCTAACAAATGCAGCTCTCAAATAGGAATTTCTATGAATGTATAGAATAGAAAGAAATATAATGTCAATAATTTCTTCTGTTTATAGTTTAAGCTTTTCCTTTGAAACTAGAACACATATAATTTTAATTTAAAAAAAATCACAGTGTATCATCCTTTGTGCATGAATGGATGGATGTTCCTCGAGGACAGGCAATTGTCTGCTTTTATATTAATAGGACTGAAAAATCTTCTGGAATTATCACTTATTTTTGTTTGAGCTTACATTCGTTTTTAACAATGCACTTAATTCAGAGGAATGGGTTCAACGCTCTCCAGATGTATATTACCACACTAAACCCTCCTCCATAGACAATGGGGACCTCCCAATCTACCTTCCTTCACCTCTTCTACTAGACACCGTTTTATAATTGTCTGCCATATTCTTCTAGGAATCTAGTAATAGTACCATGACTTTTGTTATGGGTTAGATGTATTTCATTCTAAGGATAATGAGATAATGTAGATGTGCGTATTTTTTCCTATTGTTGTTTGTATCAAGGGAAGATTTACTAATTCTACCAAAGTAAGATATCAAGGCTATGTTTATATTTCTACATATAAGAAATAATTTAAAAAAAGACACACAAAGTACATTAGTACAAAATAAAATGTATTTGTTTCTATGCATCATTATTAAATTTGCCTGGCATATCATGTGTCTTTATATATTTTCATATTCATGCTCTTTTGACAATCTCATGCAATTGCTACTCAAAAAATCACATCTGTTCTATAAACCAAATATGTCAATATTTAATTAAGTACTTAGTACTGCCATTTCAGGTAACAACTGTTAATACAATTTATGACAAAAAGAATATATACCTTATATCACTTCTAGGTAATTTTGATAATTGAAATTGAAGACTGATAGCATCTGTGTTTGAAGTTATATAAAATGATCATTTATCTTACTAAGAAGGCTAAGTAAAAGTTCAACTGGTTTTTGTGTGTCTAGACTAATGGAAAATAGAATTAAAGTTAAATTACCATTTGTTACATTGTATCTCTTTAGGCCAAGTAGACACCATAGTAGATTGAGTCTATAAATTTATGGTCACAATTTATAATTTTAATTTTAATAAACTCAAAAATTTAATATACATTTCTGTTTTAAAATAGACTATTTAAATCTTAATTTTTGTAATTGGTAACACCAATTAATACACCAACAATAGTGGTTGAAAAAGAAAATTGAAGAATAAAAAGTATCTTTTTTAAGAGATTATATTCAAACTTTAGGGGGAAGAATAAGTGTGATATTGTTCTAAGGTAATATGTATATTTTATTTACAAAAATAGCCCATGTACTTAAAATATCAGGAAATGATCAAACAAATCTCACATACTTTTTATGTTCATCACTGATATACTGTATTATGTAATTTGTTAAACTAACTCATAATTCTGAAATTTTAGAAAGATTCTAAATTACATTACAGTTGATAATATTTACTGGTAAATTTTGTAATATCTTAGTTTCCTAAAGTCCTCTGATTTTTATGTCTCTTTTACTTAAGTATTTGGTCTGATTCATATACAAATCTCTTGAATAATAAGTGTATTTCTATTAAACATAGAGCTATTTTACAAAGGTCATAGGTTATATGCCTGAAGTGATAGGTTCAAGATTTAAAAACCCTCAGACATGTTGTCTTCCTTGTATCTGGCTGCATGATTTATTAAATATATGCTAAGAGATATTGTAGGGGAAAATGCTAATGTCAATAAGACTTTTTTTTTTTTTTAATATCTTTAAGTCAAATAAGAAACCTGGTCTCTTGGTATTATAGTTAATGAGGGGCCTCCTGGTGGTGCAGGGATAAAAGACACAGTGTTATCAAGCTATCCCCAGCCACTTTATCATGAGTTTGACCCCTGGCCAGGAAGCTAACCCACTTATTGTAGCAGACCTCCACTTTCTCACCTACTGCTCCCCTCAAAGGGTATTTCAGTGGCCCACCTATTCTGCTCCCCACTCTGGTTCTGGTGAATTCTCTCACCATCAACACCTCATGCCCACACCCCAGTTCTTGTATGCATAAATAAATAAATATTAAAAAATATATTATGGTTAATGAAAAGTTGTTGTTTTTCAATGATCCGCTCTTATGTCTGGCATTGGGTATAGAAAATTAAACTTTCTGAGTTGTTTACACAAAAAAAAACACAAAAATAATTTCCTTAGAGCATTCTTAATTCACTAATTACGAGTTCTTAAAAATCACTATGTGTTTTTTCTTTTACCACAAAAATTATGTATTACAAATATGCTTGAATTCAGATAATTTTAGAAAAACAAAATAAAATATGTTTAGAGGCCACATGCAGACGACAGGTATACATTTAATTTATTTTACTTAAAATACATTTTAACAAAATACATATTTCCTTGCTCTGAATTTTTCTCAATTTCTGCAATTTTCTCAAAATTTTTCTCTAAATATCTATCATATCTATCTTTGTTACTTTAAATCGATGAACTAAAGCATGTACTGCTTCATATAACATGAAACTCGCAGAATGCCTTGTGCAGTGGCAGTTGATTATGTCTTTATTTTTAAAACAAATATGGAAGGCCCTTGCCTTATACCTGATAGAGCAATGAAAGTAAGGAATATGGAACTACCATGCTTATATTATAGTTGAGATACAATCTAGTATGCTGAATGAAAAGGATATTTTGGTTTTTTTTTGGATTTGGATTTTTTAATTAAGTCAAAATTTTAAAAAAGTAAAAAGAATAATCAAGAGAAATGCTGCTACCTTAATTTGAGTTTGTATTTATACAATAATGGGAGCTAATATCCCTCATTTCCCCTCCTAAAATCAATGGAGATATGCAATATAATACTAAATAAGTATATATAGCATAATCAGTTTTTGAATTCGTATTTCAAATTACTTTATAAGGGTATTAAATTGTATGAAACAATTATGATTCATTTGCTTCAAATTCTTCTGATCATATATCTGTTTCTGGTAGCCACAAAAATTTTATCTATATAACTATATTCTAGACTTATAAGAAGACATTAGACACTGTTTGTTGCCTCATGGGCCAGTAGTGTTGGAAGTGGTGCAGGATGAGAAAAAGAATTCCCCAAGTCCAAGTGAAAGAGTCCTAAATGGGTTTATACTTAGAAAAGTACAGCCCTGGGGCCCTCCCTACTAGCACATGGGTTAGGATGTAGCATCGCAAACTAGGGCAGCAGTTTCAGTCAGAACTGGATCCCCTGCCCCGAGGTGATCCACATGGCACAGCAGACCTCTTCTGACCCACCCGCTGCTCCTCTCAGCAGTATACTTCAGTCAGCCTGCCTGTGCTGCTCCCTACCCTATCTCTGGTAAATCCTCTCACCACCCCTGCACCTCTGGTGTATATTCTATATGCATAAATAAATAAATCTAAAAAAAAAAAAAAGTACATCCGTGATCTATGGATAGTATCCTATTTACAACCAGGTGCAGAGATGATGGGCAAATATGTGGAATATGGCAACTTTTAATTCCTTGTTATTCTCCTGTTTTCAGTTTTGTCCTGTTTCGATGTCATTATTCATTACATCTTTCTGAAAGTGACCAGTTAAAATATTTTGACTATTTCTAAGGTACATATAAATGTTTATTGAATTTCATGTTTGTCTCTGTGCACCACATATTTTTTCCACATGTATAATTTGAAGTTTTCTATGAAGGAACATTGTCACCTATTAAAAATAGAACCTCTTTATCAATTAACAGGCAAAGGAGTTAAGTTGCCAATTAAAGTGAAGTAAATTGTCAAATGAAAAATTTTAATTAATACTTTTTTTTCATTTGACTTTGCCTTTTCATTTTGATGGAGTCCCAGCAACGTCAGTTTAGACATGCTGCTCTATATGACTCAGTCTCAGAGCTCCCCAAGGAATTTTGTGCTGCTCACCTGTCCTCAGGAATATGGCCATTGCATTGTCTATCTACTGGGTTCCTGCTATAGGACAAAATTATACTTTCAGACCTCTTGTCAACCTTAACGTTTGTATTTCTAGCAGGGGAAAAAGAAAATGTCACCTGAGTTTATCCCAGCGTGAGATACGATTTCTCCTAACTGATAGATTATAAAAGTTACATTTTTATGGAAACTGCCATTTAGAGACTTACAACAAGTCTTGTTTCACAGAGAAATAAATCTTCACATGTAACAACACAACTGCAAGGCTGAAATGTTTATTGTTTAGAAATGCCATGAGTTGGAAGTTTCCTTTTTCTTTATTTTCTTTTTGGAACAGGGCTATTTGTAAGTTCAACTTTTTGATTGTTTCAAGCAAGCGTGGGGAAATTTAAGTTATTCTAACTCAAGAAACAAAATTTATTCAATAATGCAATATTCATTTTAGGACAATTTAAAAAGTAAATAACTAACATATTACTTGGACTTCTTAATATGTATTTCTCTGACACCCCAGATATATCCTGTGCTCACTTCTCCCCTGTAACCGGTCTATCATACAACTTTCTCTATATATTAAAAACTCATCCAACTTCCTTTCTGCTGAGATATTAACCTGTTCTGGAATCTTGGCTATAAAACAAACAAACAAACAAAAACAAACAAAGAAAAAAAGATTTAAGCAAAAGATTAGTAAAAAATAAATAAAAATGTTGGGAACAATCAAACGATGAAAAGGATTAATTTCATTCAACTAAAAAAGAGCTTTTGTATAACAGCATATGTTGCTAGGTATTTAAATAATGTCATAGATGAAATACTTTTGTCCCTATCTCTTTGCTTTTATCTAAATCATTTTCATATCATTCTATTCATGTGATGAGCTGTGGAAATTGTGAGATAAGTTCTCACTAGTGAGATAATGTTGGTCTTTTCAAGACCCAAATTAGATCTCTTGAATTGTTCTGAGTCATGTGTCCATCTTAAAACAATGAATATACCCAAGGATATATGCAGATGACTGGTTTGGCCCTTACTTTTGGTTTAACTTTGGAGCAGGGAAGCGGAGCAAGTTTAGTAGTGAGTGAATCTACTGAAACTACATGGACTAGAATTGGATTAGAGATGATTCCTGAAAGAGTATGAATGTGAACTACTTGAGAAAGAATAGACTGTACAATAAGCATTAGAGATTATTTTTTTCTACTCAGGTAAATAGATTTTTTTAATGTAACTTGGGACTGTATTCACCAAATAATGTATCCATTCTTCTATTCTTAATATAATAACATGAAGTTTTCTCCTTTTCAGATTTAAATTCTCTTTAATTTTTCATAGAACTTATTGTAATATATTATTCACACTCATACATAACATTTAATTATTGCATATTTATTAAAAATCTGTACTACCTTGTTTATTGATAATGAAAATTTTAAGCAGCAGAATTGTGTGAATGTATTCAAATTAGTTATGTAACAGTGGAGCACAATGGCATCATTGTTGCCATATATTTTGAGCTAAGAAGCCTAAAGTTGATTTCAGTGACTTTTTTCCTTTTCCAGTAATAAGTCATTAATTATAATCTTAAAGGATCATAAATAAAAATGATGAATGAATGAAGATATGGCTGATAACCTTGCTGTGGATTATATTTTTACATATAGTAATTTATTTAATATTAGAGCTAGCTAGAAGAGTAATGACCTATAAAAATGTGAGGCAACCAGAGAACATTATGCTAACATTGTAAAAGATATGACACATAGTGAAAAAATAATGGTAATCGCTGATTGATTTAAAGGAATGAGTGTATGTTAGTGGTGGTGGATCTATTTGGGGAGTAACTGATGTATTTATAAAAGTGTTCCTACTACAGTAAAAAAAAGTCCTGATTTTCAATGGCAAATTATGGCAAGTTTATTTGTAAGTACCCCAAAATCCATGGAACAATGATACCCTTTTAATAAATGAGACATTTGACCTTTGTATGTGTATTTGTTCTATATGAACCTATATGAGCAGAATCCTGAGCTTCCATACAACATAGTTGGCTTTACCTTTAACTTGAAAGAAAAAGTTAACTTCTAGGTCTTTAATTTCAAATTTTCTACAAAATGTAAAATTTTACATTTTAAACAATACAGTCAAATCTATGTGCTTTAAATATGTTCCTCACTGATTTTCTATATGCTATTTCTATATTCTACTTGAGTGTATAAGATGATCGTCTCCATAATAACAACAAATCCATCGCCACCTAAAACACAGTGGTAAACTTCTAAAAACGAGATCTTCTATGTTACTTTTCATATTCCTTTCAGGAATATAATATATTGTTCACTCCATAATCGCTTGCAGATTGCACTGTCTCAAGAATAAAGTTGATCTTTTGGTAACCTTGAGGTTTATGTACTTAAAAGGTAAGAAACTAAAAACAAGCATTAGACATGACTGTACTACATAGAAAAGAAATTGAGGTGACACATTAAGCCATCATTCCCATTGAGGACTGTATTGACATACTGCATTATTTTAATCTTAATTAAAAATAATTGTGCTGTGTGTATGCTTTCTTAGCCTTTAATTAACATAAGCTCTTCAAAACCAAAGTGGCAGCATAATAATGCATTCATAATTTACAGTATAAATGGTGGCCCTAGGGAAAATGCATTGCTATAATTCCCTTGTAGGTCTCTGCTGATGTCACATTGCTGATGAGAATGCCAATCAACTGAAGGAGGAACAGGGAGAATGAAAGCATTAGAAACAATTCATACTTTTACAAAGTATTCTGTTTTCTTGTTTTACCTTCATGCATGCCAATTAGTACACCAGGAAGTGCATGTTTTCTTATTCATCTCTGTGTGTGTGTGTATTTGTGTGTGTGTGTCTCATTTATTTGTGTATAGAGTATGAAATGACACATTTCCCAGTCAGATAAATCTGCAAGTGACAGTTAAGTGAGTTCAAACACTACAGATTTTCATTATTATTCCAGCTAAGTAGGCTGCAAGTAGTTAAAGTGAAATGGATGAAGGATATGGTTAAGCAGACAATGGCAGGCTCTTCAAAGTTATGACTAATGTTAATTTGCTGTTCTTCCATGAATATCTTTATTCAGTCCCTGCTTGATGATCTACATTTTTGTAAAGGATCAGTGGGGCAGATAATTTAAAATAATAGGCAACTCCCTAAGTCATTTATATATGACCTTGGAAAGAATGATACAACTTGGACAGGAATTTATTCACATTCTTGATCATGCAGTGTGAACTGACTTGAAAAGAATTCAAGGGACAAAGAGAAAAGTCCTAAAATTATTAGTTCAGATCAGACATGTGTAACTTAGAGCCAGGTCACCTTCCTTGTTTTTCTACTTATATAGGGCCTATTTATGATTCATAATACTGCTTATTTTTCCTATTATGAGAAAAAAAAGTCCTTTTTAAATAGCACAGCAAATGTTAGTTTGGATATGCCACTTGAACAGTATCATACAAAGTGTGAGATACTCTTAAAAAAAAGTTTTGGATTTTTTTTATATAATAGTTTATTTTTACATCCTTTTGTACATTTTTTTTTTCATCTCAATTGTAATCCCCATGGGTTTTCCATCACCGAAGTTTTGAATTATTGTAAGTCCCTAGCAGATGAGCATTCTCAATAAAACTTTAACTAATAGGGTACTTTCACTAATCAGTACAACGGTATTTTTTTTTAGATTTATTTAGTTCTTTAAGGCAACATTAGTTTATAATACACGATTGAGGAATTCTCACCTCTTCAGATATAAGTATCTCTTGTAAGCCATTGTAAAATAATTTATCTCTTCAGGAAATATTGTTTTCTTGTCCTCTGTTTGAATTTTGATAAAATTTTGGTTAATTAATGCTCACTAATATAAGAAATTTTTCACGTTTCACATTCTTTCTAGGAAATAAAAAAGACTGTTAATTTGATTTCTCATAAGGGCTTATTTTAACATTGCATATTCTAAAAAGGGAGAAATCTTATTTGTGGTATTTATACCTTACAAGAAAAGTTTAATGATTTTCTATTTATGTTAATGAAAAACATCAGAAAAGTCATTTAAAGTTTATACTTTTATTCATTCAATATGGCATTCAATGAAGTTATTCCCACCAATAATTTCACTATTTTTATTAAGTAAAAATAAGTCACTATAAATTATTTTATTGCTAATGCAATTAAGATAATTATTTTTATCATGAAATCTATGAATTTTGAATTCCTTCCCAGTAGTAATCTGCTCTCTGAAATGTATTTACACACTATGAATTTTATGTGAAATAGTGTGTATCATAACTGAAATATATTTTATTATGAAATGGTATGATTTGGAGGTAATAATTTTTAGTTAAAAGGTACTATCACCTCAGAGAAAAGAAAGGAACCAAAAAGAAAATTGGAATGGTACTTAAAAGTCTTATTCATGGGAGGAGCTCTTTCTGAACCTCTTTAAACACAGTCATTTACATTTCCTTACATCCTTTTATTGATAAATAGCTCAAGTCTGCTAAATTGTCCAGTCCCTTTCTGGACTTAGAAAATCTCCCCAGAGTTGAATAAAAATCTGATTTTCAGTAGCTTCAAGTCATGGTTATATGTCTCAAAATCCAAAGTGGGATATACCTTCTGAATCATAGAAAAAAACTTCAAATAAGTTGAAATGTATTTCATAACATATATATATATGTATATATATATATATACATATACACATATTCTTTTTAATGGAAATATTAGCATCTATTACCTTTTCCCACATTGAAATAAGTAATACTAAATAAATATTTAGTATTTCAATGAAGTAAGGACTTAAGACTTTCAGCAGAATTCTTCATCACTTTTACAGTATTTGTGCCTTCCGCTCTCCATAATTTTTAAGTCATCTATTTTTTTTACTGAAGTATTAGGGGCCCCCACTTAGGTGTAGGTACTATAGTGGACCTGCCACCAAAATACCCATAGTCACCACTCCAGTCTACTGTGCTCCTTAAAAATAACCCTAGAGCTGACTATAGAGCTGAAGTGCCCAGTGGATGAGGGAAAGAAGAGGTGAGAACAAATTAACCTTAGTTTTCATTCTGAAACTTGCCTTACTGGCAAATTTTTCAAGGAAAGGGCCTCCCATGTGGTCTATGGATTAAGTTTCAACACTCTCTGCTGTGGCCTAAATTCAGTCCCAGGCCAGGGAGCTGACCCAAATATGGTCCAGCAGAAATTTCCTGTCTCTTCCTCTGCTCCCTGTACCAGTGTCTTTCATTATACCTGTCTGTTCTGCTCCTCTGCTCCCCACTTTGTCTCTTGACCTTCCTCTCACCTTTCCTCATCCCCATCATACCACTGGCATACAATCCAATTCTTCTACATAAAAACTAAAAAAATAAATAAATAAATAAAAAATAATAAAAAAAAATCCCCAGTGGGGCATGTGTACAGCAAAGTTAAAAATGATGACACACTTTGTTTCAGTTACCATATTGTAAATATGCCCATTTCATTCTCTAGTTTGTACCATTTTTCCTCTTTCAGTTATTTTTTGTTGTTAATTTCATTGTTAAAAATGGCCCCCAAGTTTCATTCTGAAGCTCTGTAGTGTTCCTAAGTGTAAGAAGATTGTGATGTGACTTCGAGCATTTTTGGCTTTGAGTTAAATTTTAATAAATCAACAGTATGTTAAATCCAGAAAAAAAAAGCAGGAATTTTATGATATATATGTGAAGTCATTTTGCCATGCTTGAGTAAGATATATATTATATAAAAAATGTTAGGCTAAAGGTAGTGATTTGACTAAAATTTAGAATCCATGCAATTGAAACTGATCAGAAAAAGAAAAGTAATGGTACTATTATTAAATTGCAAGAAATAAATGGTCTAGCTACCTAAAGTGAGGAAAATATTAAAACCTTTCCAGGGTGTGGTTTACTATAATTAAATATCGCATATAACTAATTATAAAATTATTATTAATTAAGTTCTCTTTAGACAGAAACACATAAAACAAGTTAAAAATGTTGTGACTGGAGGCACAAAGAATCCAACTTTCTGTAGCAGTATTCACTATTTAGGTTTAATGAGAATTGTCTGTCTGTAGTCAAACAACAAAAAAAATGTGTTTATGCATACAGAATCAGGGGTACAAGCCAGAGGTGTAGGGGTGGTGAGAGGATTCACCAGAGAGAGCAGGGAGCAGGACAGGCTGACTGATAAAGAAAACTGCTGAGGGGAGCACTGGGCTAGTCAGGAGAGGTCTGCCCCCCCATGTGGGTCACCTCTGGGTTGGGGATTGAACTCATGTTAAAGTGGCTTAAGCCTCTTAGTGCTGTGCTTTAACCCACTGCAGCACCAGTGAGAGCCCCTATAGTCAATTTTTAGTTCATGCTTGTTGAAGCTTGATTATTCATGTCTTAAAGTATTGTGTTATATATAATGTATATCTACTGGCAAAATATCTATTTTATGCCTTCATTTTTTTCTAATATATTTACGGGAAAAATGCATTGATTTAAGTTACATTTACTTATTCTTACTTAAAAATAATTGTGAAATTTTATCTAAATATGTAAATAATATTTATATTTTATGTGTATTTTATAAGTTTAGACTTATACAATTTTAAAATTATATATATATATATATATATTTTTTTAATTCTTCCCTAGCAAGTTTAAACTTAATATACTTCTGGCTAATGTTCAGGTTTCTTTATGCTAAATACCAAATATTTTAAAAGGCCTGGTGCATTATTGAATGGATTCTATATGATAAAAGGAAATGAAATTAATTATCAATGAACCAAGGAGTGTTTTGAGGTACATAGACACACACAACTATATATGTAAGTATATATGTATGCATTAATTTATTAATGTTTTTAAGAGTTTAGTATTTCTTTAAAAAGATGAATAAAATATGAGCATAAATAAATTTAAGGTTTTACATATATAAGGTTATAAATATAAATCAGATTTTGTTGTTTTGCAGACGTTATTCTAATAGTAATAGTATTTACATATGTATATTGAGCCCAATTCTAGATTGATAATGGCTATAATAATATATTTCCAATTAATCTGACTCATGTAAATACACATGTTAATTATCTCATAAATTTTGAAATGTTCTTGTTGCTTCTTCCTAGAGCAATAAAAATATTAATAATAATCATAACAATGTCAACAACAAAACATACCATTATTCTCCAGGGACATGATGTGATGGACAGTGTGTCAAAAGTTCTATCAAAGTGAATGATAGAACATTCTCACAGGAAATTTGAATCCTTATTTAGTAAATTTCACTAAAACTCCATTGGTAGCTTTACTGTTGTAATACTCAATTGTCTCAAAATCTGGCATTCTTATTGGTAGCCTTGTCAATAAAAAATTGCATGCATTTGGAAACTGACATTGATGTTAGTTTACTTAAATATGAATCTACATCTGATAAAGGATAATATTAAGCTGGTATTATTATTATTTTTAACTGCACCCACATAGATAACTTGGTAAAAATAAAGTAAGTTCTGACTTAATTATTTGATAATTATCATACCAGGTTGATGTGCTGACTATATATCCACACACACACAAACATATAGGCATATATAAACATGCAGAAAATATATACACAAAACATACATGTACATGTATAAATTAATATATTCTATATTTACCTTAGCAGTACTTTTCATGCAATAGAGTATGTTCTTGGGTTTAATCATGATTTAATAATGTATAAGGAATATTACATGAGAATAATGCAAATTAATTTGAAGAGAAAGATAAACTAAAACAGTTTAATGCTATCTGTTCAAATCCAAACAAATTGATTAGGATGTACAAGCATGTCAGGAAAATGGCAAAAGACTGATACATCTGTTTTAAGAATGTTACAGATTTACACACTGAAACATATAGGAAATATTATAAAAGCAAGAAAATATGAGCCAGGTAACAGAGGCTTTCAGATTTAATAAAGTAACCATCAGAGTGAAACTTTCTTGAAAGTGGTTTCAAGTAAAGGAAACACATGGATTAAGTAATTGAGTAGATGAATTGAATGACAAGGAATATTGTTGAGATATAATGTGCTACACCTGGGTAGTTTGTTTTCAGAAACTCTTAAACCATCTAGTTTCCTGTAACCCCTTTTTCTTACTACCTTAGTGAATGGAGTTCAAAATGTTGTCGACTTCAGGTCTTGCAAAGGAAAACAAAATTGCTCAATTAAACTCTTGAGAAATGCTTCACTTGTCATTGTGAATTACTTTGGTCATTGGCTACTATTAAGGAGGAAAAAGGGAAGGGAACAAGGGATCATGCTCTGTGAATGGGTCAGATTAAACTAGCCAGATGGGTTCATGGTGTCATACATATTGTCGGAAAAAGAAAAAGAAAAAGAAAGAAAAAAAAAAAAGAGCTTTGATAACTGATAACTTAATTATCTGCCAGTATCAGTTTGGAAGGGCTTTTAAACATGTCCAAAATGTCTACCAAATTTTCAGCAGGAGTGACAGTAGATTTTTAAGTAAGGATAAAAATGCAGCAGTCTTTCTAGAATAAAACTCTGACAGACTATGATAAATTACCTTATTATAGTTGCTCGCATGACAAATGTACTTGATCAGTGTTTCTTCCTGGGAATAGTTGAGCTTATCCAGAGGCAAAAGTTGAAAGGAAATGAGAGCTAACTAGTAATCCTATGTGTAATATATCAGCATTTCTAGGAAACTATTCAAGAAAACCTTAGCAGTTACTGTTTATATCTACAGAAATTATTTCCCATTTTTCCCTCATGATATAATAGCTTATTGAGAATTAAGTGACATTTTAAGGATGAGGATATATATCACAAAGATGTTTATGTTTTCTTTTAAAAGTCCTGTCAGGTATTCAAAATTAAACAACCCTCAGAATTCTTTCCAGCCCAAGTTTGGGTGATATCAGTGTTTTTATATATTCAACTATGTCCCTTATATATACTTAGTACCCAAATATCTTATATGGAAATAGTCAAATGGAGAACATAATGGATATAAGAAAGCTAAGTGGATTGCTGGAAATACGTAGATCCAATAATAATAGGTTTATTATTTAAAAGACAGTTCTTTCAAAATATGTCTGTATTTAAATAACCTTGCATATTGGAAAACATGAACAAGAAATAGACTGTCAGAACAGTTGTAGTCATTTTTAAGTCATTGAGTAAGAATAGGTTCTATGTATATCTACTAGGTTTCACAATTTTACATAAAGAGCCCTAATAGGCTCAGATTTTTTCATAACTTAATAGATTACAACTCATTGTTTTGTACATTTCTTGCTTCATTTCATGTGAATGTGACATAACACAGATCACTCATTTCTTATTTCTTTGAATTAATTGCATTTCCTGAATAGCCTGAGTTGTTTTTTTTGTTTTTTTTTTTTTTTGGTAGGCAGTTCATTAACAGTTGAACATGAAATTGTATACTCCAAAAGTGCAGTCCTTCACATATCTATTAGTGTAATTGATTGAGTCAAATAATAAATATGTAAAAGAGCTTTCATGTTTTACCACTCTGCCTTCAAAAATTGTGATGTGTCCAGATGGTACATGCTATATGGTTATCTGACCATGAAACTGTAACAAGTAACTGATTCATTATGCCTGTCCATTGAAGCTGAGTTTGTGAAATACTATGTAGATAAGCAACACAATGAAAGTGTATTCCAGAGTCCTAAACACATAATTTCTCCAGTATTTTTCTAATTTTCTTGGAGCACACAATGTTCAGGTAGAATGTGTTCCATGTGAATGAAAATTGAGCAGTGATTTTCAGACTTCAGACTGTGACACATTAGTCATGTTATTAGTTTAGATGTTTATAACTAGTATTCAAAAATAGAAAAGAAAATTAACAAGTACTTGAATGACTTTTTGTGTGAATATGTGTTTTAGTTAAATATCTTCAAGCAAGTGTTTTCAAAAGGTCACATAACATAAAGCATTTATTCACTGCGGAATGCAAAGACTGAAAGATCCTAGACTAGAAAAATCAATGGTTAACATCAGTTTAACTGAACATACACTTAAGGTTAAGGCCTTAAAAGAATGTTCTCATCTCATTGTTTATTAGAACCATCAGAGGCATTTTTGAAACATGCAGATGGTCTCTAATCAGATTAATAAATCTCAAAAACATGACATGCAACCATGTCAGTGTGTGTGTTTTTTTTCTTTTTTAGAGCTCTCCTGCCAATAAGGTGATTTGAATACCGTCATTTATGAAAGCTCTGCTGAAGATTAGCGACTATGATGATTTCATTTTCTAATTTTTCTTTTTCTTCATTTCTTGATTTTGTTACAGCTGGTATCTTAGGGTTTTCAGAATTTTTAAACTTTAGATCCACAACAAAATTTTAAATGAAAACAGATACTTGGAACAGTGTAAAATTATTTGAGATTTTCATATATACCAAAAAAAATTAAATTCTATGCCTATGCAAATGTTTGTTTATCAGAAAATGAAAGGAGTATCCTAAATACAGGTGGTACAGCTAATTGATCAAGACTGGAAACATAAAGAATTGGGCAGTTGATTTTCCATTCTCTTTCAATTAAATATATGCTGATTGCATTCAAACAGTAACTTGAAGAGCTTTGGTGCTTTTATTTGTTTGTTTATTTAGTATTTTCAGTTAGTTATTTCATGTTTTTTTTTTTTTTAACCTGAAATTCAGCTTCCCTTTTTGAATTTTCTTTTTTTAAAAGATTCATTTATGCTTTAGAATTGGGGTATAGCCAGAGAGAGGTGCAGGGTTGGTGAGAGGATTCATCAGAGATACAGTAGGGTGGAAAACAGGCAGAGTGATAAAGTACACTGCTGAGGGGAGCAGTGGGCGAGACAGGAGCAGTCTGCTGCACCATGTGGAACACCTCTGGGGCGGGGAACTAACTCACACTCAAGCAGCTCCTGCCAGCTTACAGTGCTGAGCTCTAAAGTGCTGTGCCACCAGCACTTCTGCCTACCATTTGCAGCAAAATCAGCTGTTTTTCTCACTCAAGATCCATGATAATTAAAGGGGTTATTGCAGTAATTATGAAATCTCTAACATTAGTGTGGAGATATGCTGAACTCCAGTGTTGCTGAATGCCTGTGGAAAGTGAACTGAACCTCTTGCATTTACCTTTTATTTTCACCTCATGCTGTCTGTGTTTTTATATATTGGGAATCAGAAAGTGAGAGGTTAGAGCAATGTATGCAAAGTCAACAAGTAGATTTGGACTTCAGTGTTACTTTTTCTTGGTGCTATTTGTTTTGTTCTGCTTAATTTAGCTGCTCTTTAGCTTGTAACTCTCAAAGTCAGTGGAAAGTCAAATTCAAAGAAGATCTAAATGATATAAACAAGTTTGGCCAGATCAAGTGATGTGAATAAGTTTGACATCTATTTGTAATGTGTGAGGACGACCAGGATATGCAAGGCTAACTTTCCAGCCTTAATCTTGATTATTTTCAGTAACAGCTAAGACTTTAGCACATGCTGAAATAAAAATGAAAGACAGTACAAACTTGAAGTAATTTCAAAGTTGTATTGTTTCTTTTGAAAAAAGATTTATTTATGCATACAAGAAATGGGGTGTAGACCAGAGGTACCCCCTCAAAGTGGCATTTTCATTTGAAAAAAATATTTTTGATAATTCCGCAGCCTGGGATTTGTGTTTGCAAATAATTAATATCAACTAATTATATTTAACTGATATACACTAAAGAAAATATTAATTGCCAATATTCTATACTACTATCGGGATGGTTATTTAAATAATAGTTGTGTGATAATTCACCATTTTAATTAAAAGTAAGCTTCTATAGAATTAAGTGCTATAATCTAGATATTGATTAACATTTTGTTTAATTTATGTGCTTATTTATTGTGGCACGAAAGTAAGAAGTTTATTGTTAGGTAAGAAGAAGGATATGAAGTCTCTGGGTAGAGAGGACTCCTGATTGAGTAGTCCAAACACAAATATGCTATATCACTCAACCTCTGCATTTTAAAACACTGTGAGATAATTGTTCAAGATAAAGTGCTTAAATATGGGAAGTATTAATTATGGTAGTCAAATAAATGCATGCAGGGACTTTCTTCCAGGCTTATATACAACTCTTGCTATGCAGGAAAAATTGTACATGTATTGCTGTAAAAAACAAACCCACATTTACTTACTTTTAAATAGAAAAATAAACATTTATTGAGAATTATTTTTATGCTCAAACACTTGAAAAAATAGTGAAGGGGCTAAACCTATACAACTCCCAGTTATAGAGTAAAATAGATCATAGGAATATGTTGCATAACATTGTGACCATAGTTATATTGTATTACATATTTAAATATTATAAATATATTAGAAGCTCCTAAGACAATAAGAATGTTAGAACTATGTATGATGAAAGTCAACTAAACTAATTGGGGTATTTCACAATGTAGAAAAATATCAAATTAATATGTAGTATACCTGTATTTTTGTTTTGTTTTATTAAGTATGATTGTCTATATACTTGCTAGTGTTTTGACAGTATAGAAGTTTCCCCTTCAGGTATCCTCACTGTAACACTCCCATCACCAAAAGCACACAAAGTCCTCTACCACATTCCACTGTGCTCTCTTGCAGGTCTGTCCTTTCTTTCCCATCTCCCTCACTCTCGCCTTGTGAAAGCATAGGTCTTTGGTTTTAAAATTTGTATTTAAACATCTGTTTTAATTTTCTATATTGCACCTACAAGTGACACCATCCAGTATTATATGTCTCTTTCTGGCTTATTTTGTGTAACATAATACCCTCCAACTCCATCCATGTTGCTGCAAATGGCATGAGATTATCTTTTCTGATTGCTAAGAGTATTCCATTGTGTATATATACCATATCTTCTTGATCTATTTATCCACACTTAGGATTGCTTCCATAAATTGGCTATTCTAAAAATTGTTATATAAACACAAGAGTGTAAGTTTTCTTTCAAATTTATGGCTTTTGAATTCTGTGGGTATATAACTAGAAGTGAAATTGCTGGGTTGTATGGTCGATTCATTTTTTTCTTTTTAGTCCTCCTTTAAGAATCACATATATATATAAAGATTTTATTTATTTACACATACAGAATGGGTGTACAGGCCAGAGGTGCAGGGTTGCTAAGAGGATTCACCAGAAACAGAGTGGGGAGCAGAACAGGCAGATTGACAAATTACACTGCTGAGGGGAGTAGCAGTTGAAACAAGAGAGGTCTGCCATGCCATATGGGTCACCTCTGGGCCAGGGATCAAACTTGCACTGACGTGAACACAGCTTGGCTTAGTTTCACAGTGCAGTGCTCCACCGCTGCACCACCAGGGAGGGCCTTCCACACAACTATAAAAGGGCTAGATCAGTGTATATTCCCACTAGCAGTGTAAAACGTCACTGCTTTTCTCCACAACATTGCCAGTACTTGTTGTTTCAGGTCTGTTTGAGTTGGACTATTGTAACTTGTGTAAGGTGATATGTCATTGTGCCTTTGATTTGTATTTTCTTAATAAATGATGATGAACACTTTCCCTTGTGCCTGTAGGACACCTGCAATGTCTTTGAGAAGTGCCTATTTATTGAATAGCTCTTCTGCTCATTAGTTGATTTAATTGATTCTGTTTGTCGAGTCATGTGATTTTTTGTAGATCTTTGATGTCAGTCTTTTCTCAGTTGTACTTAAACCTGTAATTAATATTAATGTTATAGCTCAGTTATATTTCTATAATGAAAAATCCATATGATTTGTCATTTTACAAATTTTCTCTTTAGGGAATATTTTTATGCAATAGAGTCTTATTCAAAACAGTTGACTTCATAAATCTTGAGTCTTCCTTAGTGTTTAAAAAGTGACTGATGTAAAAAATTTAGCCCTTTATGATCCACTGAAATATTATATTTATGGAGGTTTGCTTAAGTATTCCTTCTAATTGTATCAAAAAAATCATGATTATATCTGGCTCTCCATGATAAGTAGTCGATATAGTCATAATACCATCCAGTTGTGCTATTTAAAATATGTCTACCATTTTTTAAAGCATAATTATTGTTTACTAAAGTTGTAAGATTCATCTACAATATGTATTTGTACTTATTTTTACTAAGGAATTATTTTGGCAATAGTAAGAATTCTACCATTTTCCACTGTATCTGTCCCATTGTGAGAGACATTTAAAGTTATCTAATTCATCTGCCTTCAATATATAAATAAGGAAATAAATACAAAAAGATGAGATCCTGCAGTCATTTTCATCTACTCCCAGTAGTGTAGTTCTTTATAAGCACCTATTGCTTTTTGTGTTATGTGTTTCCCTTACTAATGGCATATTATTTCACTCAATACTCACAATATAATAAATCAAGAAATTAACTCTTATTAGGTTGTTTTTTTCACAAAATGCTAATAACAATGATCAATATACTAAAGTCTTTACAGAAATAGCTTGCTGTCCCCTAGTTTATATTATGTTCTAAATAAAGATCATCTATAAAGAGAAAACTAGTTTTGCTGTGAATAATGAAATATGCAAGCAATGCTTGCATAAAAACAGAATGATTTAAAAAGAAAAACTGACTTTTAACTTCTAATTACATGGAAAGGTAAAAAGACCTGAATAGCATGAGAGTGATAATAAAGACCTCAATTAGAGTGAAAAGGAAGGGTTTTCCAAATGAAAGAGTTCAATGAAGAAAATAAAATGATGAGAATACTGAACTCGGGGACCTGGCATCTCTTTATCTGAGAATACAAGTTTAAAGGGAGTTGGTTAACTGTGATATAAATTGTCCCTTGACCATGTTTTGCACTTAATAGGAGGTGACTTAAGTCTTACAGTTTGGAATATAAGAAATTGAATCACTTGAGACCAAATAAGTAATAGAGTTGTTGAGAAGAGTGAATTCTCTGGGGGAAAAAAATGCATGAAGAACCTGATCCTGAAAGAATATTGAATGTATGTTTGTCTTGCTGTGTATGCATGCTACCTAGAAAAATTGGCTAAAGATCAAATTCAAAATTTCTTCTTTTATTTAAATTTTAATATTGAAAGTATATATGTCACAAGAACAATGTGTTATCAAAACATATTTCATTGAAATTTTTATAAAATGTATATCCTTTGATAAAAATCCCTCAAGTGCAAAGACTTACTAAATTTAAAATCAAGAGCTGAATGATACTAGCAAAATTATTCAATCTCTCTAGATGTTACTACTCAGTATTTAGAAAAGTATTCAGCTCAATATTTAGAACTTATCTAATGCATCCTGGAACTTTGAAAAGAGGGTTATATAAATAAACTATAATGAAGTAAAGTGGTAATCACTGTGAACTACTGACACATTCCAAAAGAGCCAAGTAGCAGAACATGTTGGAAACATGACTGACAATATCATTACCATTATTATAGTGCAAACAACATTGCAATTTATATCCTGAGAGAATACTGTGTTCTGGTTAGGAAACTGATATACTATTTATCTTTCCCCCACTTACTACACTAAAAAAAAAAAAAAAATAGGTATAGGCACAATTAGATGGCTTGCATTTACAGGATTCAAGTAACATTGTTTTCAGCTTTTATATTATACCACATACCTGTAATAAGAATTTAATTATGTTTTTTTTTCTTGTGCCTGAGAGAATTGCTAGCTTCTGTAACTACATTTTAAATGTTAGCTTGTTAGCAAGTTCATATTTTTAAGGGAAGCATGATGGAATGTATGACAATAATGAATACATCAAAAAATGCAATAAAACCAATCTTTAGGTTGGCTTCTGATTTAAGACACTATTCTAATACAGTTAAAATCATATTGTATTTTGGGCATACTCTACATATGTCAGCAATGTTACAGTTAAATGCTTTACCCATAAAAATCCATCATTCCTAAAAAAAATTATATAGTATTTAGCTTATTATGAAATAATAGGAGAATCTTCTTATAATCTCACAAAGTGCCAATCTTCCTATAATTATGGTAATAATAATTTAGACTATGCCCTTTCAAAAGAATCTAGGGCAGTCTACAAATAATAAACAGAAAATAAAGAAATCTGGGCTCACTGCCCAGATTATCACAAACATGTATAATGGAGCAAAGAAAGAAAATAAATACTTATAAGCACAACTGACTCCATCAGGGGAGTGGGAAAGAGGAGCAGTAATTGGTCAAACTATGATAGAAACTAATTATAGGCCTGTCATGAATCTCCTTTATAAAAATTGGTGTGTGTCTGTATCTAAGAATCTTTTTTTCTTTAGAATCAGAAGTCCCTTTGAGATAAATACAAAGGAAACAAAAGAAAATACTTGTATACATGTAGGGGTAGTATGACCCAAAGAAACTGTAACTTACCTAATTGTACAAATTTGCCTTAGCTATGTTAATTGGAAAAGCAGCATATACCAATTAGAAAGTCTGCCTCTCAAAACACGAATGATATGAAATGAATTACATTTTTATTTGTAAATAGCAATCTGGAATTGTTCTTCTACATAACTAAAATTGACAAAATTGGCCACCTAAGGTTTTCTAGATGTTACATTCAATTTATAGAACCACAAAACAATGTTGCTATTTTTTTTTTCAGTTTTAGTATTTAAAATTTTAATGGAATTTAGATTTTTAGTTTGAGTAAAAACTAAATAACTAGCCATATGTACTCTGTATATATAGTGCTCAGTTATCATGTATTTTACTGAAAAATAGCTTTTCAATTTTTGATTTTCTAATTGATATGTTCTTTTAATCTTTGTTCATCAATTCATTCGTTGTTACTCAATTAAAAAATTAAATTTCTACTAAGTTATTAATACTGTGCTAAGAAATTAGAGTTCAAATGATAAATGTGATTTATCTCTTGGCACTCAGAGAAGAATGACTAAAACTGAAAAAAATAATCAAATTAGGGCTCATAAGTTTTATTCTAAGATCTTTTGGGAGGTAACACACTTCTGCAAACCTTTTGTTATTTTTATTTGCTTCATTGTATGCTTGTGGTAGAAAATTGACAAAATGAGATTTCTTCAACTCAGTATAAAACACAATTCCTAAGGAGTGTATGAAGATAAGGAGCAAGTCATTTCATAAACTTGATTATATTTAATTTTGTGTATTTTTTATTTATAACCATAATTGAGATAATATTCTGATATTTCATACATAAAATGGAATGTCTAACTCCAAGTTTATACTATGGCTGGTTAAAACTGTAACTCAACCTTCAGAAGTGAGCAAGATGTGTTATAAATAGAGCCTGGTTCTCATTTAGAGGTGGATAGGATGATGGATATATATCAACATTTAAGGATTATGAGGAATTTTTTAAAAAGAGTCCCAACAGCTTACATATTACATCTAAGTTTATTAAAAAAAGTAGACTAGCATTTATAGTCAAGACATAATTTGCTTGTAACTCAAACTTATGCTTCTTGTATATAAAAAGTAATTCATAGACAGCAAAATTTTTAGACACTTTATAAATTCCACTCCATTATTACTAATTTTAACTTTATACAGACCTGAATTCTAAAATTTCTCAAGAAGGCAAATGTGAATACCATGACTGACACGGTAGTAGAACCACAAATAATGAATTTGTAGTAAGGTTTGTTCTAAGAACTTTTGGGAAGTAATATATTTCTAACAAAACTTTTGTTGATGTTTTATTTGCTTCATTGTATACTTGTGACAGAAAATTGACAAAACTAGATGTCTTCAACTCAGTAAAAATATACTTGCCACTAAGTTATCAATAGAAGCTCTTTTGCCAATGCAGTTCTGAAACAACTTACTTCAATTGATTTTGTTCGAAACACATGAAACTCTGGGTTTCATAGGAAAATAGAAGTTCAAATAAGAGCTGTGATTGTTTATGAGGTATGTCTTATTTTGTCAACTGAAAACTTAGGGGAAATATTCCCTTGAAAGTAACAGTATGTTGTTATTTTTCTCTTTTAGGTAAGAATATCCCTAGTATATCAGACTTCATCAAGGTAAAGTAAAATAAGCAGCACAATTATATTTTAAGCTCTGATCAATAAGCATATGTATATGTATAAGTGCATATATATATGTGTATTTATATGTATGTATGTATATATATAATGTAATTTTGGAAAATATGTTGATAAAAAAATTCTTTCTAATACAAAAATTGAAAATACCCATAGAAAATGTCAAAGCTTAGTTTCTTTTAGCTCTATGCTGATACAGGTGTTGTATATTTTCAATATTTGAGATTGTATATCGGAGGGAGTATTAAAATTATTTATAACTTCTCGTTATCAGGGCATTTCTGACTTAAGAACTGAGAAATGCAAACCAGAGTATAGTTTTTTAAGTACAAAACAATTTTAGTATGAACATACAAAATAATATAATTTGCACTATATAGTGGAATTAAAACTTACTTTAAATAAGCAAGTTATTTTCAAATTCTAAAAGGTACTTATACATATTATTTTTAAAAGAGACATGTTTTTTAAGTGTCATGCATATAAGAAAAATTGAGTGTTAGAGTAGTGTATTAGTATAGACTTTTTATATCACTCTGAAGATTATCAATATAAATGTGATAAACTGAAAAATCATTTTGTGGAAAAAATATCTTATGATTTATAAAATTTTAGTTGATTTTTCTACACTAAATTAAATTGTTAGACATGGTAATTTAATATTTTCTAGAAATAAATGCTATTGACATGAATAGATACTAGTTTTTCCATTTCCAATTTTTATTTCAAACTAAACCAAAGGGGTGTTGATAAATTTCTTTAATATAGCTTGTTCACTTGTCTGTGAACTGGAAACTATAAAAATTCAAGTTTGTAGAAGCATATCCTAGATAGTATAGGTAGGATGTCTAGTAACTTTTGGAACAAAGACAACATATTGTTCAAGAACCTACATAGCTTTAGATTTTAGTACTTTTGAGCCCATCAGGGTTGGAAAGGGAGATAAAGTATCATATATCAAGATAGGGCAAAGTACTACTTAAATTAGGAGATTCATTGTTTTCATTGTAGTAGTTTGGAAGTAAACGCTGTTTTAATTGATATAACAAGGGTGTGCTCTTTCCTCCAAATGAACACTTTAAGTATAAGCTAAATTGTTGTTCATGTTTTTAATAATCATGCCAAAAGTTACAACTTACTTTTCTGAATATAGTAACTTATAAATGTGCATCTGATATAACTATTTCTGTCAATGGATTGTAGAGAAAAGATGTATTTAGCTATTGTTTTACTCTATTTTCAACCCATTTTGCTTTCTTTTGCACTTTGCTAAAAAATCTCATTTATTAAATTAGAAACTGATATTTAAAGGATTAAATTGAACTCTTAGTTATCTGAAATAAATATCTACAATGTAAGTATGGATAACTTTCTAAATGTTTATAATTGAGTGTTTTTTTCTGAAAAGGTTTAGTGACAACTGGACGAAAATTGTAGCTATACTTTAAATGAAATATTTCACTCACATTATCTCCCTTTAAATTAAAATATATCTGTTAAAAATTTGGTAATTTTTTAGTGCCAACACTGTTGGAACAAATAATTCTATAGAAAGGTGCATTCAAAAACTGTATGATGTCAAAATGAAAAGTTTTGACCTATTTTTACGTAGTCAAAACCTGAAATTCAGTTGAGGTATCTTCAATTAAATAAACCTTAAACAGAAAACTTTTTTAAAAACTTTTGTTGATAAAAAATACTTTTAAAATTAACTAGTATAGTATATCTTTACAGAATTAGCATTCTTTGAATTCTGTGAATTATGCCACAAATACTTAACTACAGTAAATATTCTAATAAAACACCATCGGAGTGAAAAATATATGTACAAATGATTTTACGAAAACAAAGATGTAAACAAGAGCAGAAAGTGAAAACAACAAAATTTGTAGCCATTTTGCTGCATTGGGTATTTTCTCTTAAATAGAAGCAAGACAAACTTTGTTAGTTGGATTCTAACTAGTACAAGCTTTACTTACTGTGACTATTTCATACTAGATATATGTTTTTTGTCCATCTGAGGGTATACTTTGAATGTGAACACCCAACAATGACATTATGAGTGTAAGATTGATAGTTATTTGATTTAGCAACATCTGTTGTTGTTTGATGTACTCCAAGCAGATGTTCTTCCTTGAAATTTAGCATACAATTTGATTTACTCTCATGAAATATAGCCTCAGCAAAGAATGCTATTGCTATTTATGTTCAGGCATTATAATTAACAACTCTGTGTGTCTTTGGTCAAGCAAATGTCTGTAGACTGGGCCAAACATCATTAAATTTAATAAGGACAGCAGTGGTCAAACTCTGAATCACTTGCTCCATAAACTGACATTAAGTTTGTTTGTTCATGTTTCAGGGCATCTAAAGTCATCTTTTCAGTTAGCAATCCTTTCTTTTCATGTGCTTGGAGAATTAATGAAAACACAATATATGTTATCAGAGTGATGTTTGTTCTTCTGTTTGTTGTTGTATTTCAAACCTGTCACATTATACAAAGAGTCATAATGAGAAAAAACACCATGAGACAGACACTACTATTTATTTCATTATCTACTCATGTTTTGTAATATGCTGGAATACCATAAAAACCAACATATCTGTAACTGAATTAACTCTTTCATGGTTTATATGAGGACATAGAGGGATTTAGGATGAATGTAAGAATGAATGTGCTAAGGGTTAGAGTTCTGATCAAGAGGTTTATGGACCAAAATATATCTATGAAAAATAAGTACAAGTGTGTTTGTTCTAGGAAAAACCTGGAGATTATATCATATCACAATAGTAATTACATGTATTATAATTCCAAGGAGACCTGACTTCCTGCGATGCTTCTGGTTTCCCCTTTTCTGAGAAAGTCTCTTGCTCAGTGTTAAAGATCTTGTGATATCTTGTGACCTTTTCTATGCAAATATGAACAATTTGAGGCTATCACAGTCTTGCATGCAGTGCTCCTGAAAGGGACCATCTTAATTGCTTTTATAGTCTCAGTTTTATTTTAACCTCCATTACCTATAATATCTTCTTTGAAGCTTGAAATTAACTTTTTTTTTTTTTCCCCTCACCATTTTATCCTTTTCTAGTTTGGTAAGCAATGAGTTTACTTTTTCACTGAAGTTCTAGGGAATTCCATGCAGCATAGGTATATTTAGTCAATATGAGAGTACATTTTTATTGCTTATTCTTCTAAGGAGAATCATCAGATAAAGAGAAACATTTATTCCATTTGTGTGCTCTTGTTTGTAGAAGCAAGACTAATGATTCTATGATAGTAGAGTATATACTTGGTAATGAAGACATTTTTTGTACCACCTTACCTATGTTCTTATTAACTCAGTTTTATTGTGATGAGCAAATAGACTTTATTTAGAGCCTGAACACAAAATCAAAGCTATGATCTAGTCTGCTCAGAATGGTGCTTTAAACAATTAAATTAGCCATCACATTTAGGTTTACAATTTAAAAGAGAAAGAGAATGAGGTCGTGTCAACAAAACTAGCATTATCTCTTGGGCTTTCTGTCTTTCTTTTTTTCTTCTTCTTTATGTCGTACGACCCTTAAAGTTAAATGAGCTTTTCTTTAAATATGCTGCTATCGCTACTAAGTTATGAGGCAATGAAAATGCATATTTCCTTATTCTAAAAATAGGGCAATTCAGTGTTTGTACTCATGTAATTAGAAAATGATGAAAAGTTTAGTTTTTAAGCAGCACAAGCTTGTCACCCTCATTATGGAAAGGAAATCAAATGTAATTGTAATGAGAAATGATTAAGAATTTTAAAATTTCAAATGGGTAGTGGATATAAATTCATAACAAAATGTTATTGTTTCTGATCACACTGGCTTCTTTGTCACATTCTCAAATGTTTGCAACTAATATGTGAAGCAACTGATGATCAAATTTGACCCATGACACAAGGTGTTCTCCAAGAGGAAAGTCTACATCCCACTCACCTTTGTGATCCCCGTTTACTCAAATATTGCTTAGTATGTATTATAGGTATTTACAAATAGCTGTGCTGTTATTATTGATATATTCACTTGTTAAATGATTCTATAGACAAAATTCTGTTTTGACTACATGCAAGATATACATTATGAACCTGTCACAATTTATTACAAAGTAACCTATACTCTTTCTTAAATGAGAAAAGGAAAAGTAGATGGGGTGCATGAGATAGGTTGTAGGTAGGTAGGTAGATAGGTAGATAGATAGATAGATATATAGATATTATGATTTCATGTGTACATACGTACATACCTACATGGATAGATGGAAAAAATGCTTTAATTAAAATAATTGTTCAGTATGAGAGTTTTTAGATAACCAGAGATTTTAGCAATACAACTATCAGCATCATATATTAGTTTTCTTAATAAGCAGAAAATCTAATTTTATCTTTTTTTTCCCTATCTTAGAACCTTTGCCATATTCTTCAGATATACAAGGGAGACAGCAAGATCATTTCTCAGAAAGCCACAATCTTATTACAAAATGAAATGTTTAAAATTGATATTTTACTTATATGAACATATAAGAAATATGTTATTATGGGGAAAATAATTTCTAAATAGAAAAATTCAGTACTTTGTAGTCATACTTGCAAAATGGAAAACTTGAACTAGCTCAGTGATTTGAGCTTGACAACTGACTAAATTCATGCATAAATTAATAAAATTAGATGAAAATTATCTCTTTAACACCATTTATTGTATATGTTTACCCAAATCACTCTTCTCCCTCCATTGTTCAAACTCATGTTGCAGTATGCTTATGTTACAGTATTCCTTTGGTAGTGGTGTCATTATCATTCACCAGAACATTCTAAAAATATGTTAGGATACAGATATGTCTACCCCTCTGATTATTCTAAATTCAAAAGAATACTCCTAGAATTCTCTTTTGGATCATAAGCAGTGGGTACATAATACTTACATAAGGCCTCCTTTCTAAGCTGAAGAAGAAAAAATGATAGTGTGATTATTAGTTTTTTTTTTGTTTTAAGTATTCATACTTAACATTAAAACCTTACTGTTTTATTCCACATAAAGCAATTTAAGAAAAGCTTCTAGCAATGTTCTTGCTATCACCACTACTTGTATTTAGCTTTAATTCTGAGTGTTTTAGATATATTTCAAGTGGACATATTTTATTAATTTAAAACACAAATTATTTACATATTAAAAATTACTTTGAATTCACTCAAGGATTCATACACTGAAACTATACAAATCTATATTATTTTTAATATATACTTCTTCATCAAAACAAAATATGGTAGAACTCCAGTATGGATTATTTCTAATCCAAGTGTCAACTATCAATGACAATCTACTCCAATTTACATTTCAATCTCAGATGAAATGTACCTTCTTGTTTCAACATAAATAATTCATTTTGTATGAGAAATGTGACTAAACATTATTATTTTTGTTGCTAATTTAGCCTGGGTTGATTAAGATTTTGAAGAAGCATTAATCAAATTCTAAGTGTTTGGGGAAGTTGAAGTTCTATAGGGAGCATAGGTACAAAGGTGATAAAAATTTCAGTATAAAATCAAAAACAATGATTAATTATAAAGTATACCCATAATTAACATGATTTGAAGGAAACATTATGTAATATGGCAAAGTTTCTGACATAATTTTAAACAAATGATATTACAAAAGAAGTTAGGAAAGCAATTCAACACAAGTTGATTTTTTTTTATGCCCAGCAAATTTGAAAGGAGATAGTATAATGAAAGAAGGTTCTACATCACTAAATAAAATCTGGAAAATATTTTCAAATAGAACATGTATTTTATTAACAATTAATATTAATTTTCTCTATAATATGTACTAAAATCTGCCAACAGTGCTATTGTCCCAGGAGATTTATTTAAAATACCCATATGTTTATTCATTCTATTTTTTTTTTAAAGATTTATTTATTTGTGCATACAGAACTGGGGCACAGGCCAGAGGCTCAGGGGCGGTGAGAGGCTTCACCAGAGACAGAGTGGGGAACAGAACAGGCAGATCAATGAAGTACACTGCTGAGGGGAGCAGTGGGCGGGTCAGGAGAGGTCTGCCACACCATGTGGTCTCCTCCGGGGCAGGCGGGAATCGAACTCATGCAGAGGCGGCTTTAGATTCTCAGTGCTGTGCTTTAACCCGCTGCGCCACCAGGGAGGGCCCTCTTTTTTTTTTTTTTTACGCATCATATGCTTAGTTAGTTTGTACGGTTTATTAAAGGATAGTGTTCTAAATATGTCTTAGTGCTTTTATTTAGTACTAAGGGTAAATAATATTACATTGAATTTTCTGTAGCTATAAGTTCCAGTGACTTCTTTTCAAAGTCTCCTCTTAAAAATAGAGTCCAGATAGTATTAGTATTGGTTATTAAAAATTGATACATATTTAATACTCACTGCATTTAATATATGAATGAAACAAATATAAATAAAATAAAGTTTATCACACTTGACCATATTTTATTGTTCCAACAAAATTTATGAATGCATATTAATTATTTTACATTAAAAGTATAATTCAGGGACCTCCCTGGTGGGCAGGTGTTAGTCTCAGTGCTGTCATGTTATTGCAGCCATTGAGGGATAAATTCCATCCCTGGCCAGGTTGCTGATCCACATGGAGCAGCACACTGCCCCTGTCTTACCCCGCTGCTCCCCTCAGCAGTGTATTCCAGTGGATCCAACTATTCTGCTCCCCACTCTTTCTCTGGTGAATCAAATAAGTTTTAAAAAACTGATTAAATATAATGCAAATTTTGTTTTCATTGCCAACAGTTAAGATGAAAATAATTTTTTAACATCTACTCTTTACCACACATCTACTCTTCTCGATGTAATCAGTTTTCCATTAACACATTGACATAGAAACTTTATTTGTAGTTTTGAAAGCTTTGCAATTGTCTTGTTACATAAATCAAAAAAAAAAAAAAAAACAAGGCTTCTACTTGAGCCATAACTGTGAAAAAATGAACAATTTTATAGATTCATCTTCTATTGTTCACACATCAATATTCTCTAGCTTAGGACATAGAGAAAAAGAAATTATTCAGCTACCCTAATAAATAACTCTAATGTTATATTAACAAAAAAAAATTGATTTTCAGAAATTTTTGGACATACCAGGTAGAAAAATGCATGTGCTTTTAAAAAAAGAAAAGCTAAACCGTTGCTGATCAAATATGGACAGCTTTACTATCTCTTGCAAAAGAGTTTAGTTTGGCTTATTGATGTTAAACTTTGATTAAAATATAGCAATTTAAAATGAGCATTTTGATTTTTAGTGGGAATTTGTGCTAGTCCATTAAAACAATGCAGTGCAACATAATTTGTTTTATAAAGTATTAACTCTCATCACCAATGTGCATGACATGAAATTTTATTTCTCTTTAATTCATGAACTTATTCAGTGATCTACTCTTCTCGATGTAATCAGTTTTCCATTAGCAAAGTGAAAATGAAAGTAGTTGTGTAGAAAAAAGCCAGTGCAAATTAATTGTTCCTCAAAATGCTAGAAAATTAAAGAAGAGTCAGTGCTTTACGCAGATTTCTACAAATTTGTTAGTATTCGCTGCTTAGGATGACAGTGAAATATTTTTGTTATTTTTCTTAATTTTAGGCAAATCATTAGATAATGAATCTAAAAAAATTTGCTATTGATAAATGGTCTCTTTTGAGAAATTAGTTTTTCCCCCATAATTACATATTCATATAAGAAAATTCGATATCTTAGGTAAATATATGCATTTCTTTTGTAACCTTAAATGATAATCAGATTCTCAAACCTGTATACTTATAATGTTATTTGCATTAAGGTACACTAGGTCAACCTTTTATATTTGCAACTTTGTTCATGAAACAAAGCCTTGTTTAGGATTTGTTTGATTTCATGGTAATAAGCATGTGACTTTCACTGAAAGTAATCCCTTTCTGTAAATGAATATTTTGAAAATGAAAAGTAATTAAAGATTAACAGAAGTAAGCAAATGGATTTTTAAATTTCCCTTAATTATTATTTAAAGCACAATGGGTATTTAAGATAACCATTCTTCTACAGAAAATTTAAAGCCCTGTAGCTAATTTACATTTTCAGTTAGTTCATAAAATTCATTCACAATTGACAGGTGAGGGAATTGTGGCAGAGAGTTTAAGAGATTTATAGAAGGTCATTCAGAAAATCAGTGAGACCAGGAAATGACATAGAAAGCTCTGCATTCTCTTGTGATATTCAGTATTTGGAAAAGAATACCACATTGAATGAGTCATACTGATAGGAAGGTGAGCTGTCCCTCAGGAATATAGGTCTAGAAGTAGTTAAAACCACTGTTGCAAGGTATGCCAGCTAGGCAGTGATCTTTACTGGGCTCTGTCTATGTGAATGCTTGTGGTCATATAAGATTACTCCTCTTGTGTTAAAGGTAATATTTCTGTTTGCCTCCTTTCTATTCCTTTTTGTAGCTAAATCCCTAACAATTATAAATTTCTCATTTATTTCATCCTAAAAATTTCTTTTCCCTTCCCAACTCTGTTCAATCATTCTAGCTTTACTGATTATTTTTTCTTCCATGCCATGAAGCTTGTAAGTCAGTGCCTGATACTCTTCCCTCCTTGTCCCTTTCTCTCCCACAATGCACCCCTGGCCCACTGTATATAAATATATATAATGGTACTTTGATGATTATCTAATACATTTCAAACTCTCATGTCCTTATAAAAAAATTTTCAGTTTTAATTATAGTTGAAACAAGTTAACTAAATAACATTTGTAGAAATGCTTCATGTAGTCCATGCCACAAAATGGGTGCAAGATAAATAATAATTTCTGTCATTCTTTCAAAGCATAGAGATACCTCCTTTAAATAACTTTTTGAAAGCTTATTATTGTAACCAAGATATAATAAAGCAAATACTAACATTTTAAATCTCTATATGATTATTCATTGTAATTATTATACTTGAATGCATTTAGAATATGCAGTTTCACATAAACAGATTTATACTCTCTTCTCTTTGTGTGTATAATGTATATCATATATTAATATTTATATATACATAGATATGTATATTAACTACCATTGGAACCCCTTCTGTTACAACTCTATTCAGTTCAAGAAATCAAGAATCTAGTAATTTGCTGCCTGAAGTTGGAGCAATGAACAAATACAGTTACTATGTTCCAAAGTTCAAATAAAGAGGACAAGTATCAAAAAGTATGTATCTGAGGACAGGATTAATTAGGGAGTAAGAGAAAGACCATGTTAGCATCCTCAGGATTTCCAGTATGAGGGCTTATCAGAGAAAATGAAAAAAGAAGAGACAAATGAGATCTTAAATACTGGTGACTTAGAATAAGAAAGCTAAGAATGACTATATTAGTACTATAACCCAGATATCACCAAGAAGTAGGATAATATTGTTTGTAGCCCACTTAACCCAGAGCAAGGTAACCTGAAGGAAGAACAGTAAATATCTTATTTGACTGATCCCCACACAATAATAAATTAAATTTTCATTTGTTTGCATATAGCTCATTCCATTTGTAAACCACTAGACAGCTGTGGGATTAAGGACAGATCCTCATGCATCTTGATTTGTTTCTAATACTTGAAACAAAGTATCTTCTGACATATAATGAATTAATAAATGACCAGACACATTAATTTTGCATTCATCAAGAGAGGAAGCAATGTAGCATCATAGGAGAAATTTGAGTTAGGTGTTTCATCATTTGTGTATGAACTAAATTATGATTTGTGAATTATATGCCTCTTTCCTATCTGTTAAAGAGAGTTAAGGATCAAAGCTAACTTAAAAGACAGTTTGAATGTGAAAATATAGTTATAAAAAGGACTTGGAATGAACGACCTGGATTAAGATAAAGGAATACATGTCTGTTGCTCAAGAAAAAGGACAGAGTCTATCTTAGGCTCTTTTTCCTTACCTTGAAATAGAGGAATTAAATAATTCCAAACTCACACAATCATATTAAAAAACAAAATATCAAGTGCACAATATAGTTTGTAAAAAATCATCTAAAATGCTTCATTTTCTCCGTATAAAGTGGGTTTGACTCCATATCAACTTGCATGAATGTGAATGTCCAATATGTGTAAGATATTAGCAGTACTATAACTTGCCATCCATGGTAATTTATTTTTACTTTATTATTATATTTTTATATCATTCTTCATTTTGTACATTTTTTCATCTCAATTGTAATTCCCATGGGCTTCCCACAACCAATTCAACTGTGTGCCATCACTATAGTCCAGTGCACTCTTCCCACTCCAATTCTGATTCTATATTTTATAGAATTTATGACTACTTTTCATAAAATAATTCCTATGAATATATTTAAAAGGTATGATATCAGTATATACAGTACTGCATTGATACTTGCTAATAATATCTATAATTCCTTAAAGTCTGTAGTCATGTACTGCTACTTGTAACAAATGTAAGAAATTATAACAAATGTCCAAAATTCTTTCCTTAACTGGACTTTATTTTATACACAAAATTAATATGTACCCTATTATTGTTTTCCTTAAACATGTTGTATGTGTGTGTGCTGACTATGGCATTCTTAAAAGGCTTTCATTTAAGGTATGGGAAAAATACGAAATGCACAGCTGTGAGAAGACAGCTTCTCCTTTATGGCTTATGATTCAGCATTCTTTGGTTTTTCTTTATGATGTAACAAATTTCTGTCATGGATGCCAAAAATTGATAGTATCAAAAAAGCATAATTTTGAAGGCTTAGCAAATTTCATAACCACTCATAAAATCACATACTACCATTGTATGCAGTATTTTAAAATGTTTCACATTAGCAACACTCTGAATCTTATACTGCAGATTACATTCCCTCCTCCTCCATACCCCTGTAGTAGGGTTATATGCTCTTTCAATGTGACATTTTCACTTAGTCTATTTTAGGTTGGTCTACATTTCTGTCAAATATTCCTTCATAAAAATATTTTAATAGGCCATTTCTCACATATGATCTTTGAAACTGAATTTCTCAGTCTGATTCCATGTTTTCGATCTGCACTTAGAGACACTTTTCCCACAGTTTTACACTCACTGAACTTCACTTTTGTATCACCTTTAGAATTATGCATATTTCCACTGGCCATGCTCATAGGTATCTGTCATTTTTTCATGTCCCTTTCTTCATAAAGAGTCATCACATTTCAGTTGTAATAATTGAAGTTCCTCTCTTGTTTTTGACACTACTTTGTTTTCATGCTTGGTCACATGACATTGAGGAGAAAACCCTGGAGTGGCTTAATTCTAGAATAATATTGGGAACAGAGCAGCATGCTCACACATATATATGTTTGCACACATGCTGATTCTTAATTTTTTTTAAAGTAAAGAGTTCGGTATTTGGGGCCCTCCCTGGTACAGCAGGTTGAAGTGTAGTATTGCAAGCTAGCTGCAGCTGCTTCAGTGATAGTTTGATCCCCAGCCCCAGAGGTGACCCACATGGCATGGCAGACCTCTCCTGACCCGCCTGCTGCTCCCCTCAGCAGTGTATTTCATTGACCTGCCTGTTCTGCTCCCCACTCTGTCTCTGGTGAATCATTGCACCGCCCCTGCATCTCTAGCCTGAAGCGCAGTTCTGTATACATAAATAAATAAAATCTTAAAAAAAAAAAAATAAGGAGCTCAGTGTCTGTAATAAGTTCCCTGGATTCAAAGGTTTTAAAAGTAACTGTGACAAAAATTGCATAACCCCCCTTATGTTTTAATCTTCTCAATAGCAAAAATTGAATAAATAATATACTTACCTATGACATAGTTATACTGTAAATACTAGCCTGGACTACTGCTTCAGCTAGTGTGATTGCTGTTAGTACTATAATGACTATTACTGCTATTGCAGATTAAAAAAAAAAAAAAAAGCACAATGTTGATTTCGATAATGCCATGAGATATTCCCTCACAGTGATATCAAATCTTGAGCATCCCTACTAATGTTATTTACTTCCTTTTTTAACCAGGCAGAAATAAACAATAAAATACAATGTCTTTAATCATGTTTAAAAATAATATTTACTTTAAAAAATCAGCAAGAAAACCAAACCAAAGAAATAGTTAACTTTATCAAGTAATGTTTTTTTTTGTGTTGGAAACGTTGGATATATATCACTTTATTTAAACTCCAACCACCCTGTTAGGGAAATATTATATCATTTTACAAATGAAGATTATGAAGTTATGGTGTCCCTGGTGACACAGAGCTTAAGCCTCAATTCTAACAAGCTATCACCACTGTGGCCAGAGTTTAATCTCCAGCCAGGAACCTAACCCACATATAGCACAGCAGACCTCTCCTATCTTGCTTACTGCTCCCCTCAGCAGTATCTGTCAGTAGATTAACCTGCTTTGTTCCCCACTCTGTCTCTGATGTCTCTTGTCACCCCCAGCACCTCTACCCTATACTCCAGATTTCTATGCATAAATATATAATATTTTAAAAAAGATAACAAAGTATAAAAGGAATAGTTCTGTCAAAGTCAGCTATCAAAAATAAAGTTGATATTGAATGCCACCTTTAATCTTTTTGGTTCCAGAGATAAAGAGATGAAATCTTATATCCAAGTCTGAGTTTTGGACTAAGTCACAGTCCATGACTAGAATGAAAGGCATTTTGAGCGGATAGTTATTGAACTATTTCTAGTCATACCTGTAATGTTTGCTTGTAGTTTAAAACCTTATGCTTCTAGGGTTTTCTCAAGCTTAATTAAAAAAAAAAAAGTAAGAAGTAGGTAGGATGGCACCTGATGTATACACACTCTTCAGGTTAGAACAAAAATAATTGCCAACCTTGTTTTGTGGCTGTTGATTCACTTAGAAATTACTTATTTAATCCCTAATTTATGTGAGACCTCGTTTCTATTTTCGTATGATATTTACTGAATGTTATTCTACTTGCTATAATGGTTCTTCTTTAAAGGCTTAAATAATAAACATTACATCATTAACTTGGTTTGGGTTGGGTACAACAAAATGCCATAGACTGAGTGGGTGAAACAACATGGACTTATTGGCCACAGCTTGGATGACTGTAAAGTCCAAGACCAAGGTGCCAGCTCATTTGGTTTCTGTGAGAAAGCAATCTCCCTTGTTGCAGACTTTGACTTCTTACTGTCATTCTTCATGGGGGAGAGAGCAAGCACTGTTCACTTTCTCTTTTAAGGGCATTAACCCCATTTGGTGACCCACTTTCATGACCTCTTCCTAACCCTCCAAGGTGCCATCTTCCAGATGCCATCACATGAGGAATTAGGATTTCAACATAATAAGGACTTGGGATGGGTGGAGGAGGTTGCTTTAGTCCACAGCAAACTTGATTATTTTCTGCTTTAAGTTCTTCAGTGCTAATCTATTAGAAAACTAAAGCATGTTCTAACCTAGCGATTTCCTGACCTGCTAATGCTATTATTGCAGTTGACTTTGAGCCTCTCCTGTCATTCACTGTTCAACTCCACATAGGTCTCCTATGAGCTCTTGAGGGGTGCTTCCCACCCTAGAAAGAGGTGTCATGTGGCATTGTTCCCTCCTACAAGATTTTCATGTTCATCCTCCTGGGTCATTCATCTTCATAGGTTGTTTCCTCTCTAGGAATTCCATCTTCTTTGAATCCCATCCCTCTCTTATTCTTTCAGCCAAGTCCCTGTTATCAGCACATTTAATTAAATAATTGTGTGTGTGTAGCTTTTCCCCCTCAATCTGGTAAACTGTTAGGTAAGAAATCACATCTTTGTAGTTTGTTGTCATAACCTTAGCAGAGTGTGACACATAGAAAGCACCTAATGAATATGTGTGTTTCATTAGCAAACTTGTATGTAAATGTAATTTTTTTTTAAACAGGGCTCTTTATGACCTTGTGTCACTCTTCTTTAGTAGAACATTTTGAAAATTAAATATAATAAAATTTCTGACTCAATATGTGTTACTTCCTTTTGGTTTCCAATTGAGGTATAACACTGATATTTACTTGTGATCTGTATTCACTGGTGTAAAAACAATTTTGAAAAAAAAAAATATTTTCTACTGGTTATTCATTACTTGATTCATTCTTCCCCTCAGAATCTCATACTAAATAGGGTGTTATTTTTTTTAATTGATTATGTTGAAAAATGATGATAATTGTTTTCACTATGAAATGGAAACCCAGGAGATGTAAAGATAGTTCTTTAGGTGATAGTGTTTGTTCTAAGCAGCTTATTTTCTCTTAGTCTCAACTCTGATAAGCTATTTGGAGAGAGTAATTTTTTGCAGTCTGAGAATGACTTGCCACTTAAAAGTGAGTACAAAGGTATTAAAAAAAAGAGCTCTAAGAATTGTAAAATCATGCATATTAGTGCAGACTTTTACTCAGTGATATTTAAAATTAACTAAATGTTAGCAGCTGCAAAAGTGCATTCACCAATGCAGTATGTTTATTTGGAACTTCCTCCCTTTCCAGGACTGTTTGTTCATCAACTCCTCTCAAAATGGTGTATTCAAAAAAAAGTAGCTACAAAAGCAAAGTACCAACACTCAAAAAGAAACAATATTTTTTATTATTATTATTATTTTTGTAGTATATCTTCATCATTTACAAAGGAAGGACATAAAAGTAGGAGATCAAAAATTTTATGTGAAACAAAGTAAACATTATCCATAATTCAGTCTTCATTTGCTGATTATTGTTCTTTCAGTGGCTTCCAAGTGATATATGATTGTGTTTAACTTTTGTAAATGACAACAATAAAAATAGATAGCAAGGTATAGGTATTTTTATGTTAATATCAAAGATACTATAGGCAGTAGTTTCCTGATTCTAACTGTAATAATTCAAAGTACTTGTTACACTTGGCTTAAAATTTATGAATTTTAGTAAAACACTATCTTCATAAAAATATGTGTGTTATCCTTGTCCCTTAGAGCAAGATTTTCAGTTTTTGTTCTTTCTTTAAATTGGTAAGTGCATTTCACAGACTATTTGCATTTTAAATCTTGCTAAATAACTCAGGATAAATCACTATTTGTAAGCTGCAGTCCTCTACTCGTTAACCCCACTCTGGTATAGTTACTCATGCTCATAAATCTTTACTCATGTAAATACTGCTTTTTTTTTCTTTTTTTTACAATTTAAAAACAGAAACATAAGTGTTGGTGGCAAATGTGTGGAGACTCTGGGTCTTAGTTGCTATTCAATAAACTGTAGTTTTAAATTTCCAGGCAGCTGGGTCTTTGCAATATCTGTATAATTTACTGAAATAATTTGACTTATGTATCTTCCTTTATAAGTAAACTGTGTATTTCTTGTCTTGTGATGCCCAAAACAAACTTCAGGTAATTAAATTAAATTACTTATAGATTACTTCTGGTATAGTAATCTATAGTACAATAATTAAGTTTGGTATGTGACACTGATTTACATACTTAGAAATGCCCATCACTGAGGGACTGCCTGGTGGTGCAGGGGTTAATCTCTCCATCCCAGCCAGGGAGCTGAACTACCTACATGGCACAGCAAACCTCTCCTGTCTTGCCCTGCTGCTACTCAGCAGATCTGCGTTTCTGCTCCCCAGTCTTTCTCTCACCTCTCCCACTTCTGCCCTGGATTCCAGTTCTTATAGACATAAATAAATAAAAATAAATCTTAAAAAGTATGCTCATCATTGATATCAATCAGAAAATAAACTTTTAGAATATTTCTGGGAAGCAGAGTTACGGTTCTAGCAAATATGATTTTCTTACATTTCATAAAATTTAGGTATGAATGAAAATCTGAGTCCTATGAGTTTTATTCAAATACCAAGTGGCACCATTTCTCAAAATAAAGAAAAATTAAACATTTTTTTTTCAAATTCAGGTGGTTAATGTACATGCTTCTCTATATAAGTAAAGTCCTGTTATTCCAGACAGAAATAGGATGAAGAGTGTTTTAAAGAATTATTAGAGCCGAGGGTCATTAGCTATAATCAAAGGCCAGCTTAGAAACAGAACACGAAGCAGAAGGTGAGTTTGATCTTTAGCCAGATGAGAATCCATGCACCATAGAGGCCATCTGGATGCAGAAAAGTTAGTTTAAATTCTGGTCATTTATTTCTATTTAATTTGTAATAAGTCCTTAATTTCTAGGAAAAGGGTAGAACTTCCTAAAGATAGGTTAGGAATCTCTGTTTTTTAAATCTCTCGTCATTATTGTAAAATATTTTGTGCCTTTAAGTTTAGAAATACCACTACAAAAGAAGCTAAAATGCAAAATGATATATTACAATTCAACCCTAGTAAATATGAAATCTCCACATTTACTGAGATGTGCACCATATGTTGCTATTTTCTCTTTTATATTTTTAGGGGAAAAGTTCACAATCCACTTAGGAAAATACTATTTTTTTTTCTATTTAAACCGCATTGGTTGAATGTGTGATATCTGCTTTCTTAAAGCAATCTATTGCCTTAGCATGCTCATGAATCTTTAACACTTGTTATTTAACTATTATGAGCATTTAGAAACATCCATATCTATAATATCCAATACAGTAGCCACAATATGCACCTATTTAAATTTAATTGTAAATAAACTGAAATTAAAAGAATCAAACTCTGTTCCACCGTCTTTCTAGCCATATTTCAATCTCTTGGTAGTCTTGAGCTTGCATAAACTCCTTCTGTCATCAGAGAAAATTCAATAGGGCAGCATTATTCTAGAGCAGGTGTTAGTGAATTATAGACTGTTACTCAAAACTGACTCTTTGCCTGTTACTATGATTAAAATTTAATAGGAACACAACTGTGCCCATTCATTTAGGTTTTATATGTAATTGCATCACTCTGCAAAGACAGTGGTAAGTAGTTATGAGAGATAACAGTATATCTTACAAAGTCTACAGTATTTATTGTATGACCCTTTATAAAGGACATTTTCTGAACTCAGATCAAGACCATTGTCTTAATTTATTTTTTTTAAGATTTATTTTTTTTTTATTTCTGCATACAGACAGAATTGGGGTGCAAGCCAGAGGTGCAGGGGTGGTGAGAGGATTCACCAGAGGGGAACAGAACAGGCAGATCGGCGAAGTATACTGCTGAAGGGAGCAGTGGGCAGGACAGGAGAGGTCTGCCACGCCATGTGGGTCACCTCCGGGGCCAGGATGGATCTCACACTGAAGCAGCTGCAGCTAGCTTGCAGTGCTACATCCTAACCCATTGCGCCACCAGGGAGGGCCCCATTGTCTTACCTTTTTAAGGGCTACAAAAATGAGTAGCTCTTGACTTTTTCTGTGTGTATCAAGATTTCTATCAGCTAACTTATGCTCTCCTTGCAGAGTGATCGTCTTAAGTGCTTTAAGGTAGGGTCTAGGTAAGAATCTCATTGCACAGAATGGTTCCTTTTTATTGTTTATGTCAAATTGAAGTAATAAATTATCTAGCTATCGGGAATGCTGGGTATTACAACCATTGCGACCACAAATTGCATCGCTAGTCATTTTAGAGTTGGGAATATTTACAAGCCTTTTTCTTCATATCTATTTTATAATATGAACAAATGCAGTTCACGATGTTCTGCAGTAATTTGAAGTTCATTTTGTATTTACAGACTCGATTGCACTTTATATGCAAATGACTCATTATACTTTAGAAAAGCAGTATGTTAATTTGATTAATTTCTTACCTTATTTAAATCTTACGAAATGTCACCTGCCATTCAATCTACACACCAGTTATAACAAAACAACAAACGTTACAAAGAGCTGAAGCATTAAATTTCTCCTAATCAGGAGACAGATATGACAGGATTCACTTTATGCTGACTGTGTGAATGCTGACTATGTAGAAGAGGTGGAGCTGTTTCCAGTGCCTCCACGGGCTCTAAATAACAAATGCTGCATGGTAAGACTGGCCATCTAAATAATCATCTGGGAATGTTGATTCTGTTTCCTATGTGGATAACTGTAGTTTATGAATTAGTGCATTTCTGTCACAGGCCTGAGGTATACTATACCGAGCCATACTATCAATAAAACATTGCCTTGCACATAGCTTTTGTGGCAGCTCCTTGTATCTAACATGATGCTAGCCCCTTTGAAGGAGTTTGTTTCCTCTTGTCACTGCCTCTGGTCATGGGAAATGATAAAGATAATTATGTTGTCTATTCTTGTGATACTGGTGGCACGTGTCTGCCTGGTAGGATGCCATATTTCCTCTTTTCAAAAAAAGCTTCCGTTCCTTCTGTCCACTGTCTCTCAGCTTTAGGGAAAAGGGAAATGTACAGCCTGACACTGCAGGTGAGAATTGATTCCCAGAAGCCACAGAAGGGAAATTAGCATGGTTAGGTGGAAAAGGAACTTTCCAGCAGAGTAGCCCTGTAGGCACACTTGGCTCTCACATACTAGTGCTGTGTGTAAAAGCAGTGATATCCTAGGGCTGTGGACTTGTGTCCTCGTGTGGTTCCTTGTGCCAAACCTGGATGATTTATTAGAGACAGCTCTTGTTTATCCTAGCACTGCCTTGGGAATTTGCAGCACATGAGAGGAAGACCGTGTTGGCAGGATGCAGATCAGCTGGGAAATGATGGTACATATAGAAAGCAAAAACAGAAAGGAAGCAAAAGCATTTGTGTTTGAGACATTAACTGATAAAAGGGCAGTACTCATTTGAAGAAAAATGGTAAGAATGAGGAAAGTTGAGAAGAGAGGATTCATCAATAATTATCACAAATTCAAAAAGGAAAGCACACACCTGGGTTTGATTAGGAAAGAGATATTCAAAAGAGTCCTCAATACCCTATAAAAAAGAAAGGATAATAAATCACAGTAATTGGCTTGATAATGCCTTGGCAGCTAACTGTCTGACTTTATTCTTAAATTGATGGTTATACTCAGGATTGACCTTTTTGGGAGCTCTTTGTCACACACACATATACACACTTAGGTATGTATGAGTGTGTGTGTGTGTGTTTATATATATACACACACACATATGTAAATCGAATGATATTCTCTTGATATTTTTTTAAGGATAAGTTACTTATCATTGATTATGTTGTTTTATATGAGATATGCATCTTGCTCTGACTTGCATTTTCTTTCACTGACTTGCTTAATAAGAAGAGTTTGAAGATTTTTCACTGAAGAAATAGGTGGTGACCTTGATTAAACTAGGAAAGTGTAGGCAAACATCTGGTAATCAGAGATTGTTGTTTACACACTAAAGTAGGGGAAAGATTTAGTACATATAAAAAAATAAATATAATCACTAATATTGTTAATGACTTTGGACTATGTTATGTATCTTAATTGATGTTTATAAATAGGTTTGTTTCCTGTGGTTTTGTAATATAACATTTACCAAACTTCTTTTTTGATGGAATTTACATATGGCACATCAGGATGATTAAAAGCCAGCAGTCTTTTCACAGCATGGCAAAAAAATAGGATTTGATTTATCTTCGTGCCTCACCTACCACTTGCTGTGACTGTACTTTTGAAATTTTAATATTCTCATTTCTCATAAGGAGTTTGTTATATAAAATATTATGTAAATAACTTTATTCATTTCTAAGGACAATTGCTTGAATCTGTATTTAATATAATAACTATGATGCGAGAAAAGGTATGCTCATAATTTGCAATATTTTCTAATGACATTTTGTAACATTATTGGAATGTTGAAATCATTAATATCATCATTTTTAATGAGCATTTAAAATGTCTTAAAGTATTCAGTTTATGTGGAATTATTTACCTTGGCATATATTAGCATTGTTAGAACATTGTTAAAATTAGGATATTAACAGAGTTAAATTTGCTATTCTAGCAGCAAATGCATCTATGTAGTATTGATGAGATATATACAGTAGATTGTATGTAAAAAAGTTATGTTATTAGGCATATCGGTGTTAGTGTGTGTGTGAGAGAGAGAAAAGAGAGTCAGTGGTGATATAAGTCGACTCAAACTTTAGTTATTATAGTGCATTCATATTTTAACATTACAGGATTATAATAAGTTAAATTGAGTGATATTCTAATTTAGGTAAAATAGAATACATGCATGCTTTAAGGATTTCACTTTGATTCCATATAAAGTAATACTTGCTACTGTGAAGAAAGAATTTATTACATATGAGAAAGTATCATCTCACGATAACCTTGAATTATAAGTAACATTTCTATAACTTTAGATTCAAGAGTTGATTAGCACTAGGGCAGTCACTGAAAGCTAGTAACATTGTCAAGATTGTAACCCACATACACATAACTGTAACAAAGGTGATCCAAGCTAAAATCAACATTGTTTTATTTAATTAATCAGTTCCTTTTATTAATAAAAATTAAGATGTGTAATATTTCTTTGAAGAAAATTTTAATCTTCCTTCCAGTTGATCATTCTTGGAGATAGGTTGTGCGGTGAACACTGAGCATATGGAGAGGTTGAGGAAACTGTTTCTTCCGTGCTATGAGGCACAATTAGAACAAGAACTCCCATCATACAGTCTTGATAGCACATTTCACTTCCACTATCTAAACAACTTTTCATGATTGTGGCTCCTTTTTGATTCCAAAAGCTTGCTGACAACTTTGGAAGCGAGTCTCACCAGTTCCATTATATAGGGGGAAGACAGCAAGGTTCCTTAGACAATGGTACATTGCGAATTGAAGGTTTTGAGCCTGGGTCCGGCTTTTGAAAGCTGTGCCCTTTACACTTCACTGCAGCTGTTTATGAATGAAAGAGACTGCTTTGTTCATGTTTGTTTTAATGCTTAAGAAAAAGAAAATCACTAAGTTTGAGATGCTGAGAGAGATTTCAAAGTTAAAAGTACTGGAGCTGGAGGTCAAGGTCAGATGTCACACTGTGTTGTATAAAATTTTTATCAAGAAAACTATTGTCAGGAAATTGTTGATGCAATTTCTAGTTTGCTTGTAATAAAATCATAGTGTTAAAATAATTCCACTTTCACTGCTTCTGTGAAGATTTGATTCTGTCAAAGGTACTTGGGTTTCTGCCATGTCAGTCTGATGTGGGAAGTGAGAGAGAGGTGATGGCTGGAATACAGGAACGAGTGCCTAATCAGCTACACTGACCTTTAAGCACTATAATGTCGTGAGTTGAATACATTATATTGCAGAGCTATATATAGCATTATGTGGGGGAGACAGAAGAATTTGAAATGTATGCTTTTTAAGACTGAATATATTTGTAAGACAAGTTTCTTAATACAATATATATGGTAGAAATAATTTTACCTTTATATAGGGAAATTTGGGTTAATTTTTCTATGCTAGATTTCCGAACATAAACTCTGTTTTAATTGATATTTAAAGAGTTTTGAAAATTATTAAGATTGCATTTTTTAAAAAAGTTAGAGATTCTTCTAATGCTTGACTTGTGATTTCACAACTTTGCTAACTGTGTTAAGTACATAGGAACATAATAAATCAGAATAGCTATTATGATATATCAGCATGTCTTGAGAGCTTAAAATACCCTAATTTTATCAATAAAGGATTTTAAGATTATTCTAAATTTATGAAATAGCTCATTTTAAAAGATTTCTATGTAGTGTTTCCAAGATATGTAAAGCTCTTGATTTTTTTGAGTTTTCTCAATTTTCCTCTGTACTTCCCTACTGTTCATGATACACAGCGTACAGGAACTCCTTTACAATTCTATCTTGAGTTCCCCTATTCCACAGCTTTCTGGCATTACATGTACTAACTTGATCATTTTGTAGTTCCATTTATTCTTATACATTTTTAGTTCTATTCTGGAGGTTAGAAATTCATAAGCTAACTTGATAAAATACTTGTTACTGATATACTTTGGGTCATAATATTCTTCCATCCATTAGTTTTATTATTTTTTTTTTCTTTCAAGGAATAGAAATGACAAGTGAAAGTCAAATGAAATGGGGTACGAAAGGGTATGTCAGTTAAATATGACCAGTTCTCTCTCTCTCTCTCTCTCTCTTTTTTTTTTTTTTTTTTTTTTGCTTTAACAAGTGAATGGATGTAAGAAGTATTTTTTAAATAGAGAAAAATGTGAAGTATAATATATGGACATGGGTGATGGTGTATAAGATCAGGTGTTCAATTTGGAAAACATTTAAGTTTGAATTTTTTCTCTGACTTCAAAGTGGAAATGTTACTGAGAAAGTTCAATATAGAAGTCTAGAGTTGAAAAAGAAATGTGACTAGAGATAATGCTATCTATTCTATGAGTCAGACATTATTGTCTCAGGAGAAAGTAAAAGAGTCCAGGATCTGGAAGAAAGCCGTCAAGAGCCTCATCATGATAAATTTATCCTCCTATTAAATGTGATTTTAATGGAATTTTTTAGTTTCAAATTGCACATTATCATATTATTCATGTTATCACAAAAGCCTAGTGGAATCCCTTAGGATTATATTTATTTTCATCAAAATCTGTAGGACAAATGTGGTTATAACCATACTGGATTGTCACCTACAGAAAATAATGTCTCCTCAAATCTCTTTAATTACCAAAAACTAACACATCAAAGTCTTTTATCAGTGGTCTACTTGCAAAGTACTTTGAATATTTTGCTTCTGGGCTCTTATGGAGGTCTTTTCCACATAGCACCAAGGAGGGAATCCTAGGGCAGATTCTTATTGCTGAAACTGAGGTCTATATTTAAAATGGCTTGAAAATGGCAATTTTATCCATGTGTCTCATTTGGTCTTATCTCCAACCTAGATGACATCTTCGAAACCTATCTCCAATTGCAGTGACAATGGATTTTAGGGCTTCAATATATAGATTAAAAAGGGTCACAACTCAGTTCATCAGAGCTATTTAATGTAATAACTTGCTTTCAAATAACCTCCACATAGCTTGTACTTATATTTTCATTATTAGCTGAGGTTATGATTGACATGTAACATATTAGTTTCCAGTGTACAGTGTAATAATTCAGTACATATATGCATTATAGAATAATAAATTTTGTATAGAATTATGCATGTATAACTATAATGATCAAACAAGCAGTAAATCTGGGTAACTTCCATATCCAAATATAATTACATTTTTTTTCTCATAATGAGAACTTTTAAGATCTACTTGCCTAGCAACTTTCACATATGCAGTAAAGTAACTATAGTTGCCATGCTTCAGGTTATAATCATAGGAAATTTATTTTATAGCTGTAAGTTAGATACCCTTCATTTTACTAGTGGTTTTGAGTAGAAATAAAAAGTGAGAAAATTTGAGGACAGCAAAGTGTTTACAATGTTAATATATAAAGTCAGTAATGTCAGTAATTAAGAACCCAACCTCTCTAAACCTTCCATGAGAGTATAGCAGAAGCTCTCTCTTAGTTGCTCTCCACTAAAACATAATCCATCATCTCCTAGAGAGATTGAAAGTCTGGCTCTGGCCCTGAGTTGATTTCATTATGACAGCCCATAAATTTCACTACTTTTAAAATACCCAAAAGATGCCCTCCAACATCTCTCCGTGCTGTTGAATATCTGCCCTAAGATGTTGGACTTGTTTCCCATCAAGGAGCTTACCTTAATGCTTACATTAAAATAATAATAATAAATGATTCAACTAACTTTGTGCTAACATTGTGCTAGATAACACTATAGTTACTTCATTGAAAATAAAAGATTCTATAGGGCATTGTCTTTACATTAACCTTTTATTTATTTATTTTTACATCATAGGGTAATTTCTATATGATACTTACCAGTCTTTAATACATCTTTAAAATCCATGTAACCATACTACTGTTAAAACCAGAGTCATCAGAATGTTCTGATGATTTAAATGTTCTGGATGAATTAAATGTTCTGATGATTTAAATGTTCTGGATGAATTAAAACCTCATTTGAAATTATATTTTAAGCAGCCTTTTTCCTAAGCCTCTTGTTAAAATACTTTTAAATATGTTGACATAGCTATTAGCAGAAATCACTACATATTATCCAGTTATTACAGATAGAGAGAAAAATATTCTTCCCATTATTGACATATCTTTATTATTCTATTAAGTAATTGATTTGGAAACATTTGAATCTTTTAGATAATTATTATAAGAAAAAAATACTTAACATCCAATATATTAAACCTAACAGCAATAGTAGCAGATGTTCTATTTTTAAGTGAGCAACCTTATGATTTCATCTAATAGTTCTAATAATTCAGCAACTTAAGAGGACAGTGTGCAATTATCTCATGGTATAGTATCAATCAAGACAGAACAGTCAAAAGCATTTGATCTATAATGGTCAAACGGTACTCGTAATTTTGAACATAAAGTATACCTCTTATGTTAGCTGTAAAAACATGATAGATATAAAGAATTTGCACATTTTTTCTGCATAAATTGTTACAATATCAAAAAATTAATTCTTGTGAATGGCAACAGATATTCTGTTTCTTTATTTGGAAAAGAACATAGCAGATACACAATAAATGTATCTTAAAAACATAATTAAAGTTATAGAACTTCTTTGGTCCATAGCATAGAATATCGGAATATCATATATTCATTGCACCCCAGTATCTTAACTTCAACGTCCCTAAATTAATCCTGTCTCCCTTTTATGTTTAGTATACTTATTTTTTTTCTTTTTCAAATTAAAAACATGTTAGCATATTTTAGATTTAAAAATAAAAGCTGAAATGGAAAACGATTTGAACTTATAACTTAAATATTCTTACTATATGATACAACTGAATTGCAATTTAAAATGATACACCATTGAGTAATGCACAGGCAAATAAACATGTATTTGTGTTCTTGTTAAACAGCTAGGAGAGACAAATTCAGAATGGAGTCAAGATGCCAATGCAAAGTACAGGGAAGCCTTTAAGAAAGTCCATTGAGTTGGGGTAAATGTTTTTGAGAACAAACAATAGAGGAAATACATTCCTGGTTTAGAACAAGCAGCAGATCAAAGACGAGAGGCAAATGAATGGGTCAGAGAACTGTGATATGGTGATTGCCGTAACATTATTGCTAACGTGGAATTAATAATTTTTCAAATAGTATGGCTAAAGTAAAATTGTCAATAACGTGTTAAAAAATAAAGAATGAAGAGAAAGAAAGGAGATAAAGGGAGAATCAGTTGTGCATAGTGTCCCTGCTGCCTACAGGTAGAGAGTTCCTGTTTGCTATGATTTGTAGGCTAGTTTTGGGGTCTGGTAACACTTGTCATTTACTCACATGGACACTTTTGGGGAGCAGGTTTCCAGATATCCCAGATAACTTACTGAATCATACCAATCATTAGTTACATCTTCAGTTAGTTGGGGTAACTTGTGTTCCATGATTCAATCCCATATTACCTATATTTTTGCAACTTGGTCTCTTTGTCACATTTGGATTGGATACATCTAGTAATGGCAAAAGAGCCAGGAGACCCATCATCCCTGCTGCACATCCCAATTTCAAGCCATAATTGTAACTTGAGGATCAGAACTCTGGAATTTCATTCTTTCCAAGCTATTTTCTATTTGCTCCACCTTCTAAGAAAAGAGTTGATATCTCACATTTTATCAGTTCAGGTAATCTTAGTATGAGAGTGTGCAGATACACTTGTTTATTAATTTCAGTTCAGATTCTTTTCCATCCAGTTTCCTGGTATAAGAACAGAAGACTGCATGTGGAAAAATTTATACTTTTTGTATTTACACCACATGAAACATACATTAGATAGTAGTATCATAATAGTAATAACTATATAAAGTAAACCTACCTGAACATAGCCACTGGTAATATAGGACTACCTCTCAAGAATATCTTAAAGTATACTATTATTTCCTGCATGCTCAAGTCACTGGTATAGATTTTTTTTTTTCACATAACTATAAAGGGAATCTGATAAGGATGTTCTTCAAAATTCTAGCATCATGCTGAGAAAATCTTGGGTAGGCCTGTTGTTTGTCAATCTTGACATCTCTTTCATTTTTAAGGCAATTAATCACCTGCAGAGACACTAAAATTTGACTTGAATTTTTACATTTTGAGTTGTTACTTTGATAATATCATCCAGATTTTATTTAAATGTGAATTCAAATAAACAATTAAAATAGCTATTCATGTCATCAGTCTCTCCTTCTCCTTAATAACAAATGCAGGAAGCATTTCCGTATTATCTCTTTTTCATCCTTCTCACCTTGTTCTTCTTTTGTTTTAAAAGCTGATAGAAGTAAGGTATCTTAAGATATAATAATATCTGCTAATATGAGAATGTGTTTACAGAAATAATGTACTGGTATCAATAAATTATGCACAAAGCATATTAACTGGATAAAAAAGACCAAAAAGTGAAGATGTAATAAACTAAGTTGCAGAATATCAGTTAATTTGCTAAACAGACATGCTGAATACTAAAAAGGGTAATGATAACTGCTTCTATGAGATTACTTCCTGCTAGTAAAATCTTTACTGGTGAAGCTCAGGTCACAGCCACATAGACAAAAGTGACTCAAATGACTCAAATGAGTCCACATTATGTAAAGGGAGTATTACATAACTCAGAATTAGCTACTGGGGAAATAAATGTTGATACTTGCAAACCAGGATGATGCATATTTTGCAAAGACAAATATGTATAGCATCATCTTTTGCTATCACTGATGTTTTATACTTCACATTATATATACCGTTTTTTTTTTTTTTTGGTAGGGCTTTTTATGGTGAAATAAAAATGGATGTATTTTTTCTTATTTAATAATTATATAGATAGGGATTTAAAAACCTACAAATACGATTTTGTTAAATATGTATTCCGATGTATGTATCTGTATACATATATTTGTATACAATTATCAAGTAAAATTAATTATTTGTTATTTTCATGCAAATTTTCCTTTGAAAACTTTTTCAACTAGTGATAGCAGATCTGTAATAAAATACACAGTGAATGACTTGTTCTTTGCAAATATTTGCTCAGTGCTAAGCACTTGGAAATTTTGGCATGGTGATTTTATAAAATTCAAGCTGCTATTTATGATTGTTTGAATTATACAGTGCAGTGGATGGTAGTAATTAACCAAGAAAATATGAAGTGAATTATCCAAATAATTAAATCAGAGCCTAAGCTGTAATTACATATTGAAAATCCACTTGCAACATTTAATAATTCATCATGACTTGCTTATTTCTTTTTGTCACAGAAAATTTAATATTTAATTTAATATTGTGGAAAGAAGGCTAACCTAGCAATCAAGAACCTAGTTCAGCTGTCAATTCTAAAAGCAACCTACTCATTGTCCAATCTTAACACATATCCTTTAGTTTTAAAATAAGAAAGGACTTAATGATTGTTTATATCCTTTCCTGCTCAAAGGAATGATATGCCTATGAAAACACCCAGCCACTAGATTGAAACTCTATTTTGTCCAACAGCTGATGTATTAGTCAGACTTTTGTAAGGGTATATTGGTACCCATTATGATTAAGACAATCAGTCTTTGGATAAACATTGAAAAATCTAGCAATGTTCTTATCATGACACAAATCATATACAAGTCATCATTAAGTTGATTTTAAGGATAAGTTGGTAAAAAAAAATAAAAAATAAAAAATAAATAAAAAAAAAAACAGCTGTCCATGTCCTTTGAATGACAGGATAGGGAACTTTGTGTAGACAGTTGTTACATAACACAGATATAGTATAGAATGTAGTGCCATCTTGATTTATGAGCCTGATTTCTGTTACCAGTTCTCTTAGCTGTAATCTGTCATTTACTTTTTGTATTAACTAGGGCTAGTTATTTTATTTTTAAGACTTAGCTTCTCTTTCTTTACAATGTATCCTACTTCATAGTGTTCTATGAAGAGTGATGAAAGAACTATTAAAATATATAGTGAATTTACCATAGTACTAACCAGATAATAAATACTCAAGGGCAGAATTCAGCAGTATGATAGAACGTTTGAGTTGTGAACAGAAAGACAGATAAGAGACAGGAGTGGATGACATGGATAAATTAATTCACTGCCTCTCCCAATCATATTCTCTAAATAATTGTTTTACTGTGGAGACTGAATCCCTGGAGTTTCTGTATTTTCTCCCAGTGAATTGGCTCATTTCCATTTGTTTGTGTTCTATGCTTTCACAAATATTCAAGAATGAACTCTTAGAGTTTGGTAGGTGTGTGCTTAATCGAGCTTTATGCATTTGTTTTAAGTTAGACTAAACAGCTTATCTTTGTTCCACAGAGCAGCATGCAGTACATAGTGTTGACTGTTACAGAGAAAGCTTCTCATTCTGCTTGGGAAGATTAAGACACTGTTGAAAAATGAACCTTTTGTCTAACCACAGATGAAGAAGAACACAGGCACCCAAAACTAGCTTCTTCCAGCTGTCTGCTGTTACTCTGTGGCCTGCCCATAGGGCTCTGCCACTCACACACTATCAGACACCTCTCTGTGTCTGGGAAGGGTGTTGCAGGGTAATGATCATCCTTTACTATTGAGAAGGGAAGTGGACAAGCCATGGTACCTTTGTGCCTGTCTTGTTCGAAAACCTGCCAAGAGCACCCTTTCTTATTTACTAAGTCAATAGAGACAGAGGACAGAGAGTTGTAGAATAAGGTCAGGCACTTTCTCCAGCCCCTTTATCAGGTGATTACAAAGGATCTGATCGTAAAAAGTTTTGTTTTGTTTTTTTTCTAAGAGGACTTATTTATGCATACAGGCCAGAGATGTAGGGGCGATGAGAGGGCTTACCAGAGACAGAGTGAGGAGCAGAACAGGCAGATCCACGAAGTATACTGCTCTGCTGAGGAGAGCAGCGGGCAAGTCAGGAGAGGTCCGCCACACCACATGGGTCACACCACAGGGATGGAACTCATGCTGAAGTGGCTGCAGCTAACCTCTCAGTGGTTAATCTGTTGCAACACCGGTGAGAGCACTGGAGGGGTTTTAATAACTAAACTAACTATCTCTGCTTACTTGGAACTCGTACACAAAATGTTGTATGAGACCATGGATCTAGGCACTGTTAAACGTGTATGGCCTGGTTAACTCACAGGTGATTGGGATTTCAAGTTGCTGACAGCTTGCTCAAAACTCCCATTTAATCCTCACATTTATCCAAAAGCTCTACTGATTTTACTTTCTCTCGTTGGTGTTGAGCGATTTCATGTTATGACCTCAAAGATAACATGCCATAGCCTAAGATGCTTAGCTAATATGAAACTGTTTTAGCCCATGGCTTTGCCTAAGGATAAATGTGTGCTACCCTGGGCAACATGAAGGGGAATTTGCAGCAGTGAGAGCTCGACAGTCTAATTAATTATTTAGAGGTTTCAAGGGGGAAAAGAAGTCTAGAGTCCCAGAGTTCCCATTTGCAATGCATTAAACAATCAGAATAATAATAAGAAAAAGCAGAAAGCGACCATCCTGGCTGTCTGGAATGTGTAGGATGTAATTTGAGGCCCAAAATTAGAAATAACCTAGGATCTTAAAGACAATTTTAAGGCTGAAGGTTATAGGAAGGCAAATCCTTTTACAATTGCAGTACTATTTTTTCCTCCTTTTGTCTTTATTTTTGTATCTTAAAATGTCTGCAGAGCTTTACTTTCTTGCTTCCTAAATTGCCTTCATGTGTAAGAAGTCTTTGGCTGAGCATATAATTAAAGAGTCCAAATGTGAACACCGGGGAAAAAGGTGTCTAATAAAGAAAGTGGAAAATGTGAATTTATTAAAAGTAGGTCATGTCATACATTGTAATAGCCTTCTTTGGCATGTCTCCTAACTTAAGTGATACAAGTAATAAACGGAAACTGCATACTGCAGTTTGGGAAAGACATTTCTTTCTCTTCATAATAGATGCTTATAAATTAATTGGATAAACACCTGATAGAAAACCTAGTCATATAAAGTAGAAGTGCATAATCAATAAATGCAAGCTCTCTAAGTGGAGAGCTGCAGGGAGAGTCTCAAGGGGTCAGTATTAGCACATGTTAAGTATTTTGTTAATGACACGCTCACATCTGTGGAATACATTTTCTGATACCAGAATCAAATTAGCCAGGAACCACACAGAAGGGCAAAGCAACCTGCAGAGTTAACAGTAGTGAGATGAAAGTCATAATGAATATAAACTAACATTAAGATGGAGAATACACAAAAGATAAATGTAATAGGAGAACCTAATCTGAAAGAGACAGAATTGGAGACATGTGCATTCTATACACAGGTGTTTGTACTTTTTAAACCAGTTCAGTCTTACTTGTAAAAAACAATTGCATGCAATTGAGGAATAATAAAAACTCTGGTTATCTATAATTCACTAACAGGATGTTTCCATATGCTATATATTAATTGAATAGGTTGATGAGCATGAAAGAAAGGAGGCCAATAAACATTTTACTGTTCACACATTAGTTTGATTTTTCAGGAAACATTAATCAAAATATGTTTTACATATAAATTAAGAAAATAAAAATATCAGTGGCAATACTATAACAGGCATATGTCAGTAAAGGCATCGCACTAAGAGAGATAATATATTAACTTATTTAGTGATCTCTTCAACATTTGAGGAGTCAATTATCATGGTAGAGACAGGGATATTGAACACGTATTCCCGTAGAATGTACAACTAGGTAAGAAGGGTAGTTATGATGGAATTTGGAACTGAAGAGCCTAGCTCCAGTATTTGTTTTGATTTATCACTTGCTAGTTAAGAATACCCCTAATTTCTGTCCTTGAAAAGTAGGCTGTATTGTGTATTTTTGATTTGGAGGTTAGGGTGCGAATTGGTTGTGGTCTTGTAAATGAGAACTCACAATAAGCTGCTGTGAGG
>NW_004567104.1:54183806-54211774 GCF_000260355.1 Condylura cristata | reverse complement strand
TCTAAATGTGATACGGACTCATTAAAGATCAAACCTCATGGGGAATTGGCTTAAGCTTCTTAGTGCTGTGCTTTAACCCATGGTGCGAATTGGTTGTGGTCTTGTAAATGAGAACTCACAATAAGCTGCTGTGAGGAGAGATACAAAACTTTGTTTCCATTTTCCTTTCATCACAATTAATGGTTTCCTGTCTGTGGTGCTTGAACAGGAGCACAGCAGCATCTGAGATTGTGTTACAAGTGCAAAATAGTGGGTGCTAAACCAGACACATTCAATCAGAAATTTAGGATTGGAGCCCTGCAAACACTTACAGTTTCTCTGGGTGATTCTGGTGTATCCTCAAATTTGGGAGAAACTGATCTAGATGGCCCAAGTTCTTTCCTATGAACAAGTCTCATCACTACAAATAAAACAACTTCCTTAAATTCCTTATGCTTATATGCACATTTTTTTTTTCTTTTTTTAATTTACTCATACAAAAACTGGAGTACAGTCCAGAGGTGCAGAGGGGTAAGAGATTTCACCATAATAGGGAGCAAGAGGTGAGGCAACGTGTGTCAACTACCTGGTGGCAGAAGATCAAACTTGTGATGCAGGGGCTGCTGATAGCATTATAGTGCTGTGCTTTAACCTGCTGTGCCATCAGGGAGGGCCCAATATGCACAGTTTTAAAATAGGTAGTTGTGCTGTGATAGCCACACACCACCAGAAAAGTTTCTATGATTCTGAAGAAAAGGACAAAAACTCTTAAGTTGACATAAAAGGTATTGTTCTCCATGTATAGGTCTTTACCTTCCTTGTTAGTTTTATTCTCAGGTACTTTTTTGGGTAAGATTATGAATGGGATGGCTTTCTTAATTTCTTTCGGTAGTCCATTCTATGTATATGGGAAGGCAATTGACTTTTATATGTTGATTTTGTATCCTGCCACCATTGATCAAAATGTAGACAGGTCTCTAGCCCCAATGGGAGGGAGTGTGCAGATTCCCAAAAAGACTAAACATGGATTTGTCATATGACCCAGCAATTCCACCCCTGGGATCTAACCAAACACTAAAAACACTAATTTAAAAGGAAACATACACTCCTGTGTTTATAGCAGCACTATATATATTAGCCAAGATACAGCAAAAACCTAAATGCCCCAGAATAGGTGAGTGGCTCAAGAATATGCTGTATATGCAGTATGGGATACTACTCAGCAATCAGTAAAGATAACCCCGCGCCACTTTTGGCAACATGGATGAAACTGGAAGGGATTATTCTAAGCAAAATGAGCCACAAGGAGAAAGATAAATATTGGATGGTTTCATTATATCTGGAATATAGATAAATCAAACAAAGGTCAGAAAAAGACAAACTGAAAGACCCTTGAAAACAGACAATAGATTGGAGACTCTCACGAGGGTTGAGTGAAGATGAAAGAGAGGAAGAGAGTAGAGAAGCGGAGGATAGGTGTGTGGGAACTTTGGTGGCAGGAAAATATAGTGACTGCACCTGAGGGAAGAAACCCTATATTGTGAAAAAATAAAGAAGGTTGTTTTTAAATAATTAAATTAAAAAGAAAGAGAGAAGATGTCTTGTTTTCTCCTCTGCTAGTTTCCTCCCTGGGCTCATCTTAGATTAAATTCCCCTTTGTACTCTTTTGTTTCAGCCGCACACCGTTCAGTTCCTTGTGTCCATATCACTCTACAGAAATTTTGTACATGCCTTTACCAAAGTTGATAATAACATTCGTTAACTTCTTTAGTAAACTTAAACTCAGGCATAGGTTCAAATTTAATTATCATTTCCTTTAAAAATCCTTCACTAGGGAACATGCTTAGTGAAACAAACCTGAAAGAAAAGGAAGAATACCAGATGGCTTAACTCATAGCAGGAGTATAAAGGACCAGGTGAGAAAATAATAATAATAATAAACAACTATATGCCAGAGAAATTTTATAGAGGTAGACTGGGGAATGGGATCAGAAATGGGGAGAGAGAAGTATACTTGACTATGGTGATGGCACATGGGTGATTTGGTGATGAGAAGCCCACAGGGATTACAACTGAGATGGGGAAAGGCACAAAATGATGTAAAAATAAACTATTATATTATTAAAACAAACAAACAAAAACTACTGACCATGCCATTAGAGACCTTAATTTTTGCTCTTTCAGCTTTAAGGGCCTCTCTTTTGTGAAATCTATATGAAAGTTACACTTTTGTAATGACAGATATGAGTAATATTGGTTCATACTTGGACTATGAGTTTCATTTGCATAAATACCATAAGTGACCTTTGATCATATGGTGAGTCATTAAACAATTGAATGCATGCATTCCTCCCATTATATTTCTTTAAATGCCATGCATAACATGATTTCTCATGAATTAGAAAGCTAATATCATTGCCTTTTTTAAAAAAATTCATTTATTTATGCTTACAGAACTGGGGTACAGGCCAGAGGTATGAAGGGTGAGAGGCTTCACCAGAGACAGAGTGGGGAGCAGAGCAGGCAGATTTACTGAAATACACTGCTGGGAGGAGCAGCAGGCAGGTCAGGAGAGGTCTGCCATGCCATGTGGGTCAGCTCCCTGGCTGGGGATTGAACTTGTGCTGCAGTGGCTTTGAAGAGCCTCATAGTGCTGTGCTTTATTCCATTGTGCCAGCTGGGAAAGCCCCAATATCATTGCCATTTTAAGAATCAGAATTTTCTACATCAGATGTTCTGAAAAAAAGAAAAAAATAAATTCATTGAAGGTATTAACCACAATCTTACTCCATCATTCCCAATATATTTACTAGTACAATATATTTTGCAGTTCATTTTTTGAAAATCTAGAGGACATTTGTAACAAAACTTTAAAAATATGCTTACTTTTTACATATAATTTCAAAGAAATCACTAGTTCAGTTAATGTTGTTTCATAAAAATCCCATTTGTTCACTTGGAATTTGTTTTATTTGCAGTTATTAACTTGTACAACATGACTCTGACTCCTAATTTAGTAATAAAATATTTTATTTAATAAATATAAATATATAAAATATGTTAATAACATAAAATAGTTTTATGCTGTTATATATATCAAACATTTTATGCACAGAAATGAAAGATTTCTTTAGTGTCCTTAAATTATAGAAACAAATACATTGTAATTTCTATTTTAAGTTTTTATCATTCATTGGTATCATTTTGTTAATTTCATTAGGGTCAGTCAGTAGTGTTACAGAGCAACTCCAACATGAAGTGGGTTGGCCTGAGTGTGGGTCAGTACTAGCCCACTTCAAAGGGCCTTGCAATGAGACTTAGCCACAGGCACACATAAAATAAGTGAAGAAAGAGTTTCTTTACAGAAAGGGGATATAAAGAGAAGGGTAACCCAGGGAGAAACAGTGAAAGAGAAATTGGTGACTGTGTTCTATCAGTTCCACTGAGCTGACACACTGGAAGCCAGAGAAAAACTAACCACTACTAAGGCCCACATGTCTCCGGCTAACTCCCAAACCTGGCTGCTTAACTCCACCGTAGCTCCCAGCAGTCATTCCTTCAGCAGCGATTACATTATGGGAGAGGCAATCCTTTATGCCTTGGGTCTCTTGGCCTGGGTTGGGCCTAGAGTTCATAAAACCTGAGCTTGCCTTCATGCCTTTCATTCAGGATATCATCTTCCCTCAACATTAGAAGTTGTGCAAAAAGAACATGGCAAATATCACTTATAGAACTCTAAAATTTCAAAAGTACAAAAGATTCAAAACATTAAATGTGAAGCATTTTATTTACAGGTGATGGAACTGAGCTCTAAATGTGATACGGACTCATTAAAGATCAAACAATTAGGAAGCAGAACTAAAATTAGAGATCTGGACTAGGACATTTATAAATGAAATTGGAGATAGGTGTACTTTATCAAATATCAGAATCCATAAAACTAACAAAAATTAAATTACAGGAAATATTTTAAGGTTTAAGTTATGCAAGGTAATCTTATTGGAAAGGGACACTGTTGTATTTTCCTTTAGGAAAGCACCCTTTATTTTTAAAGATTTTATGTTCTTGGCCACATATGTTTTGTTATTTACTGCTAATGTTATATTCTTAAAATCTAATTTATTTTATATAGTTTAGGTCATAGTTTTGAGCAGAATAATTAAATACTATTAGAGGTAGCTAGTTGTAAGATAGTTGACCTCAAAAAAGGAAAATAGAGTTGTACTTGGAGAAATTACTTAATTCTGCCTTAATTCCATTTAAAACATTAGAATTATTTGATTCTACCTAATTGCTATGTATGAAGTATGTAAACCACTCCATAATCTAAACCACTCACCTATAAAATAGTGTTTCTCAAATGCAGTTTTCCACAGGAGTTATAGAAACCATTTTGAAATGCATACTCCTTAGCATTTATTGCCAGAGATTCTGATTCTTAATAGGCAAGGTAACCAGAGATCTGCATTTTTATATATAGGAATGAAGGTAGTCCCAGTGCCTTAGTATTTAAGGAAACTATTAGAACTAAATTATTGCAAGAATTGAAACATTTGCAAAAATATTACAAAAAGGTATATACTTCCTTCAGAAATGAGTATCCCATAAGCTTCATTCTCCACAGGCAAAACCCAGATATTTCACACAAATATTTTATTCAGAAAAGCTCCAGAATATCTGTTCTGAGTAAAAAGAAAAGTTACATTATATGTAAAATAAAATCTCAGTGTGGTATATAGGTAGTAAATTGATCCATGTTTATATCAGTACTTCCAAATCTATATTATCTGTATTCTAAGAAGTCCCTTTGTTATTTTTTAAACCTCAGTAAATGAGATTTGAAATAAAGTGAAGAAATTTGAACATAATTTATAAAAACTTTATCTGTTTTACAAGTCCACATTACATACAGAAAAAGTATTTTCATATTTTTACTAAAATATGCGTTTAAAACTTTATAGATCAATCTTCCTAAAAAATTAAATGAAAAATTAGATCACCTTGTCTGGGTACATAGGAAAATTCTCAAACCCACCGGGGTTCTTCTGAGGAAGAACTAGAGGAAGGAAGGAATTAATAGGGGAAAAGACAGAGAGGCTTCTTCAATAAACCCTTAGCAGGGCTCTTACTGTTAAGTGTCATCTTGAAATCAAAGGTCCACCAAGACCTTATGAGCCTCTGGAAGTCCATTAGCATTTCATACAGAATGCAGATTATTTAAGAGCAGTGAATAAACCCCAGGCTATGAGAAGCTTTTTTCCTTATCTTAGTTGTGTGCCCTTTGGCAATCTAATGAAAACAATACCTGTTCTATCTAGTGGAATGCTGTCATCTAGAGTGTCATCCTCTCTGAGAATCCCAGTTTAAGGCTTAAGTCTCAAAGTAAGAGGTGGTCCCCTCCATGTCTGTTAAGGGGAGTCTTCTCATTTCTGTCCTAGCTGCCCCAGATCTTAAACACAAAATAAATGTCATATTCTGCTCTATTATTATTTAGAATTCTCTAAATAATCCATGTTGCTTCCATAAAATTCCATTTCCTAAAAGGTATTTATAATGCAATAACACTTTATCCATTAAATTTTAGATGATATCATTTTTTATTTAACATAACTACCTGAGGGCCTTGGACGCAGCACTGCAAGATAGCCACAGCTGCTTCAGTGCAAGTTCGATCCTCTGCCTAGAGATGATCACCCACATTCCCCTGAGCAGTGTACTTCATCAATCTGCCTTCTCTGCCCCTCACTCTGTCTCTGGTGAATTCTCTCACTGTCCCTGCACCTCTGGCCTGTACAGTTCTATATGCATAAATAAATAAATCTTTAAAAAATAAAATAACAACCTTGTCCTAATGTACTGACAAAAAGAATGAAAATGACATAAAATTTCCATATATATGTTACTAATTTGTGTTTTTTCTCCTACTTATCTATATGATATTAATTCCTTCCTTCTTCTAGTCTCAGAAGAACCCAGGTGGTTTAGGAATTTTTTCATGTACCCTGTCCAGGTGATCTATTTTTTCATTTAACTTAAACTTTATCATTAACTTTATTCTCACTCTACTTGTCTTTAAACGCAATTCAAACCCCTGTTTTAAATTAAACTTAAAATCTGGCAATCATATTTTAAAAGAAAATCCAAACTTTATCAGTTTTCACTGTGCTTCTATGTGTAAGTAAAATGCGGTGTTGATACCAAATGCTGGCTTCAGTTTCCCTCGGCCAGTTAAAGGAAACTGTTTGAAGAGAAGGAAAGTAGTTTAATTTGTCAACAAAACTGAGGAGGGCAGCAAATTCCTGTCTGAAAGACCACTGTCCTGCTCTTTGGTAGAGTGCAGGGATATTTATATAAAAGGGTAATAAAAAAAAAAGTGGGGGGAGGAGAGCAAGGTTCTGCGGAGGGAAACTGGAAAGGTGTCATATCCTTTTGATGCAGGCAATGGTAGGCTCCAGCTTGCTTTGTTAATACCTGCTGCTTAACGTCCTTATTATCTTCTTAAGGATGCCCTTCCTTTTCCTTAGACTGCAAGAAAACAAATGTTAAATGCAGGAGACAGGGACACTTACTTGGCATAGCAGGAAGAGAAACCTGTCTTGTTTTACTGTAGTACTGTGAGGGAAAGTCATTCCAGTATAATAATTATACCACTGTATGAATACTTCATATAAAAGACAACTATTTTACAGGTGATTTATGCCGTACTTGGTGTGTTTGATTATGGTCTTAGATAATTGTTGTTTATCTGATGCTTTCCAATAATTTGAAAAAATCTTTTTTGCCTCCACCGAATTCCATTTCCTAGTAGGCCTTTGCTATTCAAGTAGTACTTTACCCATGAGATTTTAGATGATATTATTTCTTATTTAAAATAGCTTCCTATTTCCTGACAAAAATAATGTCAAAGAAAAGTGAGAGCTAGTATATAGTAGTAGTTATGATTGTTCAATTATGATTAAAATATTTTAATTTAAATATACTTCATGTAACCAAATGCAAATATGCTGTAAGATGATTTTCATGAAAACAAAAAATAAATCTGCCTTAAAATTTGGCATTATTTTGATGTGCACCCTAAGAGTCTGTCAACTTTTATACTATTGTTCAATGTTTGCTATAGGGCAAAATAGTAAACATGAGACATATAAATACTTCATAATTTTGTATTGAGTACATCATCAGACTGTCCTTTGTTTCACAAGACATTTAAAATCAGTTCCACAAAGTTGTGTATACAACATGATTTATCTATTTTATTTCAATAAACAAAAACAAAATATATACATACACACCTACCTATAACTTAGAATGTAATTTTTATTTTAGACATTGGAAAATATTACAGGTTTATGTTTAAAACACTATTGTGCATTGTTAAATATTTAATGTTTAAATTTATTTAAGTATTTACTATTGAAGATGTAATATTACCATATTTAAATTTATCATCCTGCATTTTCATATTGAATAATAATAATTAAATGTCTGTAGACTTTTATTTAATAAAACCTATAGTAAGCCCTAAAAATGGCTTACAATAAATTAACTAAAATGTATTGTCTATGTACATTTGTTCATATATATTTATATATTTTGAATTTATTTATATACTTTAAAAATATAACCTCAAAAAATACAGTGTAACCTTTTAAATGCCCATATTGCTGCCTTAAACAATGTGTTTACTCTTCAGAATCTTTTAAAGTAAATTTAAAGAACTATTGAATAAAAATGAATTATAAAATTTCATGTAATTTACGGCAGTAGCAGTAATTACTTAAATCTGAAACTCATCTTAAAACATCATTTTAACATTCATCAACTCAGTTGAGAGAGCACAGATTGCTCTAGGTCAGCAGAGATGATTTATTTCACAATTGTAGTTCTCTGAATAACTTTGTATTCTCTCATTAAGAACAACAGTACAGGAAATCATTTGCTGATCATTTTACAATGCACATAACATCCTGTACATGCTTAGGCAACTATATGGTGATTTACAAACCAGGACAAGCTTCAAAATTACTGAACTTAGAAAATAATTCACAGTGTCAATGTGAATAAATTTTTAGATTTTGACAATATATTTAGTTCAATAAAATAAGACTTTTTATTCATGAACAAATTTGAAAGGTATTCAAGCAGGACTCCTAAGCCATTTACTCTGAATTATTGGCTTCATTATTTTAATACCATTTCCTGTCACTTTGTGGTAACCTTGTGATTGCATAACAAAAACTAGAAAAAGATCAGCATTTGAAGAGGATGGAGAGTTATAAATCAAAACTTTTTTTTTTCCCTTTTAGGAAAGGTTGGAGAAAATTATATTACAGTCACACTTGACTTATTGCCTCAATGTTTCCTATAAAAATTAATGAAAGTGATATAAAATATATAAACAAAACTTTTGAAAACAATATATATATGTTTACATACATGTCTGTGTTTCTATGTGTGAGTTTGTGTGTAAGTGCAACTAAGAAAAATATGTTACCTATGAATATGGATAATAGGGAGATCAAGGAACTGAAGTAGGAATGACAGTAAACCCTCAATATTGCAATAGTATACTTTTTCAAAATAATGAAAAGTTTAAATTGGAATTTGTTCTGTTTTTATTTCCTGAAATAATCCTTCCCTTTATTAGCAGGGTTTCTTAGCAAAAACAATCATAATTACTTCTAGTATAAACCCAATTTGTGGTTCTATTTAAGAATTAAGTAGAAAATGTATCCCTACCTATGGTTTTCATAAGGGGGTTGAGATCATGCATACAAATAAAGCACACTATTTAAAAAACAATCATTTTGTACCTTTAAAGGAGTATATTGACCCAAAAAATGAGTCATTCAGTTGTAGGAAAGTCAATCTCTATTACTTAAAAAAAAAAAAAGCCAATAAAAACATGCCTGTTCTTTCTCTTTCAGGCAATTTTAGAGCACTTAATCTATTATTGTGTTCATTTTTCATTCTGCATTCCATGTTCCTTAATTACAAGAGTTGATTCTTCATAAGACATTATTTTACTATTATTACCTACTGGTAGTTGTTATTCCAATGCATTTCCATGAATATAGTGTAAACTCAAAGCCAGGCTTGAGACAAAGCATTGAAGACTAGAAAAAGTAGCAGACAGCATGACTTTCAGTTAGTTCTCATGTTGTCTGCTCAGAAAACCAATTCTAGTTATTGCTTAAATATGCAGACCAAAAGTTTTCCGGGTAAGTGTGCATCTATGTGTATGTGCATGTGTGAGTGTGTGGTGGTGGGGTTATTATGTTCTTTTTGTGTCTCCACCCCATAGCACTTTAATCAGTAATTTATAAGTACTCATATACTGCTCATTGGATTGAATAAAATTATCATAAGACATATAAATTTATGTGGGTGAAAAGTCTGATTCTACAGGGTTACTTCTAAATTTTATACCTTAAACTAAAGATGGACTAATTTTAAATAGATAGCAAGTACTAGTTAAATAGAGCCTCCATTTGAGGATCAGAAAATAATAGTAACTTTGACTCTGTCTAGAATGATTTTTTTTCCCAATGGCTTTCAAAATATATAAGTATAGTTGATATGATGATGCTGTTTTTCTTACCAGATTCAACTTTTAAAATATATGATGAGTTAATTCAAAATTCTGCAAACTTAAATTTATGCTTCTATTAATGACAGAAGCTTCCCAAAGGAACATTTACTAGAATATATTTTGTGTCAATTTGTGAATATTCATACATTATATCCTTGTAGCTAATTTGTAATAATACCAAGTTTTTGAGATAAAGGTTTGAGTATCTGTTCCCTCTGCTTTTCCTTTGGAGAAGAATTGATTGAAAACAATTCTAATATTTAGTATGTATGAGGTTCCATGCAGGGTGCAGATGGCATCTTAACCCCATCCATATGTTTAAAGCATCTCCTTCATTTGGAAGTCTTACAGACACCAACACAATCATGGAGAGACGTGGTCTTTAAATTTTAATTTTATCAAAATAAACCAGATCTCTCGTGTATAAAACCTTTGCCAACAATGGATTTTCTTCAACAGACAACAAGCCAAACCCATTTGTAAAGGCCAAGGAAAAGACTGATAAATATGCATTTGATTATATGAGAGAGTGATTGAATTATCTTTGTTTTGAGTATGCTATTTTGTTTATGCATTTACTTTCAAGAGTATTTTCAAATGCCTTTCAAATGTTTTCTGAGATATTTCACTTTTCATTTATCTAATTTTCCATATTTGTGACATATCTCACATTTTATAAATCCATGACTATATAATAAGTACCAATTTATATAATTTTTATCTATCGTAAATAACAGTAACTTACAATTAATACATAAAAGTGATTTATTTGTTAGATATTGTTCTTTTGTACCCAAATGATATATATCTTAATGATCAGTGTTCCTCTTGCATTTTCCAGTTCAAGAACGCAGAGGAAATGGTCTATCTGTATAGGATTCCATTTGAGCAGAATGTGGTTCACAGTTTATGGTGATATAGACTAGCAAATTCATAAATTATGAGTTATTTCCATGATATTAAAATATGCTGAGGAATTATTATATAGTAAATGTTTTGTTTTGTTTTGTTTTGTTTGTTTTTAGCTGAGAATCTTTTATATTCAGAGGAGCATTAAGCACTCAGAACACACAACTTTTTAGACAAACTATACTTACCTGTTAAGGGATAATTCTCAAAAATTCACAGTTCTGTTGAGTTTAAAAATAAATTAAAAATTTTGAAACTGGCCTTCCCTGGTGGCGCAGCGGGTTAAAGCACAGCACTGAGAAGCTAAAGCCACTTCCGCATGAGTTCGATTCCTGCCTGCCCCGGGTGGGGGGGAGACCACATGGCATGGCAGACCTCTCCTGGCCGGCCCGCTGCTCCCCTCAGCAGTGTACTTCTTCCATCTGCCTGTTCTGCTTCCCACTCTGTCTGTCTCTGGTGAAGCCTCTCGCTGCCCCTGCACCTCTGGCCTGTACCCCAGTTCTATATGCATAAATAAATAAATCTTTAAAAAAAATTTGAAACTTAGGTAGAGGGAAGCTCCCTTTAGTGATGAATTTTTTTGAATGCCATCAGCGATTTAAGTAAAAAATTTGAGGAGTAACAAACCAGATTTTTCTATCTGAGAGAACTGTTGACCTAAATATTTCCTTTTAAACTTTCCTAGAGGAAGTAATATAAATATGTCCCCATATTGACAGCTAAAGTATGTTGGAATGAGAAGAAATTCTTCAAGTCAACTTTTCACTTTGGAGATTTAACATACCCTCTGCCAGCTCTAAGATACTTAAAAGTGTTTATGGATTAGGAAAATGTAGAAGAAAGCTTATAGAAAAGCATTCTTTGGAGTCTCTTCACTTTCCATGAAACATTCCTACATGCCTGAGGTTGTTTTCAAAACTCAGCTAGTGAACCATGAGGGATTACAGTTTTATCAACAGCCTGATTCTGCACCAGCAGCAGCAGGTGCACTGGCTTGATGACCAGCAGGGGCACTGGTGCCACAGAACCCGAGTTCCTGGCAGTAGGCACTTTGTGTTAACACCATTATTGATGGTGGTCCAAGCAAGAGAGAAATTGCCAAGGAATGAGTTGAAATACTAGATGTTGCTTTAAAAACATAGAGGAATGAAAAAAGTGAATGAAAAAAAAAATGGTCTCGGATTCATGTGCTTGGCTTATTTTGTGTGATATGACTGCCAAATACAGTCAACACGAAGCTACAGGGCTGCTGCCACTAGAGAGGCAGACACAGGGCCAGAGCGGAGGAAGTTGGAAGGAAGGAAAAGTCAACCGAAACTGAATTTATAGAGTGCCAATACAAATGTGAATTGTGCAAGTACAGGATGTTGATCTTTCCTTTTGCCATAATGAGGACTATCTTTTATTCCTTTCTGTTTCTCAGTTATATTGCTATAATTTTGCAATGTATTTATCCAATAATTATATGTAAATAGGGTACTAAAATAGCTTTACTTGTAAAAAACTAAAAATTGAGAACATATTATAAAGTGTGGCAACTACTCACAAACCTAGCCCCAAGCATCAAATTTAAATACATTGCCATTAGTTTCTTGAGATTTTAAAAAGGAGTAAACTTAGCAACATCCGTCAACGTATATCTTGACAGCTTATTGCATTAATATGCAACCATAATATAGACTATTTCAAAATGTACAATGATGGTTTAGTTCACTGCAGTTGGCCAGAACAATAATTCCTGAGTAAAAGATTCTCTAATAAGGAATGCAAAATTTTTACTGAAGGTATGCTGACACTTACATTGTCCTTTTACAAGTTTCTTTTTAATTCCATAGTATGTTTTTAATTTTCATTCATGTTTGTACTGTTCAGATGTTAGGTAGTATTTCAATTTGTGTTATACACTAGTTGATTGATCATCTAATGTCCATTTAAACATTTCATTTTTTCATATTACAAATCATATCCAAAGATCCTAAATGAAAACCTCCAAATTAAGGTAACCACAGTACTTTGATATAATATTAAGATATGCAGTGTTTTGTGCTCAATTACAAGATTTTAAAACCCTCAGAATGATAAATAATACTTCATTTTCATTATTACTGTTAAAATTATCATCCAATTAAAGGTTAAATGGATTTCTTGAATAATGGATATTTTTTATCCGTTAATAAAAAATAAATTCAGATAACATATGTCTGCCTCCCAGAAGAATATGTATTTCCTGGTTTTATTCTTTGTAATAATAAGACATTGACTTATATAAAGTTGTTTAGGAGTCCATCGTGGGGAAATATCAAGTATTTCTTTTTTAAAGATTTTATTTATTTATGCATACAGAAGTGGGATGCAGGCCAGAGGTGCAGGGGTGGTGAGAGGATTTACCAGAGGCAGAGTGGGGAGTAGAACAGACAGATCGATGAAGTACACTGCTGAGGGGAGAAGTGGGGGAGATAAGAGAGGTCTGCTACGCCATGTGGGTCAGCTCTGAGACTTGGGATAGAACTCACACGGAAGAGGCTGAGGCTAGCTTGCAGTGCTGTGCTCCAACCCACTGCACCACCAGGGAGGGCCTAAAAATCAAGTATTTTAAGTGTGATCTGTTTGCCAGCTACTTTTCTAAGTATTGAGAACATAGCAATGAACAATACCTATCTATATTGGTATCTCTTTATACATGTTACTATGTCCTTTCTTGTGATAGACCTTGATGAGTCTAAAGTTTTAAAGGCAAATAATACACATTTAGAATTTAATGTAAGGCTATACTCAAATTTCCTAAGTATCTTGTTTCTTATTTATGAAGGTGTCATAATTTCAGAGAAATGGAAGGTCTAACTGACTACAAGTAGGAAATAAGAAAGTAAAACCATTTGATAGAAAGGAGACAATTATCTAGGAAAATCTGATGATAATTTTTATACCATTACATCAAATTAAAGGTGAAAAAAAATCAGCGGCTCAGTAAAGCTAAGACATTCCTGTATAATTTATGTCAGCCATGGTATTTGGAACTTTCCCCAAGCATGGGATGAGTTCCTGGCTTATGTGCTGTATATGATTTGGTATGAAACATGGAATTAAAAATCTGAATTGAATATGAATACTGTGAATGTTCTCTTATATTAAATATAAACTTAGAATAATAATACTTTGCATCCAAAAGACATACATGTTACTTCATGTAAATCCTAACACATAGACATTTAACAAATGCTTGTTCTTTTTATTAATTTCCTAAGATAAAACAGTTTTCTCCATATTTTATACCCTGAGCTAAAAATATATAAAGACTCATTTGTTATTCTATTTACCTTTTTGCTGAGACTAAAAGGGAAACATAAATACAAAAGTTCACAAGATGTGTTAACATGCTTTGCCATATTCACATACCTAACCTACTTTAGAGGCTTGTCTATCTTATCTATCTATCTATCTATCTATCTATCTATCTATCTATCTATCTATCTATCTATCTATCTATCTCTATATATGTACATATGCTACAGTCTCCAGTTAACTCATCATTGAAAGGCTACTTGCTATCCAGAAATAACTAATTTGTGATGCAATAATGTTCATTCTAAGAAAGTTATTGTACAAGAAAGGGAATAATGTCCTTACATTTTCTAATCAGTTTCCTTGAAATGTGAACACAGCACCATACTGTAATATTTGGTTTCTATCATCTTGTTCAATTTCTAAATTGAAACTGATGCTACAATATCACATGGGAAAATAAGATTCTATTTATTAGAAAATTATTAGGCAGCACAACTGTGCCAGAATGTAAAAGTCACCTAGCAAATGAACTTAATAAATTATTAAAACATGAAATTCTGTTGGGGTTGAAAGAAGGACAGTCACACAAAATTCATTCAAACAGTAACAAATCTGCCACAGTACCTGCAGTAAAATCTGCTTATAGTTATATTGATTTTTAGGAGTTGAGTGAGTAGATTGAAGTGGAAATTTTATATGAAATCAAATACCTACTATCCACACCACCATTTTGTAATTTTATGGATTAGAAAATGATTCCACATATTGCAAGAATAGGATTTTTTTTGAGGGGGTGAGGACGTAATTCAATCAAATCATGAGAAAAAGTAACTGATAAATTGATGTTACTCTGTCATAGGCTATCAAAGAAAAGAGAATGAAGAACATAAGTTATACATTTTTTAAATATTTATTTTCATATATTTAGAATTGACTCATGTATTTTATTTATTTTTTAAAGATGTATGTATTTATGTATACAGAAGTGGGGTACAGGTTAGAGATGCGCAGGTAGTGAGAGGGTTCACTATAGCCAGAGTGGTGAACAGAACAGGAAGATTGAAAAAGCTGAGGGGAGCAATGGGCGAGACAGGAGAGGTCTACTGCACCATGTGGGTCACCTCCAGGGCTAGGGATGGAACTCGCACCAAAGTGACCCAGCTTTAAGTGTTACACTTTAACCTGCTGTGCCACTGGGGAGGACCCTCGTGTATTTTAAATCCAGATGAAGCTATAGTTTAAAAATAAATAAATGTGACCACTTTTTTAAAAAGGTATGAAAAATAATTAATCAGGAAAGTATTAATAAGGGTAACAGGATAATAATAGGACTAATAGCTCTGTTTAGGTGTTAGAAGATAAAACTACTAGTTTTGTTTCTCCTTAAAATTACAGAATATGTAGTTTAAACCAAGTGGATTATTATATAGAAAAAACATACTTTCAGTTTTCATGATACCTATGTCTAGCCAGGATTATCAAGGTCATCCTTGAACAAAATCAAATGTGTGGAACAATTAAAAGTCAATAGTCACCAGAAAATTGTAACGATAATTCTCATTTGCTTAGGATCCTAAAAATAAGTGAACAGGATTTCAAGACTGACTCAAAATATGTGTTTACAAAAGGAGAGAGACAGCAATTAAAATATATGATTTTAATTAGGGTTTCTTGTAACGGAAAAAGAAACAAGTAAATCTTACACACACACACACACACACACACATTAACTCTCTGCTTTTACTTTCTTTTTAAAATTAAGTAACTGGTTCACAACTCTCTTCAGGTGTGTGTTATCACACCACACCCACCTCCAAGGCACATATAGTCCCCCACCATAGTCCATTGTGCTCTTTCCCCCTCGCCAGCCCACCCCCTTCTCCATTTCTGGAGGCCTCAATTCTACAAGCAGAGTTCTAGGGTTTGGCTTTGTTTGTCTAAGTTTGAAACTGTACTCTGTAATTTCTCTGTATGTCATTCATGAATAAAGCCATTTAGTGACCGTCTTTCTCCGTCTGACTTATTTTGCTTAGCATAATTCCCGCCAATTACATCCATGTTGTCGTAAGTGGAAGGATTTCCTCTTTTATGACTCACTAGTATTCTTGTATGTTTGTTGTCCTAATCCACCCACTGTCTTTGGGCACTTAGCTTGTTTCTGCAACCTGACTATTAGACTATTATAAATAGTAGTATAATGAATTTGGGAGTGGGAGTACATCTATCCCATGCGATTATTATTTTCTTTGTAATTTTTCTAGTAGATACCTAGAGTAGAAGTACTGGATATTATGGTAGATCTTTAATATTTTGTAAAAGGTCTACACTGTTTTCCACAGGTGTTTTGACCTTAAAACTCATATGTATTGTGTGATCAATGGGACAGAGAAGGTGCCCACACTAATACTATAAGCATGTTCACTATACCAAGTAAATCTTAATCTTAAATCACAGCTACAGCTTCCTTTAGAACATGTAAAATTTCCGTTGTTTGTTATTAGCTCTACAATAACACTGTAAATATTTATCTATATTGTGTATGTTTTGCCCATTCACACTGCTTAGTATATTCTAAAAATTTAGTTCTTCAAGTATATCAAGTGAATTTTGCATATAAATAATTTAAAAATGGCAATGTATTTTCTCTTAAATTTTATTTTGCAAAAATGTAAAATATTTTATTAAAAATCATTATTTCATGAGGAAGGTGGGTTAAAAACATCGGTGGTTTAGTGAAGGTTTAAGAGAAAGAAGCATGAAACTCTTCCATCTACACGAATGTATGTATAGACCTAAAGGGTATATGCTTAGTGAAATAAGTCAGAGAGAATAAAACAAAACTTCATATGATTTCATCCATATGTGGTACATAAAGAAATAAAATAAACTGAAAAGAAGTTGGTTTCATGACCTCATCTGGTCATTGCATATCAATACATTGTCTTCATACCCACTTGTGGAATTTTAAATCAGTTTGTTGAGGATACTCCCTGGTGGCACAAGGGGTTGAAGAGCAGCACTATGAAGCTATCTGCAACCACTGCAGCACAGGTTCAAACTGGGCCCCAGCCCTGGAGCTGACCCACATGGCACAGCAAACCTCTCCTGTCCCACCCATTACTCCCCTCAACAGTATATTTCAGTCAGTCTGCCTATTGTTTCCCACTCTGTCGCTGATGAATGCTTTTACTTCTTGTACCTCTGGCCAATTTATCAGTTCCTGTATGCTTAAATAAATAAATATTTTTTAAAAAGTTTCCGAGAAAGCATTTATGTGCACCAAACAACACATAATTAAAGTGTATGACTTTTGATTTACATTTCTACCCATCTAAAAAACACTCATATTTTTGACAGCAATTTCAGAACAGAAACTGTAGAGAAAAGAGTTACCTCAAGGATATGGAAAGTCCTAGGGAAGAGTCCATGCCCATCTTATCAAAAAAAGATTAGTATCAACTCAGACAAGAATATCTCTAAACCTCCTCAGTTCTGTCCTCCTATTTATATTCCTTGAATCTACTGTATGATTCCAAAGTTTTTATATAAATTTTATTCCATACTCTGACTGTACAGTGTTAGTAGATACGTGAAGGCTTTCTCTTCAAGACATCAAATCACGTATTTATGTGTGCGTGCTTGATAGAAATAATTTTAATGTAAAGACTTGCTTATCTAATTTTTCTTCAATTAAGGAGATTATATTGATGAGTATTTTATTAATATCTAGATGTGAATTCTTAACTATTATAAATTTAAGACGGGAGGAGCAAAATAGATAAGATATACTGAGGAATTTCCAATTTATGTTTTAAAAATGGAAACTACCTTAGAATGCTATGAAATAGCATTCTAATACAAAATAAGGACTACGAAATATGGACTTCAAAATTTGTGAACTATATATTGAATAGATATTTTACTGAAGAGTTCTGAGGTAAAAAATAAATACTTAAACATTTTACAGGGACACAAAATGTATAGCTCAAGCTTTCACATAGGTGGAGATCTAATTTATTCCAGTCAGGTACATTTGCAATTTCAGGAACTGGACAAGGATTCACTAGCCATCATGAACAAAAACAATTAGCTGGGTTATGGTATTCTTAATTGCAGATGGGATCATGCCAATTTATTCATACCTCATGGAGTTCTTCTGTTTAAGCTCATTGAGTAGTTCTGCTTATAATTACTCAAAAAGTTGTTTGGCTTCATAACATGTGCATGTATCTGCCAACCTGTTTTTCTAGAAAGAAAAAAAAAAAACTTTGAAATATAATTTGAAACACATTTTAGGCTACTTGCACTAACCATCTTTAAGACAAGTGTAGAATATTTTAGGAGACTGACATTTAGACTGTATAATATTTTATATAAGAAATTTCATCTTGGTCTCCTCAGGCTTCTGTTTATATATGAAGAAAACTGCAATGTGACATTTGTTAATAGTATCAGTGGAAGGAATACTACATCTTCAGAGTAGCTCTTAGACATAAATTGGCAATCATTAATGAACCAAATGAAACCATTTTGAGCACAAAGCTGTTTCTTAAGTAAACTCATTATATTTGATATGTACCAAATTTTCTACCTTAAGCAGGGTAGATTAAAAACATCCTTGTCTTTGTGAATGGTAGATCTATTCTTCCTAAATAAACAAAACAAGTTTTAATTTACATTTACTTGGTACATAAACTTGGAGAAGACAAAATTTGTCAATTTGTTCACAGCTTTAGAAAAGAGATAATCAAAGATCCCTATCATTTTTGAGTTCAATGAGATTTTGTATTGGAACATTTTCAGTAGGATATTACATAAAATTAAAATGTTTTCTTGAAGTATTTTATATTAAATAATCTCCAGACATGCCATCTTAAATTTTAAAATATTTTTTTTCTTTTAAAATTTAAGTCCTTTTTGACTTAGGGACTCCAAGTTCTTTGTGAGTAATTACTTGAATGTTCACAAAACAATAGGTTTGAAAATTAACTCAAGAAGAGACTCTATAAGGCTAGAGTGAACCATGTCTCAGAAATCTCACTTGTAACACTTGAATGTAAATGAAATGCTAGTACTTTTAGAAAAATCATGGTTTAATACATCATTTTGTTATAGAAATCAAGATCATTGTTTAATAAAGCATCTCACATTTTATTTCTACAAATGTATAATAAACCCATAAATACATGCAGCAAATAATTTTTGCTTGTATTTTCAAGATTTTTTTTAAAAAAGATAGTACCTAAGATTCCATCAAAACTTTTTTTTTTTAAAGATTTATTTATTCATTCATACAGAACTGGGGTACAGGCCAGAGATGCGGAGGGTGAGAGAATTCACCAGAGACAGAATGGGGAGCAGAACAGGCAGATCTACGAAGTACACTGCTGAGGGGAGCAGCGGGCGGGTCAGGAGAGGTCTGCCACGCCATTTGTTCTCTTCGGGGCAGGCGGGGGTCGAACTTATGCGGAAGTGGCTTAAGCTTCTCAGTGCTGTGCTTTAACCCGCTTCGCCGCCAGGGAGGGCCTCCATCAAAACTTTTAATAATACTGTACTATTATAGTCCAGTTGTTTTCTGTGTTACTCATTTGTACTGAGGAAATCACTGTAATTGACTGGGGATAGAAATAATATGAGAAATAATATGTATTTGTTGGTTACTAGTAGATGAGAGAGACAATTTGCCAATACTGCATCGTCATAACTATTTGCTTTTTAAATTATAATTTAATTCAATAAGTTTTTCAACTATTTGACTATGAGGTAAATTTTTTTGATAAATAAAATATGTGAATAATGACTTATCCATATTCAGAATTAAGAAGCAATTTATGAATTTAAATATATTCCTTTGAAGTACATTTTAAATTATTGAAAATAATTGAATTTTCTTTCCCCAATTTAAAAGATCTCCATTGAATATACACACATATATGACAATACCTTCTATCTTAAATTTAAAGTAGGTGGTGACAGACCATCAAAGGCAAGTGAAAAAATAATTCAGAAAAGTGAAATGCAAGTAACTTGAAGCATTTAAAATTATTAGTGACATAAAAGGAGGGTTGCTGAAAAATAACTTAATCTCAGAATCTTTGATTCAATTTTGCACATTTAATCATTTTCTGTATTTTAAATTGTGTAGCTAAAGCCTACCCCACCTATTTAGAACAACATCATAACATTCATACCAAACAATACATTATTTTTAGAATATATGTATTGACAATAAAATGAAATATGCTAATAGGTAAAACTAATTCATCATAAAACAGTTCTTTAAATTAATGTTGTGTATATGGAGTAACTGTGAAGAATGTGGAATTGTGGAATATTTTCTAGAAATGGACTTACACTTGTACAGTTCAAGCAACCTACAGAATATATTACTCAATTAGTCCAAGTCTTTTAACAAATAAAATGCCTTGTTGAGCATGGTTTCTTCTTTGACCCAAGTCAATAATTAGAAAAGGAAATTTCAGCAAATGAAGATTCAGCATACATGTCAGACTGAGATTTTCAACTACAGCAGGCCAAAGGGAAAATAAGTTACAAAAGCATATTTCTATCACAAGTCAAAATTTGGAAAATCTACCCATTACATTAGAATCCAAATGTGTCAAAAGTGATTTAATTCCATTAAAGAGGAGGTCACAAACTTTTGATCCTTTAAGGTATTTATGCAGCATCGTTTGAAAATCAGTTAACTGCGGATGAAAATAACAATGATGCTATTGAGAATTTTGTCATTATTTTAATAGTGGCCTTTCTATTAGGAAGAGCGGGCAAAATTAATCAGTTTCAGGAGCATATGTGGCTTTATAGTCTATGTACTGACTTTTTAAAGTGTCTCTTCCAATTTGGGTTGTTTATATCCAAAGTGTTTCCCATTTTACAGGGATTTAAACCTAACCCTTTAAAATCAAGTATACCTGGATTTGGATCCAAATAGTGTCAATACCTCCTCCGAAGCTCAGGAGAAAAAGGAGGTAATAGTTATTTCCCAGGGTAGTATTGATGACTAACTGAGCTGACAATTTTATAGACAGATGGTTGTAATTGGTACTTAGGAAGGCTGAAAACACTTTTGTGTAAACCTCGTCAGAAGGCTGCATAATCACACATGTTGTAAGTAACATACCCCTACAGGTGTTGAACAGTGTACAGCATAGCAGTTTTCCTTTCCTACCACTATTTTTATCTTCAGCATATTTTTCTTATTATAAGTATATTTAAAGTTGCTATATTGTGTGCATTTTGATACCAACTCTACTTTTTTTGTAGTAAAGCACAAACAACTAAAATGAACAAATTAAATTATTTTCCCCTGCAACTAAACTGTACACTGTACAACTTCCTTAGAGAAAAAGAACTTACTGTTTTGTAATTTTTCTTCTCTTCTTCCTGGTGGCTATATGTAAATGTTTCTTCTTTTTGCTCAGTGTTTAATAAGTTTTGAAAAATATGTGTGTGTGTGTATATATGTGTGTGTGTGTGTTTGTGCATGTATTTAAGAGAGAGAGAGAGAGTGTGTGTGTGTATGTGTGTGTGTGTGCCTGTGTTTATTTCCAGAGAACTTGGGATAAACAGTATTTAATCATACAGTCATCAAAGACTATCTGGGTTGTAGTTTGGGGCTATTATGAATAAAAGTATTGTGAACACTTATATATATAGGTATTTGTGCAGGTATGGTTTATTCCTCTGGAATGTATGCCCAACAGTGCTATTGCTTTCACATTTTAGTTTCATGTTCAGTTTTATATAAAATTATCACACTCTTTCACAGTGTCTGTTCAATTTTAATTTCCATACACAATAGATTACATCTGAAATGTAATTCTTTTTAACTCTAGTTTTACTTTTTGTTTTAGTCATTCTTATAGTTGTATCATACCACTGTTGTTTTTAATAGTGTATAACGAGATTTATTTTCATTAAAGATTTATTTATTTATGAATACACAGAACTGGGCTAGAGGCAAGAAGTGCAGGGGGTGAGAGGATTCACCAAAGAAAGAGTGCAGAGCAGAACAGGAAGATCCACTGAAATACACTGCTGAGGGTATCCGTGGGTGGGTCAAGAGAAGTCTTCTGTGCCATATGGGTCATCTTGCTGGCCAGGGATCAAACTCATGCAAAAGCAACTGCTGATAGCTTTGCCGTGCTTCACTTTCATAAATTGTGCCACCACAGAGGACCCTGTATGACTTGATTTTGCTCAATATTTTAGAAGAAATTATCTGAAATAATTAATAAGCAAGGTTGGTGTCTGAGTCAGTAATGTTACTTAATATATTTCATTAATCTAAGTTAAAGAGAAAGGCTTACTTCCCGGCAGGGCTATGAGGTTTGGGAAGAATTGCTGGGGTTATCTTACAGTCTTATAAAGTGATGATTTCAGATTTGCTAGCTAATTCTACATTGGTAAAAAGAATGGTCTGGTCTACTCAAAGATTTTTTTTTTTGACCTTCAGTGGCAGAATAACCCTATTAAATGACAACATATTTATAACTGTTATAAATATATCACTGTTATTTGGAGAAAAACTTTTTAATACTGATGCTTAGTGATCACCCTTTAAGTTAGATTGCTTTTATGTGCATAATTTAAAGAATTGAAAATTAATCTGAAATATCTGAAAACTCTAGAAAGTCATTGTTAAAAGGTAACTTCCGATCTTTCATTCTACACATAAATTTTAACAGTCAGACTGTTCACTAGCAATCCCTCAAATATCTGCCCCCATTTATTTCTATTCACTTTTAGGGTATTTCTGTAATAACAATAGAAGCCTAAATAAATATGAATTAATGGTTAACACATAAAAAATCCTATCAGCTGGGACCACCCTGGTGGTGCAACAGTTAAAAAACAGCACTACGAGACTGTCCACACCTACTGTAGCACAGGTTCAATCCCAGGCGAGGGTGTGGTAGACCTCTTGTCACCTTTGCTGCTCCCCTCAGCAGTGTGTTTCACTGGATCTGCCTCTTCTTCTCCTCACTCTGTCTCTGGTAAATCTCCTCACAGCTGCACCTCTGACCCGTACCACAGTTCTCATGCATAAATAAATAAATTTAAAAAAATAATAATATAAACAATAAATAAAAATCCTATCAGGAAGAATACTTAATGTTATACAGGAAATAGTTTATGAAATCCAGTCAGTATGTTTTAAAAAAAATCTAAGAAATAGAAATTAATGTAAAGAAATAACTAAAATAACACTTTAAGGAGCTGAACTAATATCTTACCTAATGCAAATAGAAATTAATGTAAAGAAAAAACTTAAAGACCACTTTCAGGAGCTGCACTAATATCTTACCTAATGCAAAACTATACTAATTAATTTAATTTCATTCGTATAGACACATGGAACAATCAGTTTCTATATTGTAATATTAATATTGTCCATTCTCTTGACATGAATTTTTTCAGGTATTAGTATTGTTGTGAACACAAAAATAGGTAGCATTTTTAAAAAGAGACATTGTGAATTAGCGTTTCAAAAATACAAAAGCTAACACAGTGACTGGATATACCATATACTATTGGTAATGGTTGTTTTGTTATCTAAGGGGAAAATAAAGAATTGTGAGTTCTTCCATTACAAATAGAATCTATTGCCAGAAATCTGAAAATCAATAAAACTTGTGTGGTGAGAGTAAAGGATTACTTGATAATTTTCCTACACCATATTCAATTGAAAGAATTACCCAGAATGTGTGTAGATCTAATCAAATGTGGAAAGCTATTGAAAGGGGAAGACTTAAATATGAGATTTAATTATTTTTTTTAAAGATTTACTTATTTATGCATACAGACTGGGGTACAGGCCAGAGGTACAGGGTTGGTAAGTCTTCACCAGAGACAGAGTGGGGAGCAGAACAGGCTGACTGATGAAGTGCACTGCTGAGAGGAGCAGTGGGAGTGTCAGGAAAGGTCTGCCGTGCCATGTGGGTCACCTCTGGGGCCGAGGATTGAACTCATGCTGAAGAAGCTTTAGCTTCACCACCAGGGCCACCAGGGAGGGCCCAAAAATGAGATTTTTAAGAAATGAATTTTCTGTTATTTTACTAGAATATTAGATAAATATTAGCATGATCATTGCTATTCTTATCTTTGTTAATTATACATGTAAATAGATGAAAAGTGTGAGCTCATGTGGAAGTCTTTTTTTATTATTATTATTACTTTAAAGATTTATTTATTTGTGCATACAGAACTGGGGCTCAGGCTAGAGGCCCTGGGGCAGCGAGAGGCTTCACCAGAGACAGAGTGGGGAGCAGAACAGGCCGACTGATAAAGTACACTGCTGAGGGGAGCAACAGGTGGGTCAGGAGAGGTCTGCCATGCCATGGGGTCACTTCCGGGGCAGGTGGGGATCGAATTCATGCGGAAGTAGCTTTAGCATCTCAGTGCTGTGCTGTAACCTGCTGTGCCACCAGGGAAGGCCATCATGTGGAAGTCTTAATAGGTTGCACTAAAAAACAGAATTCCTATCTATTGTTCACAATCTGTTGTTATCTGAATATTTTACTCCCTATACTTCTGTTTATACTGTTCTAAAGTATTGATGCCATACAAAGAGCTTCAATTGATATAAAGTTATAATGATTTTATTGATAACTGTGCAAAGTGGGAACAGTAAGCTAATATCCCTATGAATATACTTCCAAAATATTAAAAATTTATAGGTAACATTCTCATTTACATAATTCCTCTCTTTTCCTGATTGTCTTCACTAGAATCAGAAAGTTTAGAGAAATAGAATTATAACTTTGGATTCTTACATTTAAGGAAACATGCAATATAATTCTCCAGGAAATTTTTTCCTACTCAAATTTCTCAGGTTACTTTTTAGGAGAAATTTCGCTTGTAATCTATATGTGTGCATTTAAATAAGGAAAAAAAAATAAGTTAACGGTAATGAATTAAACAGTAATGGGTTTAAATTAGTTAAGTCTTATAGTGATGATTATAAATGTACATTTGAGTGTTTATACTTATGGATAAATGGCTATTGAATTCTTACAACATTGTAGATTAATATTGTTTTATCTTAATTTTTTGATAATTCAAATTAATATACTATGGTTTCCAAAAATGTTTGAATTATGATTCTTATCTCTAGTTGTTGATAGATTGTATAATCCATTAAATGAGTTTCTGGCATCAATGGACAAGTTGATAAAAATTTTGTCAGAGATCTCTATTTTCCTGGTAATATGGAACTTATATCAAGAGTCATCAGTCCTACTTCCCCTAAAGCCAGGGAAAACATGGTCTTGAGTGAGACATGATGTTGAATTTGCAATGTTCTCTGACATCACTATGTCAAAGATAAGGCCAACTCTAACTCTTTGTTAGCCGTGAAACTAATAAAAAGCCATTTTACTTAAGCTCTATTCTAAAAGTTTGTGTGAACATATTCCAAAGATTTATTTAAAAATACACGAATTAAAATATATTTTTAGATCTACTCACAAACACAATATATGCAAGTGATGTTCAGCTCAGTGATTTTAGTAAATAAAATATTTTAAATCGAAGATCTTATTACTAGAAATAGGAAAGTAAGTACAGTGTTTTAAAAAATAATTGTTCATTAAAACTCTAAATGTTGGTAGCAGTATACCATAGGCAAAAGTGTCTTGTCTGTGACTATATTTATCTGTTGTCTGCAGCCAATATAGTAGGAGTGAATAATGTTCAGTTAGAAACCTGTTGAATTCTAAATAAGCTATGATCTTGCAAAAGTATGTGATGATATGGGGATACTTTATCTTATACATATTTTATCTTAAAATGACAAAAAAAAATGTATTAGGGCCCAGGTCTGAGATCTCTGTAATAAAAGTGTGACCCTCAAAGTAACTTGTTAATATCTTAAAAGTTGACCTGATCTAGTTCATTCCCTGCTTTACTCTTTACAGAATTTGCCACCGTCATTGCTTGATCAATTTACTGTTCTAGTCTACGTTACTCTTCTATCCTCACGATTGCCAACCACATTACTGAGAACTATTAAGAATCTACTGTAATTTCTATAAGAAATAGGCATTTTAAAAATTCAGCTCCTGCATTTCCCAGTTGTTTATAGTGCTGATAGGACATTCCAGATTATGCCACAGTTATCCATGAAGTATTCCATTTCATCAACCTATGCATCCTCTACTTTGCTTTACCTAATTTCATCATCTATCTTTAGTTAAAGTTAAAGCAAAGATAATTTCTTATTTTCAGTACCAGTCAGCATCTTAGTTTTAGATACCTCTGTGCTCTTTATCTGTGGTGGCTGGAATTTGGATCTTGATATCCACTGCTGTCATTCAATGCTTATGATATACAAAAATCAACTTGCTTTCACATACTTTGTATCTTGCTACATACTTTGTCTCCTTGTCTAATTAGTGTGTGTTTGGCTGGGGTGCTGCTAAGGTAGTAAAAATTTGGCTTCTAGCTTTGTGCTACTAATGAGGACTTTAGTCTGCAAGTATGCTTTGCCTGTAGCAACCTGGCTTTCTCTTCAGTTTAGGTCCACTTATTGTCAGACTATTACACTGTACAATTCTGAAAATGATAGTCACAAGAATGTCTTCCCTTAAGTCTCTAGGGCAGAATCATCTGTAAATGTGTTCTCTGACTGAATCATGTATAGATCCACAATCTGTTTAGTGTTCCATGGCATTAGTAACCTTTAAGGACTTGGTTATTTCATCTCTTTTGGCAGCATAGGAAATTCAAATGGTCACATGTTAAACGAAAATTCTAACTTAGTAAAATGTAGGATGGAAAATATGTTTAGTATGAGATCTGTTTTGTATATTCTTTAGCTATACATCTAGAGTAGATATATCTTAATTTTGATATTAGGAGACCCCATTATGAATTGGGAATTTTTTTTTTCCTCTTTTCCTTTCCAAGTGGTCCTGATGAGATTGCCTATTAATGTGGTTTATACACTTCCTGGTCACAGGTGGGGACACCTGATCCTGACCTAACTGATCATTGGAAACTCATCCTTTTTCTAACTGGAGAGCCCACTACTCAAGCTAGATCAGAGTCTCTCATTGAGGGACTAACTGGGTGCTAAGAAACTGAGGTTATATTTATATATATATATATATACATATATATATATATATATATATAAGCAAATCTAAAACTAATTATTTAATTTCTATTTTCATGTATTAATAAGTTTTGCCATTATTGTTGTTGCTTTCAGTTTGTTTAACCTATTTTCAACTTAAATTCTTCAACAAAGAGATTTTAACTTACCAAAAACAAAACAAACCCTTTTAAAATGGTTGCTAATAAATTGATAATCCAATGGTTTGGAAAATTTTCATGCAAGATAAATGGAGATAGTAAAGGTAGATAGCATAATGCAAGTTATATTGGTTATATGGTATTGCATACTTGATAATACTATGGGAAATTATATTAAATATTATACCCTAAGAAGTGAGATGAGAATTTTCAGGAAATTGAAGGTAAACTCAGCATGGCTTGAGTTCTTAAAGAAGGCACTCAAAATATAGATGAGACCAAAAAAATCAGTGATCTGAAATTTTATGCTCTCTGAAACTTTGTTGCCTCATTCCTAACATGGAGATAAGAATAGTATCTTTATTGAATACATTTTTAAGTCTTACTACAATTTGTGAAAATTGCTCAGATAACAAAATTGTTATGTAAGTGGTGTTCATTCATATATTGAAATGTAGTGAGTTATGTGAGCCTCCAACTATATTCTCCAGTTTTTTCTTAAACATAGTTATATATCATAAAAAGGAGTTATATTAGCAATAGATTTATATCTATTGCTAAAAAAAACTATTTTCACAGTGAAAATGATATACTTTACTGTTAGAATTTGCCTGAGGAGATAGGCAAGGTTGTCCTCTAGCGGTAGTATCCTAGAACTGCAGGCATACAGTCCCCATAGCTGAGGAAGGATTCAAAGTACCAGTCAGATTCAAGTCAGATAAGGGACTCATTTGAAAACAAAGAATATATGGCCATTGTTGGAAAAATAAATCTTAATTTCGTTAACGGTAATGAATTAAACAGTAATGGGTTTAAATTAGTTAAGTCTCATAGTGATGATTATAAATGTACATTTGAGTGTTTATACTTATGGATAAATGGCTATTGAATTCTTACAACATTGTAGATTAATATTGTTTTATCT
>NW_004567104.1:54182761-54183706 GCF_000260355.1 Condylura cristata | reverse complement strand
TATATATATATAATCACCCATTTATTTAGCATTTATTTCTTCTCTTGTTATTTGTAAATAAAATTATAATGATAATACATTGTGGCTTTTTTTTTATTTGTTCAATTGGATTTCATGTTCTAACTTTTCAAATTGAAGATTTCAAATTGCCCTATTTTTTTTTTTTTTCATTGTACTTTACCACCGAACTCAAAGCTCAAAGCCATTTTATCTCTTCATGTAAAACGATGCAGTCATGAACTGCCTAACAACATTTTGGCCAACTCTGGACTAGATAAACAAAAGTGTTCCACAATTCTTATTGCCTAGTAATATCATAACATTTTTAACTGTCTACTGCATCTCTTGATAGTATCATTTTTGTGTGGTTTATTTAACCTCATGTCATTTTGTTCATTAGAGGCCCTACTTTTACTCTTCTGATGATGTTGATTTTGGAGTTGTTGGGTTCAGAGAGCGTAGTACTTGTGTTCACCCTGGGATATGTTTCACCAGAGCTCCCCTTTTATCAACAAAAGCAAGTTTCCAGGCCACTTTGTCAACTTAGAGATGGCAGTTAAATCCAAAAGGGTAGGTTTATTATAAAAGTGAGAGAGGAGTCCCTCCCTGTGGTATAAAAGTGAGAGAGGAGTCCCTCCCTGTGGTATAAAAGTGAGAGAGGAGTCCCTCCCTGTGGTGCAGTGGGTTAAAGCACAGCACTAAAAAGCTAAAGCCACTTGAGCATGAGTTCCATCCCAGTCTGGGAGGAGATCCACATGTCATGGCAGACCTCTCCTGACCTGCCTGCTGCTCCCCTCAGCAGTGTATTTCAGTCAGTCTGCCTGTTCTGCACCCCACTCTGTCTCTGGTGAATTCTCTCATCCCTCCCCCCCAACATACATGTTTGGCCTGTACCTAGTTCTGTATGTATAAATAAATAAATCTTTAAAAAAAAAAAAAGTGAGC
>NW_004567104.1:54163169-54182219 GCF_000260355.1 Condylura cristata | reverse complement strand
CCCCGAGCCTCTGGCCTGTATGCCAGTTCTGTATGCACAAATAAATAAATAAATCTTTAAAAAAAAAAAAAAGAAAGAACAACCTGTCCCCATTAGGGAGTGTTCTCTGCAATGGGAAGTCAGTGCAGAGAAACCATTACCTGGTACAGGGATGGCAGGCAGGAGGCTGCTGCCCTGCAGAGGGAGTATGCGGGTGGAAATGAGCAGCTGTGTAGGCACAGTGGGCAGAAGACTGCTGCCCAGGCCAATGCAGAGACTGCCCTTATAGAGACTTCTTCTCTTTTTGGGGTGGGAGGATATTCATAGTTTGTCTGTTGTTGATTTTGAATACATTATGTAGAATTTGAAAGGCCACATTTCTACAATGGCCCTCAACCTCCATATCGTCACCTTCTGACACTCCATACAGATACCTAACTTGGGTCCTGTGCTTTATGCGCTAGCTTTGGTGCCTATGGCTCTTACTTCTTACAGCTGGGTTAATGGCTGTGTTCATCCCTCTACCCAAATCTCGAGCTCTTGGTGTAACGTATCCGGTTTCTGGTCTTGTAGCACCTCCTTTCCAGTTTTTCTATTCTTAACCCTCCATCACTAATATTATCAGCATATTTTATGTACTTTTTCTTTGTTTTGGCTACGTTCAGACACATAAGTACCATTTTGTTACAATTGGGTGCACTACTCAGTACAGTAATATTCTGTACAGATTTGCAATTTAGAAACAGTTAGGCTCTGCCTTATAGCCTAGGTGTGTAACAGACTATGTCATCTTAATTTGTATAAGTATACTCAATGATGTTTACAAGACAAAATTGCCTAATGACACCTTTCTCCGATCATATTTCCGTTGTTATGTGATGCATAACTATAGTCCTTTAGTGTTCACCAAGAGTAACCAAAATAACAAAAATAAGAAAATAAAAAAATCAACATGAACAATCCAGAAGAGATTGCAACAAATGAAACAGAACTGGAGATAACATCCTATTATTAGCAAGAATAAAAGTGATTGTAATTTTCTCTTAGACATTAAGACTAGAAAAAAAAAGATTTGTCTCTTTCAATCAATTTGTAAATTTCCTATATAGACATTAGAGTCTTTATAACCCTTTTGAATAGTCTATCTATGATTTTGATGGAGGAAAAGAATAGAAAACTTGAAGGAGACATCACAAGGTTAAAACTCTCCCTCTACAGGGCAGCAGCCTCCTGCCTGCCGGTGACCTGTACCAGGCAGGGGCTTCTCTGCACTGACTTCCCTCAGCAGAGGCCGCTCTCCTAAGGCTGTTTGCCTGCAACCATGCAGGCCCTCTCTCAGCAAACCTGCCCCTTGGGCAGCTGTACCTGCCTGCTTGTGCCTAAGTAGAGTCCTTTATTCCTCTGTCCTTATCCCTAATAAATCTGCTCTTTAAATATAACTGAGTCTCTGTGTCGTGGGGAAGCTTGCCTGGGGGATTTAGCACATGCCACTGAAAGGGGAGCTCTGGTGAAACTGATGGTTTTGGATTTCTGGCCCTTGGTTCACTCTGGGAAAGGTTTCACTAGAGCTCCCCTTTGAGCAGCATGTGGCGAGTTTCTCCCGGAGACAGAGACTCAATTATAATTATTTATTTGTTTGTTTAAAGATTTATTTATTTATGCACATAGAACTGGGGTACAGGCCAGAGGTGCAGGTCAGGAGATGTCTGCTGCATCATGTGGATCACCTCTGGGCAGGGATTGAACTCATGCTGAGCTGGCTTTAGCTTCTTTTTTTCTTTTTTTTTTTTTAAAGATTTATTTTTTTATTCATACAGAATTGGGGTACAGGCCAGAGATGTGGAGGGTGATAGGATTACCAAAGACAGAGTGGGGAGCAGAACAGGCAGATCGGCGAAGTACACTGCTGAGGGGAGCAGCGGGCGGGTCAGGAGAGGTCTGCCACGCCATGTGGTCACCTCCAGGGCAGGCGGGAATTGAACTCATGTGGAAGTGGCTTTAGATTCTCGATGCTGTGCTTTAACCCGCTGCGCCACCAGGGAGGGCCTGGCTTTAGCTTCTTAGTGCTGTGCTTTAACCCACTGCACCACCAGGGAGGGACTACAACTTGATTATATTTAAAGGGTAAGTTTTTTAGGAAGGCGAAAAGAAAGGAAAGAACACTTACACAAACATGAGAGGGCAAGAAGAGTTGCCCCGGAAGGTACAGGTTTGCAGAAAGAGGCCTGCATGGTTGCAGGCAGAAGGCCTTAGAGCAGCCTCCACTGAAGGAGGTCAGTACAGAGAGGCCCCAACATGGTACAAGTCACAGACAGGCAGGATGCTGCTGCCCTGAAGAGGGATAAAGTGGGTGGAAAGAAGCACCTGTATAGTCACAAGTGGGCAGAAGACTGCTGCCTTGTGCTGATGCCGAAACTGCACTAATAAAGACAGTTTCTCTAGAGCTCCCCTTTCAGCAGCACGCAGCAAGTTTCTCCTGGAGACAGAGAATCAGTTATCAATCTTGTGATGCCTTCTCTCCATCAACACTTTTCCCCAGAGTTAATCAAAGGACCCCTGCTATTATTACAGGACAGGGAGACAGGGCACCACTGAACCCCCAAACCTGCCTGCTCTAAATAGGTTCTGCCATCTGCCGCATTAAGACAAAACATTTCAGACTTTAATGAAAAGGAACTTTAATACAGTGAGTATACAGCACAGAAGACAAAGAATATAACTTCTAATTCAAACACCTGAAGTTAACCATCCCCCTGTGGGTAAAAGTCAACCCAAAAGAGATTGACCCAAAGCAAGGCCTGAAAGCCTATCACAAGAGTAAAGCCCCTTCTAGCCGGGACCCATAGAAAAGGGTCACACAAAGCTAGACAAGTCTGGGAGGAAAAGAGAAAAATTAAAATTAAGATAAAAGCTGCCATAGTCAACCTCCCCACAGGTCTCTCACCCACATCTGTTTCAATTATTCCAGGACCAGAAGCAAGCAAAGTTTCTTCACATGTTTCTCTGTTCCATTTGGCTTCCTCAGGTCTCCTTCTGGCACTCCACCATGTTCACTTCTCTTCAAATCCCTTCTCTTCTCTCTTCAGCTCCACCCTCATTATGGAGGGGCATGGAACCTGGAACTTCCCCTTTTTCCTGGGGATCACCCTATACACCTAACTCAAAAAACATAATTTTCTTCACTTTTACTGAAGAATGGGTTTTCCAATTCATGTTGCAGAATCACCATTCACAAACTACTTGTAGAATTGTGTTTTCTTTGACTACATTTTAATGGCATTTTTAAAATTAAAATACATATTTAAAATGACTAATTTTAGTATTATAATTTATAAGGTTTATTTTTAAGTTAATCTAAAAATAGTGTTCCCTAACTATTTTGCTGTAATTATTTTATAAGCAGTTCTGTTTTATTCTTGTATTTATTTTATAAACAATTCTGTTGTAGATAAGTAGAAAAATTTTCTAAGAAAACAATATACAGTCTGTGTAGAAAAATACATAATCCATTCAGCCTCCCAAATAGGGTGCTCATTCCTCTGAAAAATCCTCCTCTAATATTCTAGGATTTATCTAAACCTTCTTTATTAATCTCTCCTCATTTTTCTCTTTATAGTTTTCATGTGCTGACAGTAAGTCAGCATCATTGACACACTGATTACATAGTAATTTCAAAACAATATAAAACCACAAAGTATATTCTAAAAGATAAATCAGAAGACACAACACTCATCCTCAACCCTCTGTCATAGCAATAAATAGAATGTTCGCAGTATCATTTTGAGATTAGGCACTGGGTTTTTCTTTAAAATAGGTTTTCATACCGGTGTGATCGAGATGTTTTGTAATGAGAGTTAAATGAGGTTAAAAACAGGGCAAAGGCCATTCATTTTTTTATTACACTTTAAATAGATCAAGACTCTAGAGTTCTTTTGTTTAACAGCCCTCCTGGAAGGTAAATTTATATGCAGCTCAAGCACTTGAAACCATAATTTATTCGTCAGCTTCGCTTTCACTAGCTATTCTTCATGAAATAGCATCATGATACTTTGCAAGGGAATGTGATTGTGCGACCTGATACTGCTTCTGTGCCCTGATAAAGGGGGGAGTGATGATTGTCTTCTTATTCTTTTGCATACTTTGAATTTAAATTTCAATTAAATCAGATTAGATATTCTGTTCTATGCCATCTTTATTTAACATTCGTGGTGATTAGCTTCTAATTTCTGTTGCTATTGATATCAGTTTTCTACCCTTCCATATGTGAGTATAAAGTCAAGACAGTCACACATTTCCAATATATTTATTTGTATTTTGAACTTACAGGGTTTTAAAACCCTTAAAATTTAACTAAGGGCAAAATGCTTCAAATTAAGAACCACAGTTTTATGAGCACTAAAGCAGTGTGTAATGTGGAAATCAATAGATGATAGAAGTTTTAAGCTAATTTTAAGTTGTGTATTTTTGTCTCCTTAATAAAAATGAGTACATAGGTAAATAAATATTCTCTAGGAACATTTAGATTAGCATTAATATCTAAAACAATGAAGTTGAAAAGTATTAATTTAAAAAATTAAATAGATTTGAGTAAATAAATTTGAACCTTAAACTTAATGTATAATAATCAAAATCCAGTTTTAAGTCTGTGAAAGTGCCCAATAAACAATAACTCTTCTTCCTTTCTTTTTACTTTTTTTTATATTTGCTTTACAACCTGTTGAATTCTAGGAATCCAATACATCTAAGTGTCTTTCTCTGTTCCTCTTCCTTACCTCTCTCATGTAGATTTGGTTCCACTTTTATAGTCTTTTTCCAGGGCCTGAGCATTTCTGACTGGTGTGCCTGCAACAACTTCCTGGATCATAATTTTTACTGGCAAATTCATCCTCCACAAAACTGCTAGAAAAAACTCACCTAAAATCATAGTCTATGTAGTCCATGACTCCCCATTGTTTAATGATACTCTAGTATGTGAAAATAGAAGGAGACATCTATTGATTTATTCCAGGTAATTGCACTTATTTTGATTTTCAGAATATCATAGTAAATTAAAGTTTAGAGTTACTGAATCAATGCTCTTGGCCAAAGCATGTAGAAGTTAAATATGGAAGTGGTGTCGAAATTAGTTAGATTTCAACCCTTTAAAGAAATCAGCATAGGTCAAATCTCTGTAACTGGAACATTAGACTAGAAATCTGTTACAAAAATTATTCACAGTCCCCACTTGAATGGATCTCTTTTAGTATAAGGTAACTGAAAACTGCAGGTGGTCATGACACTGGGTCTTAGACTGACTTCAGCTCGCTAAGTCACTACCTTAGTATCTGTCTTTCCTCAAATGGCAATAAGGCATTCTGCCTCTTAATGGAGAAAATGAGAAAGAGTTGTCATATTACTACAAATCATTTATAAGCTAAAATTTGTAATCACTTAACAGACAAGTGTTTTCAAATACTTCCGGCTATTTGATCATCACCAAAAGTCCTGTCAGTTGCTAGACAACTGTTACAGAAGACATATGTCATAATGAATGATCTCTTTACAAAACGAGCAGTTCAATACATGTTAGGTCCTTTAAAGAAACTTATCTGTTTCTTTAAGTTACTATGCTTGTTAAAGTGGTAATATAAAATATAATTTCGCTACTGAAGGACATTGAATAATTAATTGAAGGCTTATGCAAAAAAAAAAAAAAGGAAATGAACCCAGTACATGACTCTGACTGATTTAAATATGTATGTATATACAGAGAGAGCTGTATATGTGTGTTTATATGCATGTGTATACATGCATCTGCAGTATATGTGGAAATTTACATACAAATGTAGGAGAAAGTTGTGAATCAAATTTTTTGGTTTATAAATGCCTCAAGTTAATATTCCACACAGGTAAATCACTGTGAATGATTTTGGGACCAAATATTTGATTATGTCAAAAATATAATCCCAAAGATCTTTTCCAGTTTATATCAATTATTTGAAATTAGGAGCATTCATGTTATTTAAAACTGAGAATCTTTGAAATAAAGCTATTTACTGCCCTATTGAATCATTTTAATTATTTACTACAATGACATCAATCTGTAATTAAATATAATTTCTTATTTCACATGTCAGAGAACAGTATCAAACTGTCATATGGAACACATTTTAACATTTTCTTTGTTCCATTTAGGAAAAATAAAAACAGAAAACTTTTCTGATATATCTTAGTCATTGGAAACTGTGGGTGGTAGTTTAAAAGGTGGTTAGAAAATTATCCCCTAAAGACATTTTAGGTTAAACAACTTTCAGAATAAGTTGGGACAACCCAAAGGTATTGAAATGATGGGGTGATGTGGGTGGTAAAGGTGGCTTGTGGCTAAAAACTAATTAGTATTGCATAAATTACTAATCAAATTTCCTTTTTCAAATATAGATATAATTTATTCCAAAGAGGGTCTTGATATAATTGACCTAAATATTGACCTATTTTTGCTATAATTCCTGGTATCAAATAAAAGACATTTGATAAATGGAAATTTGCTAAGTGACTTTTCTAATTTTACTTCATTAATAAATTCATATTTTAAACTGTATCATATATCAATTCCAGTTTACAAAAAAATTCAAATATGCTCTAAATTTATTTTATTATAAAATGTTTATTTCATATGTCATTAGTAAAAATTAAGTGAGTTAGCATATATAAAGCAATTCAGAACAAGACTTGGAAAATTATGAGTTATCAGAATATAATAGCTGTTATTTTTACTGATGTGCAGATTCATGCCTATATATAATTACAGATTTCTATAGACAAGAATTTTAAAAGTATAGTTTATTACATAATCTAATATGACTTTTTGTTTTTATTTTGCTTGTTGAGACTATTGAGCATACATTATTGTGAAGGATATTTTCAGATTGTCACTTTTAGAAATATGTCTTTTTATAGAATCACTTTCATCATATTAATTTACATTTTATATAGATCTGTTTTAGTAATAATATCTACAACTAAATGATCTTTCAAAACACTTTCAATCCATTATTTCATTACTTTTATACCATCCAAGATACAACAGAAATATTGTAATGAACTCTAGGCCTATGCATACTTATTTATAGCATTTCTTTTAGGAAAGAATGTATAAAGAATATCTTACATGGGTAAAAATAATCATTTATTTGCATAAATACTAACCAAAAATATATAATATTTAGAATAATCTTCCCTGAAGAAGTTTCAAGATGTCTTCAAGGAGGAAGGGTCTTTGTGGATAAGTAGGAATTTATGAGGTGGGAGAATGAAAGAATCTGTGATAAAGAAAGCATATTTCAAGAAAATTAGCCAGTTTAAAAACATGATTTTTTTTGCCTACATTTGCAACAGAATTACAAACAGTCCTTTGTTAAATTGCCTTTCATTTAAGAAGGTTTTGGAAATGAACTCTTTAACACTTGAGAACTTGCCCAATAATCCCTGGAGCAGAATAAACCTGCTTATATGTAGAAGGCTGAGCTATCATGTCTTTATTTTCCAGTGACTTGATAATTACCTGGACAATTTCTAGACAAAAGTTGAACCAAATAAAGACATTATCAGACATTGCAAGTGTTTAGTGAATTTCATGAGTATTTAGGCTTCCAAGAGAGGAGAATTGAAGATTGTAGGCATATAGTCAAGATGGACTTTAAACTGCCGCTTCTAATTTATAATTCTTGTTTCAAAGATACTCAGTATTTTTTTTAAGATGTATTTATTTGTGCATACAGAACTGGGGTACAGGCCAGAGTCTCAGGGGCTGTGAGAGGCTTCACCATAGACAGAGTGGGGAGTAGAACATGAAGATTGACGAAGTACACTGCTGAGGGGAGCAGTAGTCAGGAATCGAACTCATGGGGAAGTGGCTTTAGCTTCTCAGTGCTGTGCTTTAACCCGCTGTGCCACCAGGGAGGTCCAATACTCAGTATTATTTTAAGAAAAAGATAAACAAAATCCAATAAGATACAACGAAGCAAGAGAAGTAACTATGAACCAGAAATGATATTTAAACAGATTAATTCAAAACTTTTTAAGCAGATAGATTAATTTGATATGCCTGATAAACAAAGATTTAATTTAATGCGTAGGCAGTTTATGAGCAAAACAGCACAGACAAGGTGACTTAAGCACCAGAAATTTATTTTTTCACACTTTTGGACACTAGAAACCCAAAATCAGGATGCTAACATGGTTAGACTGTGGAAAAGAACTCTCCTGCTTCACAGGTGATTTTCTTTTTTAGTATCCTTAACGGGATGAGTTTGAGACATTTCTATTGTCTCTTTTTATAAGGCTGTTGACCCCTCATGAATTCTCCACTCATGAATCTAAATACATCCCCAAAAGTTCATCTCCAAATACCGTTACATTAGGATTAGGGCTACTACATATGAATTTGTGGGGTGACACTAGTCCATAGAAGGTACTTAAAGTAGTATAAGTGTAAGTGAGCTAGCTATTTTGGGAAGCCTTTGAACAGCTGCTGCAGAGCTAGTAGAGTGAATTAGATGGGTTCGTGAAATCTATTTCATCAGGGGTCCATGGTTATTGGAAAGTCATTTGTTTATCTCTAAGCATTAGTTTTCCCATTTATAAAATGAAGCTAGTGATAGCTACCAAAATTTGTGCTTAGACCTTAAAAAGATATATCCATAAGTATGTAGGGAACATACTAATATTTCAGTAGTGCTGAATAAATACTTGTAGTTAATAATTTTTCACTCTTAGGAAATTAGTTAAATATAGATTCTTGAACTTTGTAAGCATTCTAACAGAATGCTTTCAAAGCCCTTGCTGTATTTCCTGACAGTCTCTGAGTCCTACATGTCCCTAGTACTGCAGAAACAGCAATTATAAAAACTCTAAATAATCTGAAATTTGTATAGTGTTATAGTTTGGGCCTTCCTTGAATTAATGAAGTCTTTGTTCATTTGTCATTCAATTTTATATGAATAGTCTTTGAGAACCAAGGTTAAATATCTTACTGAGTTTTCACTGAAGTAAAAATATAAACATAAGTGTCAGGAAACAAAGGCTGATTTAACTAGATTCACACAATTGTTTTAAAGCAATTGTTTACAAAGGTTTTCCTACTAAAGCAATAAAAAGTGGCCAAGGGAAGGAGAAAGTTAAAATAATACCTTTGTGAATCTCAAACGCCTAAAATATTATCATACGAGCAGTAAGCTTAAAATATTAAAAGCTTTCAATAAAGAGTAGAAACTGAGCAAAGGTTTTCACTTCTAGATGATTGAACCTAAACTTAAAGATTTGATTAGGATTATAGAGCTGATGTTTATTTTTTAAACAGTATTAAATGTGAGATTAGGAGGAAACATCATATGCTTTTTCAATAATACTTAAAGTAACAAGTGGACATTTAAAAAGGGTGATACATGTATACATTTATAAATGGTACAGTTTCTAATCATTTACATTTATTGAGAATCTCTTGAAATCAATGCGTTTAAATGAGAAATATTTACATTAAAATGATGTTTTCCCAAAAAGAACTAATCAGAGCCAGGTAGAATGCTTATCAGCATCAAAATACACTAAGACACCAGGATATAAATATAACTAAATGCGAAGATTCCAGATATAGAAATTTTTACAATATGTAATGAATTCCACTGACATTTGTAAATGAATGTATTTATTTAAAGTATTTAGTTTGTTCATATGGAATCTATAGAATCACACAATTTCTTTCTGTTCCTAATATAATGTATATATTTGAAATCATGACAGAACATTATTTTTGATTGCTGTTGAAAAGCTACATTTGTTTAGGTTAAATTTAGCTTGATGATTATCTAGCATTTATATGTACATATATACATATAATATGCATGTACTTTAGTTATAATATTAATGATCTAATTGGCATGGCCTTACATTTTAAATTAAAAAAAAATAAGAAAAATTCAGGTGTCAGGAAAGCAGTCTGTAGCATACTGATAATATTCTACTGGGAACATTCTGTATATTTCAGTCTGTAGGAAATTAATCCCTCTAACTTAATCATGTCTACTAGGGTTCATTTTTATACCAAGATATAAAGTTCAAATTTAAATACAAATAGTATGCAAATAATATTATGCCACCCATTTATCTACAATAATGCAAGGAATTCCAAAACTTAACTACTTAGTTTTATGTGTCTATAAATATCTGTTCTGGTATTTGCCATCAAAAGGGGATAATTGGATTTCCCTACTTTTCTGAAATGTGACATTTATTTAAGTTGCCAACACCAATTGGTGATGCCTGATGATATTTGTGTGAAAAACAACACCCCCATTTTTGTCCTAGATATTCAAATGGACAAAAGTTGCTAAAAAAAGAAAAACTAGCAAAAAAAACAGGGTAGTATTGGAACATGCACTGTCCTTAGTGAGGGATATCTTTATAAGAGAATAATCTTAAAGATTTGTCAAATTAAATTAGTAGTTTTAGAATTTGATCAAACTACTACTGTAGATATGTGTAGTCACAATGCAATTGATTTTAAAGATGGTACTGGACCAACATAATAAAGCATGGCATTTAGTGGCATAGGTTTGGACCCAGCATGGATGATAAGCTGCTTAACCCAGATAAATGTCATGATCTTATCATTTGAGGAGGAAAATGCATGTTTTTTAATCCCAATGTGTTGTTATTAAGATCAAATGAAATTATATGTATGTATGTATGTATGTATAGATAGATAGATATTGATTTATATATATAAATGATTTTAGTAAAACTGTGCCTTGTAAGCATAAGTGTTACCACTTATGTAATGGCTATGGTACTGCTTAATGGATCATATCTAAAATCAAGTTAAGTATAGCTATATTTCTTTTGGGGCTTTTGTTCTACAAAAGAATGTTTGATTTTGTTTACTGGAGAGCCACAACTAATTAATGTGTGGCTGATGTTCATGCTGCTCACATGTGTCCAGTTTTTACCCATCATCTATGATAATAATTCATGGACATTTAAAATGTATGGCAACAGTTTGCTGCAGCGTGGCCTGTCTCACATTCCCCAGGTTTATGCTGCTGTTTCACAATGGAGCTGCTGAGACACAGAGTGTCACAATCTTCCTAGGGTGAATTATTTTCCATTTGTTAAGGATTAACAGAATTCCAAGCAATTTATAGCAAAAGCCTCATAAAAGAAGTAAAACATAAGAATTTGTATGCACAATCTGTTGCTCTAAACAGAAATGTGAATGAAACAAAGTAAGATAAAAAGATTGTCTACAACACATTATTTTGTATTAAAACTTTTACTTCCCACTGAGACTTTATGAGAAATGATGACATGAAAGATAAGTTTTTATGGTAGCTGAGAATAAAATGTATTTTTGCAAGTAAAATATCAAGTAAAATAAGCATGATATTTTAAGCCAATGTATTTAATAAAAGTTCAAGAACTACAAATATATCTTCCGATGTGCCCATAAAACTTCAACAAAACATCTTAAGAATTTAAATCTAAGATTTTTGGAAAAATCAGTGCTAAAGCATCATTTCTGAATAGCTGCTTGTTTCAGTACAAAAGAGATAACTTCTCCAAGATGCTTTAGTAACTAAGTATCCCAAAATAGTGTCCAAATTCTGGTCCATAGGCCTAGTGACTTTCCAATATGTCAGGAATTAAGTTTAACGTATACACAATCATGACTATGGTCCTATAAGAGATAGGAACTTTGCCACATGGAGAGTTCCAATGCATGAGAAGCAAAATAAAAAGGGAATACCTTGTAGTATTTATAGTGATAAAAGAATGTTGGTACCATACAAATGAAGCTTCTAATCTGATATCCACTCATTTATTGAGATTTTGTTTTCTAATCTATAAATGGTTATAATAACTCCTAACTTTTGGGAATATGTAAGAAGTAGAAAGATTTTGTATCTAAAGTGGCTGAGATAGTGACTGCAGAAAATGTACTGTCTGTGGAAGCTGCTAAAACATTAACCCTGAAGAAGGTTGGAAGTTAGATATTAGACAAAGGTAGGATGCAAAAAATACAATTATTCATAGCAAAGATTATTCATCCATCATAGAAAACTGAGCACACAAGAAGAACATATTTACCCTATTAAAAACTTCTAGCAAAATAGTTTGTTAACAAGTCACACCTTGTTAACAAGATTATCTGGATTAAAGAATCCAGCTAGGTTTCTCTCCTTTATATATTAAATGGTGTCTTAGGTAAAGAATTCAGATCTCTTATTCTTAGGAAAAATGCCTTTCTATAACCTATCACTTACAATGCCAGAAATTCCTGGGGAGTCACATTAAGTAGTCAATCCTAGGATACTATGATCCTTGAGTGTTTGAAGATCTCTTTTCCTCCCCCTTGCTCTAAGCACATATGAAATGACTGTTCTGTACACCATTTCTGATGGTGTCTCTGAAGTGCTTTTTCTGATGGAACACTACAATGACAGCAGGAATCAGCATGTTCATAAAATCCAGTGGATAATTGTAAAATCCCAATCTGATTCATTTCAGAAATAAAATGTTACTGTAAATAATGCCCTTAATTACCTAGTGTAATGGATGTGCTATTAATGTAATTGTCACAAAATATTACTAAAAAGCATAAAATTCACAACTGTTTACATTTGTTGAAAAGCTGAACACAGATGATTATGCATGGAAAAATTTCATTTTAAAACTCTGGTGTTTTAATTTCAGTAGAGCTGGAAGGTGACCTGTGTGTGGTTAAGGAGGCAGAGATGATGTCTAAAAAGTATGTCTGCTAGTTGATTGGAGGGAAAATTCTCACCCCACACTGACAGTTAAGTTTATGATACCAGTGTTGCAAGAGGGAGGACGGGAAGCAAGTAACAATAAAAGCCAACAGATCTGCATTAACATTTTATACGTTGAATTTAATAATGTATTCTTCATGCTAAATAACTTTCTGAAACTTATTTCATCTGATTTGAGATGTGATTTGAGAACTGCCAATATGTTAGGCAATCTGCTGCAGAATTGTCTGCTTTCATCTAAGTGCCTCTGCATCATCTTTAGCTCTGCTGTATACCAATTGTTTTTTTTTTTATTATTATTTTTATGCAGCCCTACCCAGCAAATAAGAGAGCATAAACTTATGTTTCCAGTGGCAATAGTATGCTAGAGGGATTATTTTATCTACATTGTGAGGCTGGTAAGCAAAGGTAAATGTCAGCATTAGGGCAAACACTAGGGTATGTGCAAATAGTGCTTGCATGCAGAGAAGCAGTTGGATGAGCTGTAAGGAAGGGTCACAGGCTGGGAGGTAGCTGCCCACCTCGTAGTTTTCCAGTGTCTAGGGAATGCAGGTCCCGACACCTACTGCTGGCTGACTCATTAAATTCTGTACTGGTAAAGATTTATTATTTCAAGTTTTATGTTTCCCAAAATGCTATCTGCACTCAAGTATAAACACCACCGGGAGGATTAAAAGGTTACCATCTAGATGAGACCAATACAGTTGGATGTGGATAGACTCACCAGAGGCGGTCCTGAGAGAATATTTTGATTAAGGAACTGATGAGAGAAGTGAGTTTGTGTGTTAGTGAGTAGAGGTGAGTGTGTTTAGTGTGTGTAGTGCACATTTTACTACTTCACTATTCAATCAACTGCCCAGAAGTGAAGGTCACAACCTTATTTGGGAACTCCCATGTGTTCTGACTTCTCTTGCCATAATATTTAATGCCCCTGACTCTAAAAGCTAAATTATTTAGATGCAGTATTTTGGAGTCCAAGCATTTCACTGTGGAAAGCAGTTGCATTACAATAGTAAACATAACAAAGCAATCCATTTCACTACCCACTATTTACAAAACCATTGAACCATTACCAATCTGCAGTGATGCTCTGGCATTTGACGCCTAATTCTCACAATTCTTCCTCATTAATGTGCCAGGGCTGTGTGTTTTACCACTTTCTAATACTCATTTACCTTTGTCTTGAACCTTTTACAAATATGGTAGTAGTACCTGAATATGCGTATTGGAAATACAGATTTAGAAAAGATTTTTTTATTGTCATATATATTCAATTTCTCTTTGTGGCTACTAAGAAAAATATGTTAAATTATTTTGAAATTCATTGTTACTACTTAAAAAATAAAAATGGGGAGAGGGATGATGATCAGAAAAATTCTGACTAAATTATGTAAAATTCTGTGGAGTTAAGGTTAAAAATTTATAAAATAACAGTTAAGGGAGTTAATGGAAAATGGAGTTAAGGGTTAGCCTGCACTCAGGTGGAGAACTGGAAAAGATGAGCTTTGCTCCATGTATAAGAATCAGAGTAGAAAGTAAAACTTGAGACATTTTCACAAAAGATATGTTTAAGAACAGATTGAGTGGTTATATATATTTTTTGTTTTGATGGGAATAAATTTTGTGTGAAGCCATTAGCTTAGAAGTCATTATAGTTAATATGAAAGGAATGTTTTCTATAAAATTCACCAGAATCCAGTTTAAAACTCTTTCAGTCAAAACCCACCAGAGAACTGTAAACTTATCCCAGGGAAATTTTTTTTTTTTTTTTTTTTTTTTTTTTTTTTTACAGGTTACATCTATACATAAGTAGCCTTTGACATATCTCCAAAGACCTTGCTCAGGTACAGGAACAAAAAATATATAAATATCAAGGAGTGAAGGTCTGAGGCAAAAGTGTGGAAGCTGTTAGTAGGCAAATGATTCATTATTGTACTTGGCCACAGTGAACTCATTACTTCAGTGATTCAGGCTTTCGGAGTGAAAGCAAGAAAATCACTAGGATAGGTAAATGGACTTGAAAAATAAGCACATGGTATGTTAGAGTGAATTGAAAGAAAGACTTACAAAGGTTTCTTTTGTAACTTTTATTTACTGGGTACTGTGACAATAAAACAGCTAATTATATGAATTCTATTTAAGTAAGAATGAATGTTTTCAGAATTGTTCTAGAATTACAAAGAAACTTGTAGGGACAAAAATTAAATGAAAGACATTGAGAAAAGAATGGGTGAAAAGGGTCTGGAACCTAAGTGATAAGGAATTATTTACTAAGCACAAAAGGAATAAACTTTGTGGAAGAGAAATTGGTCTGCTCACAGTGTCCTAGAGGAAAGCGAAAGCAATTGATCTTCAACAAAAATAAATTTAATGTCAAATGAAAATTCTTCCCATTTTAGGCAAAAGAGAACTAAGAAAAACTTTTTGTTGACACTGTGCCCAACTTCTTGTAAAAAATGAACAGCAAATTGAAATATTTGTGAATTAACATTGTTTGCCTCCCCCCCCACCCCCACCCCCCGGCCCATTAGTTGGTCAATTGATATTCAGAAACTCTTAAGTTTGGATGATTCCCATTTGTATAACCTTTTGTGAGGAAAACAAACCTTTTGTGAAGTGATACAAACTGGATTTGCCTACTTTGCCTTCAATATAAGTCACTTCCCTAAAAATCAACATTTTGGTATGGGACATTTGACCTTGCTTTCAGAGTTTGTTTGTATTTTGTTATATTTGTAAGCAGATAGTTTGTTTTGCCTTTAATTCCAATGAAAATGAACCTTTACTAATGTTAAAATTCTGTGTACTCTACAAATATATGAAAATTAGAATTGAAGATGGTCCATTTTCTTAGCATATGTACTTTTCGAAGTCTGGACAAGTAGGAGTACATTTAAAATGCAAATATTATACTGAGATGCTAAAATAATTTACATTCTGAGGCTGCAGTTTAAATATAATTGCATTACATTAAAACAGTTGGGCTTATCGTATGATATAAATTTGGTTTATTTCTTACAGATTTATGGTGACTAGGATTTTGTTTTGATCTTGGAGTATATGCGGAAATTTCACTACCATCTCTTATAATTTGTGAAGCTTTTGCAGCAACATTTGTAAACACAAGGGGATGTTTTCACTTTTTAGTAGGGGAAGAGCAGATGGTTGGGATTAAGGGAATCACTCCTTCGTGTTTAATAATGCAGCAGGGAAGGCAGTGGCAAGCTAACTTTTCACCAAGAGAGAATAATTTTTCAGAGCATCAGCTGGATCATTCCAAGCTAGAAAAGAGCTCCTTCAGATGTGTACCATCTGCATGGGAGTGAGTCACAGCAAAGATCTAATAATACTTGTAAAATACACTTTCTTTCCAGTAAGCTCGATAGAGAGAAAATAACCTCTGTTATTGATGGAAAGCAAAGGTATGGAGAAATTCACATATAAAGAGACTGTTACAGGGCAAGGAAAGGGACATCCCTGAAATCCCAAACCCGTACTTTCTAAACAGGTTCTGCCATCTGCTGCATCAAAACAAAACATATAAGACCTTTAATGGAAAGGAAATTTAATGCAATTAGTGTGCAATACAGAAAAGACAAAGAATATATATATTTTTTTTAAATCAAACCAGAAGTTACCTGTCCCCTTGTGGGTAAAAGTCTACCAAAAAAGGATTGGCCCAGAGCAAGACCTCAAAGCCCACCACAAATCTAAAGTGGGAACACATTCTGGCAGGGACCTATAGGAAAGGGTCAGAAATGGCAAGATAAGTCTGAGAGGAAAAGAGCAGAATCAAAATCAAGATAAATGCCGCCATAGTGAACCTTCCCACAGGTCTCTCATACACATTTGTTTCAAACAGTCCAGGACCAAGAAACAAGAACCTCTTCTTCATATGACTCTCCGCTATCTGTGCCTCCCTCAGGTCTCCTTCTGGCTCTCCATCCTGTTTCTTATTCTTCAGTCTCCTTTCCAAATTCATCTCCTTTCAGCTCAGCTCCACCATCCCTTGGGTGTGGCAGGGAACCTGGAACCTCCCCTTTTCCTGGGAACTACCCTATTACAAGACTACTGGTAGATAGAAGTTCAATAGACAATAGAAAATACATAGATCCAGAAAATAGATAAACAAGAAGTAAATTAAAATTATTTAGGTGATTTTTACAAATCTGTAACAAAGTTTAAATAGAAAAAATAATGATTTTTAAGAGATATTATTCAAGTATAATTTAAAACATATGGAGCTGCAACCTGGGACCCCAAATCTGTACTCTAAATGAGTTTTTTCATCAGGGCATAAGGCAAAGTACATTCTTAGTGTGTAAGAATTTTAATAAAAAAGAACTGTATTAGAATTAGAGTGCATAGCATAGAGAGAAGAAAATATAATTGTTCTCCATCCATTTATGGATAAGTGCCCAACCAAACAGGGTTGGCCCAAATTGGGGCCACTAAGACCTAACAACTTGCCCCAAGTCTAAGGCACCTTCTGGTGGAGAAGTATAGGAAAAGGGCAGAAGGTGGAAATCTGGAAGGAAGAAGCAAAATAAAAGTGCACATCAATATAAATCCTGCCATTATCAGCCTGCCCATGGGTGCCTCACCCACATCATTTCCAAGTATCTCGTTCCATGTCCCCCAAGTGCCTGAAGCAAGCGAAAGGCCAAGAAACAAGCTCAAAGACTCCTTCACATCTCTCTATGTTCCATGTGCTTTCTCCAAGCTCTCTTTCCCACGCCCCTTCTTTAGTTTTCTTCTCCCTCCACCTGCTTAGCTCCACTCTTCATTAGATAGGGCCGCGAACTTGGAACTTCTCTTTACTGTGGAGATTACTGTTATGATATGACTTGAATAATACAGAAAACTTCCATAATAATACAGTTCTTTTTTTTTTTTTTTAAGATTCACATATCCATGCATACAGAACTGGGATATAGGCTGGACAGCTTTGGATTTAAGGAAACCATATCTAGAGAAATTTCTTTCCTAAAGATTTAATGATTTCTAGATTTACAAGGAGCTTCATAAAGACTGCTTTCCATTTTCCTCAAAGTGCTTTGCCAGTGGCCAGTGTCATATAGCTCTTGGCTTCAGAGCACATTTTTTACCTATTTTATTTGACCATGGCTCTAATATTTTGCAGTTTTACTTTCAGTATACAGTTCTTAACTTAGCTTTAAAAAAAAAACAAGATTTTATTTGCTGGAAATTCTAGGAAACAGGTTGCAAATAAAAATAAAATCAGCATTATTTCCCCCCTTGAGTACCAATTCTACCAATATAAAATTTCCAGAGTCTAAGTTTCTTTATCTATAAAAAGAACCCAAGTCAGATGATTATCAGTAATTTGATACCTGCAAAAGTTACATTGCTATATTCCTGGCTTTGGGAGGGAACATCATATAACTTCAAAGCATTTATTTGGTATGAATAAAGGAATTGTTTCAAATGATGTGCCAAAAAAAAAAAAAGATAGACATTGTCTGTAGACAAAATTAGCAGATGCACATCAGCAAGACTATAGGTGCTACTTCTCTTAATAATGTAAAAATGACTAAGTTCTAAAATGCCTGAGAGCAATTAACAAACTTTGGTCTCTGTCAAATTCCTATGTTTGAGTAGGCATTTTGTACTTAGAGAAACTTCAAATCTTTACATTTTATAGTGCTGAGCAGGAAGGAATCAAATAAGAAAATTAACTGGGTCAAGGACTCTTTCTAAATACTTGAAACAATTCTCATTGTCACCCTATTCTTGATATGAACAGAGGGAGGCACAGAAACACAAAAGAGACTTATTTCTGTTAATCATTAGACAAATTAATATAGGTTAATTGAAGATTGACATTGGAGTTGTATCAGTCAAAGAGAGTGGAGGGAAAGGGTAAAGTAGATTACAGTTAAATATCCCAAGGATGCAATATATATCTTGGCGGTATTTTATATCTTGCTTAGCTATTCATAAAAATTTTCAAAACAGTAATTATCGAACTTCATAAACAGGTCTTTAAAATATATAATTTTTTGGGCCTTCACTGGTAGCACAACGGGTTAGCACTCAATACTGCAAGCTAGCTGCAGCTGCTTCAGTACAAGTTCAGTCCCCGCCCAAGAGCTGACCCACATGGTACAGCAGACCTTTCTTCTCTGGCCCACTGCTCCCCTCAGCAGTGTACTTTGTCGATCTACCTGTTCTGCTCCCCACTCTATCTCTGGTGAAGCCTCTCACAGCCCCTGTATCTCTGGCTTGTACCCCAATTCTGTATGCA
>NW_004567104.1:54144040-54163069 GCF_000260355.1 Condylura cristata | reverse complement strand
ATATATATATACATATATATATAATCTTATAAATATTCGTGTTAGTGGGCAGAATGAGGGGCACTCTGGGGTCCCCAAGCCTGCATGCTCTAAATGGGTTCTGCCATCCAATGACTAAAGACAAAACCTATTCTTAGTGCATAAACCTTCAATCAAAAGAGTTTAATGCCATTAATGTGCAATAGAGAGAAGAGAAATAATATAATTAAAATATTTCTCCCCATGAAACACCCAGTAACCCATCTCCTCATGTATAAATGTCCAGTTAGACAGGGTTGGCTCAAAGTGGGGCCAACAGATGACTACCAGCCTGTGACACCTTCTAGTGGGGAATCACAGGGAGGGGCAAAGGACCCAGGCAAGTCTGAGTGGAAAAGAGCAAAATCAAAATACATGTCAAGGTAAAGTCTGGCATTTTCTGCCATCCCAAGGGTCTCTCACTCACAATTCTTCCAAAGTTATCCTTCCTAAACCCCTAGTCCCTGGCAAGTCCAAGGCTGAGAACCAAACACTCTTCATTCTTCACGTGTCTCTCTGTTCTGCATGCCTCCTCCTGGTCTTCTCTCTCCTTCCTTTTCAGCTTTTCCTAGCTGCTCAGCTCCACCCTTCCTTAGGTGGGACAAAAGAACCAGAAATCTCCCATATCTACAGGGGTTACACACCCAGATTAGTGTTATTAACCTGAGAATAGTTAAAAGGTAATTATAAATATTCAACATAAAAACACACAAATCCTGAAATATCTTTCGTAGATCCTCCAGTTGCCAGGCTCAAAGGTTAGAGTCTCACATTAGTTTTTGTCATAAGTCAAATTAGAACTAGTAAAATTTTAGAATTCTTAAGACTTAATTCACTAAAATGATACAATTATTATATTTAAATAAAACACAGAAATAGAAGTTGCAGGGAATTCAATGACCATTTTAAATATGATAATTATACTTTTCGTGTTTTGGAGTGGAGACATTGGGTAATTGTTTTGTTGTTCAAAAACGGTTGGCAGAGATGTGAATGATCAAAACCAGAAATGATTTTTTGGAAAGTCAGGATAAAGCAAGAGAAAGAAAAGGAGAGAATTATTGAAATAAAAATATGAAAGATTATATATTTCTGTCAAAGCATCTGTTTAAAGAAGATAGGAATATAAAGTATGTGACTAGAAATGCAAAAAATTAGAGAAGATAGAATAGAGAAGATAGAAGATAGAATAATATGAGTTATCAATCTGTTATTAGGAGAATATTTTTGTGATTTCTTAAACCAGGCATATTTAGAGAAATGTTTTGCTTTAAAAATGCAAAGACAAAGAGCCTAGCCTCAACATTCTGTTGTATTTGAAATATTATAACCTAAGGCTGTGGGTTCATACATTAGCTATGCTTAAAGTGTGCTTGTTACTACTTGGCACCGTCAGCTTTAATGCAGCTTTTGTTGGCTTTAAACAGTGAAACAAATAGAAACCAATCAGACTCTAGTGGCTTGGAACCTGGATAGCAGCCCAGCTCTCATTTATTAGGACCCTGGGAAAATAAATTTAAAAGGGAAAAAATTTCAAATCTGCTTTTAGCTTGTATTTAACAAGTACTTCTCCCAAGGATCTACAAGTCCTTTATACTCATACTTGATCTGCTGGCTGATAACATAAATTGTAGTAAGAACTAATGTGTATCAGAACTGAAGTGTCTATTCAAATCATCCATGGGTCTGAACAGAACATCAGTAATTATTGAGAGAATCACAGGGATTTATCTATTAGAAGAACAGCTGAAATTAGGTATGGAGGGCTATACCCTAGTACCTTTAGAAATGTTTGTATTATTTAAGAGTAGATTAATTGTCTACTTTGTGTACTTAAAATTATTCTGATAATTCTAATATTGTCCAGTTGAAAAGTATTTAAACCATCAAAATATGCACTTAAATATAAGAAATTTATATTTGACTGCTCTATTATTTTGAAAAACCTGATAATATTAGACTAGCTTAATCTTACCATTTTGTATACTCACAAAATTAGTTATTCATTATAGAAATGAGTTATGTTGGATAATGCAATTTATAAGATTGACACAGTTTTAGTAATTCTGTGAGCTAGGTGATAAGCATTTACCTGTTTCAATCCAATCAGGATGTGGATTATAATTGTCCCGTGTAATATGAAACCAGTAATGGAAAAAAAGTCTCATACAATTCTTGAATTTTATCTGTGAGGAGGAGAGGCATAAAGTAAAAGTTAAATACTCCTTAAACCAAGAATTTTAAGCAATTCTATTTATAACTGTAATTAGTATGATGATAATGGCACTAATGGAAAAAGTGGACAGCATACAAAAACAGATGGACATTATACTCAGAGATATAGAAACTCTAATATCCAAAAAGTCATACTAAAAATAAAGAACAAATATTGACAGAAATAAAGAATGTCTTTGATTTGTTTAATACTAGGCTAGAGAGGACTGAGGGATGAATCTCTGAACTAGAGGATATATCAATGGAATCATCAAAAGATAAAAGTAAAAAAGGTGGAAAGAAAAAGAAAGCAGACGAAATATATCCATGTTAAACAACGACAATAGATACAATATACAGAAATGGAAGTACTGGTAGAATAAAGAAAGCAACATTTGCCACAAATATGGCTGAGAATATCCTCAACTTGATTTTAAACATGAAATTTTGTCAAAGAACACCAACAAAAGTTAAACAGGCTTAAAAAAATTCCCCTCCTACAAACACACTCACACACATACACCTTTGAATTAGTATCTTCAAAATACAGAACATCAGCAATAAAGGAAAAATCCTAGAATCTGTTGACCATTTTATTAAATGAAAATAAAAATGGACATTCTTGTTGAACTTACATGGAACATTTACCAAGACAGATCATATTCTGGGCCATAAACTACAGCTTAATAAATTTAAAAGAATAAATGTCATCTAATGTCTGTTCTCCGACCACATGAGTTAAACTATTGATAGAAATTGATAACACAGGTAAATGGAAACATTCCAAAATATATACATATTAAACAATACACTTCTAAATAATATTCAGTAAGGAAGAGTTATCAATGGAAACTTTAAAGTATTTTGAATGAAATGAAGATGAAGGTGTGACCTATTAAAATTAGTGAACAGAAAGTATGCTTAGAGAGAAGTTTATGCCACAGACTGCATATATAAGAAAAGAAAGAAAATCAGTTATGTAGGTTTTCAGCTCAGGAAACGCAAAAAAGAACAAGAGAACTCTTTTGCAACTTTGGCGGTGTCACTATGAAAGCAGCATAGAGATTTCCCCCAAATTAAAAAATATATATATTTTTAACACGTTAGAAATACATGTTTCTAAAAGTAGAACTATTATATGATCTCACTTCTGGTTTAAGGCCAAGGGAAATAAGAACAAGATATCAAAGAGATATCTGCACCTCCATGTTTATTGCAGCATTATTCATACTAGCCAAAATATAGAAACAATATAAATGTCCATCAATGGATGAGCAGAAAAAGAATTGAGATCCCCACACACACTATTCTGTCATTTTCTACAGCATAGATGGATCTTGAGGATCTAATTTAAAGTGAAAAAAGCCAGCCAAGGATAGAAAGACAGATAGTGCACGATATCACATATGAGTGTTTTGTTTGTTTGTTTTTTAATGAAAAGGTAAAGCTAGTATGTATAGAGAACAGAAAAGTGGTTGCCTATGTGTGTAGTATATAGGTAGAACTTAGAAAAGGGGTAAAAATGTATAGCTATAAGGGTTGTACTCTGAGGGTTGTAAATTAATAAGACACAGTGACTCTAGTCAATTACATGTTATTGTCTGGTTGGACATTTGATAAGATAATGCAACTTAATAGTTCTCATCAAAATAAATAAGTGAAGGGATGAAGAAAGGAAAAATCTTTATATAATGTATATCAAATCACCACAGTGTATACTTTACAATTTATATGTCAGTTATACCTCATTAGAACTGAAAATTTTAAAAAGGAGTGTGAATTGAATCTAAAGCAGAGTAATAACAATTAGAAAAAAAAATTAAGTTTTAAGGAAATACATTATAAAGAAAATAATAGTCACAAAAACAGGACTAGAACATTTTAATTAGCATATTTATTGAATTATATGTTATATATTTACAAAAAAAACTACAAATATACTATCTAGAAATTTGTTTGGACATATGTATACACCTATAAAACCACCACAATCAAAGTGATAATAGACTTATTTTCTTTGTTATATACTGTTGTATGCAAGAGATACATATTATATAGGATGCTAGACTTGATGTATTAATCAATTGAATTTATGTATTAAATCAATTGAATTTATTCTTACTATATAAATGTAGTAGACTAGAAATCTTGAAAGTTACCTGTGTATGTTAAATATGTCCTTCTATTGCCCAGAATCCTAGTATACAGTAGACATAGTTGTATTTTTCAAGTGAGATAAAAAATAATTTATATAACATTTCTATAAAGATGAAAATAATTGTCAAGATGTTAAAAATTCTGGACAAGAAGTGACTCACTATAGAAATTTTATAAAACTCTCAAGTTTATATGGAACATGAAATGTTACATATGATGTTGATTTGTCTTCTTAGCACTGTGGTGGCCTACAGTAATATAAGATAACTTTGCATTAATTTGCTTGTCTAGCCATGTGTCTATCTAAATTCTCTTTATTAGTGCAAATCTGAATATGTTGCACATCTCTCTCCTTGCAAATCACATTTCTTTATCCCACCTTTATGCTTTATCTGAATAGCATTGATATGTTCATTTCCACCTCTCAAGAGATTGTGTGATAGTAGAAAGCAAATTACCAAAGCAATTAAAATGTTTTCATATGTACAGACTAGAAATCCCTGCTTTTATAATTATTATTTTCAACTCCTGAAATACAGACAATTCTGCAAATATTCAGTCAAGATGTTGAAATGTGCTATTTTGAATCATAATTAGGCATTTTTGTCAAAAGTATTTCATAATATGTGAATCTACTAGAAAGATTTGTTGAACTTTAAAAGCAGCAAAATTGATTAGAGTGTTCCTCCTGTGCTAGATAAAAATTGTGCAAATATAATTGCAAAATACTAAAAACTCAAATACTAATACATATTTACTTCCCTTAAGATATTCAATAATCTAACAGTTACAACTTTAGAAAGTATGTTTAAGTGTTGAGAAACCCTAAACACATTAAAAAAATTGATATAGCATTGGTTTATGACATGCCATGGCATATGATTCAGAGGATCACATGTCTTCAGTTGTGTATAATATATCACACTCACACCAAGTCACCAATAGTCCTCAAGCACAGAGCATTGAGTCCTAACCCCTCTTTGCTCCCACCTCACCCCTTGCACATCTAATAGTCTCAATTTTACAGTCAGATTTCTAGTATTGGTTTTGGTTTGCTTTCATGGGACAAATACGGACCAGAGGTATAGGGGCAGTGAGAAGATTCACCAGAGACAGAGTGGGGAGCAGAACAGGCAGATTGAGGAAGTACACTGCTGAGGGAGCAGCAGGTGTGTCAGGAGAGGTCTGCTGTGCCATGTGGATCACCTCCATGGTGGGCAGGGATCAAACTCATGCTGAAGTGGCTTTAGCTTCTTAGTGCTGTATTTTTTTTTTTTTAAAGATTTATTTATTTATTCATATAGAGCTGGGGTACAGGCCAGAGATGTGGAGGGTGAGAGGATTCACCAGAGACAGGGAGGGGAGCAGAACAGGCAGATTGACGAAGTACACTGCTGAGGGGAGCAGTGGGCCGGTCAGGAGAGGTTTGCTCGCCATGTGGATCTCCTCCAGGGCAGGCGGGAATCGAACTCATGTGAAGTGGCTTAAGCTTCTTAGTGCTGTGCTTTAACTCGCTGCGCCACCAGGGAGGGCCCTCTTAGTGCTGTATTTTAACCTGCTGCGCCACCATGGAGGGCCCTCATCTGACAATTTTTAAAAATGTCTCTGTATCCCACACAAATCTGAATATATGTGATATTTGTCTTTCCCCTGGTTTATTTTGCTTAACATAAATACTTGTAGATCAGGGTTCAAAACAGGTTAAAATTACAGATTTTTTTTGGTAACATAACTTGGTAATTTCTCATAAAACTAGGTTGCACTTTGAATATAGCCACGTTGGTATCCTAACCTGATTTCCCCTAGATGAATTGGTAGGCTCTTTTCTGGTCACTAAAGGCTCACACTGGTAGATAATTGTAAATTTGACCCTTCCCCCAAGCCCCTACTTGGCAACAAATCCCTATTTTGAAAGACACTAATCTTTCTTTAGAACTCTCATAGACATTCCTTTCACACCCAAAAGCAGAAACCTAGAAACTCATAGTCTAAAAGTTAACTAAACATAAATACTGCTTTTCAGGATCTTCAGGGACAGTAAAATCGCTTCCTTGTTTTCCTTATATATATCATTACTAAATGTTACACAGACACATACAAGATTTTATTCCGGAGACATCCAGTATATACTGAGAAATTCTATCACTGCAATATTTGTCCATGTTAATTTTATTCGCTAGAATTTACTGATGAAATTACTAATATATTAGAATTCTATTGCACTTACTATTTCAAGTGCTGACTTGTACAAAGCAGAACCGTGATGTGCAGGGGTTGTATGTTCCACAATGGCAGTTGACTTTACTGTCATATTGTGATAGACACGTACTCTGTTTTCCACTGTAGGATTCTTTTTAGCAATGTAACCTATACATTTTCTTTGATCCTTTGAGTTTCTACCTTTTAAAAATACTTGTTATAAAAGATGTATTTGTTATAGAGCAAAGGTTAGCAATTATTGACTAGAGGTCACTATTAGGCGATAGTTATCTTTAGAAGGCTGAATTATAACATTATAGTTGATATTACAGTGTTTTTTGTTTTGTATTGTTTTGCTTTTACCTGAAATGGGTCTTAATGATTTTCTGGTACCATCCTATAATTTCACAGAGTACTTTACCATCTAACACAAGGTCACATAGATAAGTGGAAGCAGAGCTCTCTCTCTTCCCAGAGTCCAATGATCTTGCCTTCCTATTCACAAAGTTCTTAATTATATACATTAACATTGTTTCTCCTTATATTTTTCTCCCAGATCCAATAACAATGATAATACACTGTTCAGGCAGGTATTGTGGTAGATTCTACTAGTATCAACCGCCACTTTATTTTGTCAAAATTTTATTTTATAAAAAATTACATGCTTTAAAATATTAACTTAGAAGCACAGTTGTGATCAGATAAAATAGAACTCTTCATTTGCTATATGAACAAGAGTCCTATAAAGTAAGATTCTTAAAAAACAGCAAAAATAACCATAAAATGTGTGAATTATAATTACACTTAGCTATCATTATTTTATTCTAATGAATTTAACATATGTAAATTTTAAAATATGTATGTTAAAGTGCCTAGAAACTATGCGATATTAGATTTAAATATTTGTCTTTGAAGTTTTAAGATATTTCTGGAAATTTTAAAGAGTCTTGGTTACTTTCCCAGATAAGATAAATAAACATGTTCACTTGGGAAAAGATTTGTAAGATCTTTTAAGTTCTAGTGGAATCCTACTTGACAATTTTATTTAATAAAGTATTTTTACTTTCAAATACAAAATATTGCTTGTTAAGTATGGATTTATAATGCATTCTTTTTTGCATTTAAATTATGTTTTTATGTTAGAGTGTTAAAGTAGACATATCTCTGCAGAAGTCAAGAATTCTAGATGTAGTGGGAACTTTGCAAATCATAAACATTTTCAAGTGTACTATCTGAGACTGCAACATTCTGACTGACAGAAACATTCTATTTGACTATTTGGTCAGAGAGATGGCAAAAAAAAAAATATTTCTCATGAATTTTTGTTCTTCATCCATAGTTTCTGGCTCATAGATCCCCTTGGAATGTCCAAGTGTTGTGAGTGATAGACTATTTCTTCATTTAATGAAAGCAGGTTTTGGGAAATGCCTGACTATGGGAGCTGGGACTAGGGAAACCATCTTGAATAGGATGTTGGAACTTTTAATCCAATCTCCTTGCCCTCCAGGGAAGTAGAGAGGAGCTGGACATTGAATTCAATTGTCAATAGACAATGAGTTAGTTAGTCATGACTGTATAGAGAAGCCTTCTTAAAAATCTGAGAAGAGTTTCTAGGTTGGTAAATGTGAAAATTTAGGGGACAACAAATAGCATTCCTACAGAGAGCATTGAAAACATCACACATATCCCCGATACTTAGCCCTAAGTATGTCTTTCATCTGACTATTGATTTTATTTTTTAACATCCACAGGAATCCATTCGTCATCTAATGAGTAAATATTGTGTGTGAGTTATGTGAGCTGATATAGCAATTTAATTGAACCTAAGGCTGGTGTTCTAGGAACCTCTGATTTACAAACAGTGGGTCAGAAGCACAACAATCTGGGGTTGTCATGGGCAACAGAAATCTGAGGAGGGCTTTATGGGATCCTACCATCCATAGCTGGTTACATTACAGGACAGTCAGTATTGCCTGTGTAAGTCCTTACCAAAATGCTTAAAAAAATTTCAGGAAAAGACCTAGGGGCAGACACACATATAAAGATTAATAAAAGGTTTATTCATTAGGGAAGTAAGAAGGGGAGGAAAGAGAGAGATTAATTGGTCACAATGTTCTACCAGTTATTCTGCAGACCCCAGGTGCACACTGAAGGCAGGTAAAACAAAAACAAAGCTCACTCTAGGCCTCATGTGTTTGGTTTTATACCAAGCTTGGCTGCTTAACTTCACTCTTAACTCCCTCCCAGCAATCCCCCACTCAAGCAGCCAACAGTCATAGCATATTCATGGTATGATGGGAATTTTAGTTTTGGGAGCCTGAGCTCTCTTTGGCAGGGAGGAGGGGTTGGAGTTCATAAAGCATCAGTTGGTGAAGTTTATTCAGGGCATAATGTTCCCCCCCTCCCAACAGTTTCTCAGAAGCCCTAGGCAGCATGGATTTGAAGTTGGCATCTAAAGTGGAAGGCTGGTGATCTCAGCAAGACTGACTTATTAATCTTTAGAATCTGAAGCTATCTCCAAGTATAGTGTCAAAATTGAGTTGAAATCTTAGAAACACTGCTGCTGTCTAAGAATTACTTGTTGATTAGAAAAGCCTCCACATTCAGGATGGAGATTAGTATTAGATACTAAAGGGTTAAGTGAAGTTCTGCAGTTGTGTAAACTCTTTTAGTGTAGAGTCAGTGTAGATGTGTTGTAGGTCTGAAATACAGTAAATGCCTGCTCACTAAATATTTGTCCCGTGATGTATTAAATTAGTAATAAGTAACACTCAATGCCAAGGCATGTAACTAACGAAAAGAAGCAATTCCTCTGCTCATAAGTGAGTTGTTGGCAAGAATGTTCATGGCTTTTATCTGGTGAGCTTAGAACCTTGAACATGGAATGTGCACACTGAAGAAATTAAACAGGAATTGAGATTCTAATGTAAGCTAGTTTTCTAGGCTCTTTGTGTTTCGTAGTATACTGTTTAGTTTTCTTAGAAGTACATAATCCTTAGAATATCATATGTAGCCAAATAAAATGGTAGTACAAAAAGTTTATGAAACAATATAAATTATTTTGAAAATTTTCATCCATTTGCACCACTACTATATCATATTATCATAGATTATTTTGGGTTGACTATAGAATTGTAGGATTAGCCTTACTCAATTTGCTTCTAAAACAGAATGGAAGCACCTTAGATTTGGGCGACAATAACAATTATTGTAATAGTGTTTGATTTTTAATTTAGATCACTAAAATTTGCAGAGGTAAAAAAATAAAAACAGATGAATATCCTGGAAATAATTTTACTTCCATGTCTTTAGTATATACTTATGCTTACTTAATTATCCTTCTGTGGTGAATGGAAACAACTTACTAAAAAATTCACATATAGAGAGGACTAATTGACCTTATTAAACAAATAGGCAGCATCCCATTTCAGTACTGCAAAGGGCTTTACACAATGGAGGGTGTTCAAAGACAGAAGAGGATGGGACAAGATTATTAGCAAAAGAAAAGATTACTTCAGGTAGAGACACCCTCCCTCAGGGGAGATGGGGGAATCTTACCCAAATTACCTCACTGTGATGATTAGGAAACTCCTGACTGATTTGTTCAAGATTACATTTTTTAGAGGTTTAATATCTCTTAAGTCTGTTGTGGGCTTGGAATAGTGGGCTCCATTTTGGGCCTGAATTTTTCTATTCTAAAAAGTGATCAATAAGCTGTATTTGTATGCTTTTATGTTATTTGGTCTCAAATCAAATAAAGGAGAGATGACATTGTATCACAGTGATGTTTTCCTATACAGAATATTTGGAAGTACTCTTGAAATGTGCGGGGGACCTTGACCAGCAAGGCCGGAGATTCAGGGCCCCAGGTCCGGCGAACAAAAGAATCAGTCACGCACGTGTAGCAGAAAAAAGAAAGAACTTTTTATTGGGTTTTTTACCTCAGCTTATATACAAGAGGAGGGGGATGCAGAAGTCAGGAAGGGAGAAGGCCAATAGAAATGCAGCATGTTTTGGTGGCAGTTGATCTCTCTAGGGGCCAAAATGGGCGAGAAAAGAAAGAGGAAAAGGAAAAGGTGGGGGCAGGGAGCTCTTCCCACATGCCTTTTGCAACCCGGATGTTTTTCTCTATCCGGACTCCATTTCACTTTTTTATGGCGCAAGATGCTGACAGGCGCAAGATGCTGGCCTCGGTCCCCAACAGAAATGTGCCTAGATATGCCGCGCCACTTACATATGCATTTATTTTATGTTTGGGGAAACATTGTTATCAGAGGGCATTTATATTAAACGATTGAAAATTACCTATTCTTTGGCAATCACAGCATAGTAACTCTTGTAAGATACTTTTTTAGATTAATCTGGATTTTGTAAATTACATAAGAAGTGCTATTTAGGCTAATTTTTTGCTAACTTTTAAACCTTTATTCCTTGGTTAATGTGTATTTGAATCTATTTAATTTTGTATTCAACCTATAACATATCCCTATGTTATTTGTCTACTTGGGATTTTTTCTTTGTACTCATTTACTATACATTAGCTTCAGCCATTTTCATGAATCTGTTGTTCATATCACTTCATGTTTAATTATGTCAATTTTCCCATTTTTTTTAGTCACCCTCACATCTTCTATTCATGTATATAAATATATTTAAATAGATGTGTGACTTGAAATTGATGCAATGTCAGCTGAAATGTTTGTCTTCAGAAAAAATACAAAGGAATTCACATTAAAACGTTGGCAGGAAACAACTTCAAACACCCTTTATTTTTGATGACTACTACTGTAATTCAAACTTTCACTGAGAATTAAACACAATTATGATTAAAGGCTTTCAATTCTGAATTTTCATTAAAATGTACCAATGTAAGTCTGTTAATACTACAAAAGGTAAATTTGTTTAAGAGTGTACAGTTGGGAATTTAAATAAAATGTGGTTATTTAAAACTCTTTTAATTTATGTTCCAATGTTCCCTGCTGTTAGAACCTGTTTCAGAACTTAATTATCTTGATGACTACTATAAAAGTTTGTGACAAATTACCCTAGGAAATATAAGAACATAATTTAGGACAAAAAGGTTTTAAATTATTTGGCTTTTACTTAGTGGACTTCTATCAATCAAACTTTGCTTCGTAACAGTATTGATTGAAAGAGAAATGGAAAAGATTATAGGAATCTTCAATCACACTTGCTAATTAGTTGTAAATCTTCAGATTCCACATAACAAATCATGCAGCTGATGCTTTTTTCCCAGAATCTGTTATTTTATACATAGCTTTAGCTTACTTGGGCATTGAAGAACAGAAAGAACATGTACACTTCTAAACTTGATGCTAAACAGATGATTAAAATATGTATAATAGAATTCTTATATTTGCTGCTCATGGGCCAAATAGATTAAACTAAGTTCAGTAATAGAACTCTAAGAAATACTCTGGTGGAAGTGTTGCAGCCCCAGCAAAGGCATTTTTATGTGACATTTTGCAGTGAATTCTGGCAAAGGTGTTCAGTCACGTGATCCCTTCAGTGTAATATGCATTTGACCATTGGTAGTACTTGTTCTCTAACATTTCAAATCCATTGTTTTCAAGAAATTATTTTCAAAGGGACTGTCTAAATTTCTGGTCTCACTTTTGCCATGTTTGTTTTGCACTTGCTCTGTTGATGGTCTTGTCTTTCTACTGGATTATACAGAGTCAAACACAAATCCTCTATGTTTCAACTTATATTGTCTGTCATATCACTGATCATGTAGTATTCTTGGTGATACTAGATTTCAAGAGCAGTGTCTTATTCATGTTTATATCCTTAATACCTAGTATGATGTCCACCATATGTTTAAATCCTGAATACTCAAAGGAAGTAGAAATCACCTACCCTTGAGACTGACTCATACTGAAACTCATTTTTCAGTCTGTATTTCTTCCAACAATCTGTTGATAGTTTTCTCTCGGGGAGTATAGGAGACATGGTCTGTAGTCTTTGGATACTTTTTCAACTTGTTTAAGTTTGCAAACTAAGCATGTTAAATGACTTCATTTTTTTTTTTTTTCCCAAAAGGTTTCACCTTACATACCTTTGTGTTTCATCAATTCTAAAAACAAACTCATGTGTCAGCTCACAGAACTCTATCAGCTTTCCTGGAAAATTCCCTCAGGATCTCACTTGCTGTTATTGAACTGAAAATATTTTTTTTTTTTTTCCAAGGGAAACTTAACAGGACTGTGTACTGTTGTTAGTCACTAACCTCTTCACAGGCTCAGGACCTGTATCCCAGTAGATCAATTTTAGTTTTAGTAGTACCTTTTGTATTTCCTCTGTACATAGCTGTGACCAATTTCATTTCACTTTGAGCAGTTGAATTTCAAACAATGCATTTAAAGAAAGATTTTAAATTTTCCTATATATTTTGAAATGAGGTCTTCCATATTTATTAATACAAACAAAAGAGAATTAGACTTCTTAACAATTCCCTTCATATCAACAATACCCTTATCTACAAACTTTGTTTTTGCCATCTTCTCAACCCTCACATTAAAAGGAAAAATATGTACTTAAGGGATTTTAAATCTATCATATTTGGTTTCACTTTTTCTTTACATTTTCAGTTATAAGATTGAGATTTGGAAAATATTTTCTTAAACCATTTAAAGAAATTAGAGTTTTACTATATGTATTTGGAATCTGTTATTTTACTTTTGTTTCTTGATTTTCTTTCATCTAACTATTATGTGTAAGGGAGAACAACGATTTTAGTCTACGTACACATGTGATTTACTTCATGCTTTACATTCATTATAAGCTTTAAGATTTATCATTTTAATTAATCTTCATGCCACCTCATCCCAGTAAATTAGGCAGAATGCATTAGAATGTTTACACTGAAGAACTGTTGCTCAGAGAAACCTATATCACTTTCTTGTGGTCATTTGATCTCATACAAGTGCCTGAATTTTCTTCCTTGTATTTACTGCTGAATCCATTAATTCCTTAGTTTATCCAGGGTCAATCCTAAAGACTGCAACTAGTAAATATAAATTATGAGTCATCCGTCAAAAATATACTCTTAGTGTATTCATGTGAAATGTATGTGTGTGCATATATGTAAAATATGACAATAATATCAACTTTTTTTATGTGTTACAAGATAATGAACTCAAATGAATGTCTGATCACTTATAATTTGAGAATGTATAGTGGGTATTTTCCAAGTCCTGGGTCAGTCTTATATCATGGTAAAGATCAATGCTAGTATCGTTTCTTTGTGATGTTAATTAATTTCTGCTTAGGTTCTACCACTCTTATTTATCCTCCTAAAGTCATCCATCATCATGCTAAGGCAAGGAGAATTCAATCCATCACTGCTAGATTCTGATAGAGGGCTTAGGGGGAATGCAAGTCATCTCCCCAGCAGTAATCAAACAGCTGTGATACATGCCACTTTACGCTTATATCATCATATAATAGATGGCTTTCTTCTTCATGGAAGCTTGCCTCAAAATTTTCAGACAGATGGACTCTGATGCAAAGGTTTCATTTTGTGGAATTTAAGGCTGTGAACTAGTTATTGACAAATACTACATCATCAGTTCCAGTTGAAGACACAGCCTAATAAGTAGAACATTGGCACTAATCCTTATTTAATCAGCCTTAAAATGGTAATTTCAAATTGATGAGGGCACAGGGAATAGATTTTGTACTCATAAAGTGCTTCTAAAAATACCAGTAATGTGTGTATACAACCCAAGGATGAAATTAAAGAGCCCCCAGCACTTATAATAAGAAGCATAAACTATAAAGATCGTGACAAAAGTACAACTGAAGGGCCTTATATAAAGGGAGAGGCAAATTCCTTCCAGTTTCTCCAGTAAAACAGATGCATGTTTACAGTTATGAAATTTAATCCAGGAACAATCTTAGGTTTTACAAGGAAAGATTTTTAGACTGTGAACATAATGTCACTACGAATTTCTGTCATTTCTGAAGAAAGTACAATCAGAGAATGAAAGAACTCTAATGTTAAAAAGGACTTTTGAAGTGTATGGTCCTAGCCAACTATTTACAGAAAAGCACGGTAAGTGAGCTAAATCTTGACAGAGATTGAACTACTAGATGAAGATTAAAAAAAAAAAAAAAAAAAAAAAAAAACAGACCTCTAGTTGCTTTTCTGTTTTTTTGTTTGTTTGTTTGTTTGTTTTATGTTTTTGTCCTAGTTCAGGAAATACATCTCCAGGTATTTAAAAAAAAAAAAAAAAAGATTGGATCTGTACTCCATGAGAACTTCTAGCCCTATCCCTTTCATGCTAGTACTTCTACTTCTACACAAAGCTGTGATGTACACAAAATTGTTTCGACAACTTTCCAGCTTTTCTGTACCTCATGACTAGCCCTCCCACTCTTCTTAACTTCTTCTTAACTTCTTGCCAAACAGGATGTCAGCAGTGGTTCTATGAACAATACTATGTGATCACCTCATATGCATTAACATGGAAACTCTTTCATGAATAAAGAACCTGAAAAATAAAGATTAATGGTTCCAAGAAGATGTTAACTATAAAATGTGAATAAAGAATTGGAAAGCAAAGGTTGTGAGGCAGATGAAGGTTCCATTTCTTGCTTCAAATGGCCTTTTAGAGAGAGTCCTCTTAGGCATGATTGGTTTTCATAATAATAACAGCAAAAAATGCAAGTGGTGTGGACTGTGCCTGATACTGAGTATTGTAGACATTTGCATAACCATATTTATTTCCATTGTCTATGAAAGGGATGTGTGGAAAGGTTAAATACCTCTCTGAGCGTCTTAATGCTAGCAAGTATCAGAAGAGGACTCAAATCCCATCTATTTGGCTTAAAAGTCTGGATTCTAATGTGATATGTCCAATCCCACACTGCCTGCCATATGGTAGAATTCTTATCATGACATATTGTCCCTGAAGAAAATTATTTCTTACTGGGTTGGTTAATGAAGGCTTCCTGAAGAGTCATACCTGAGCTAATCCTTAAAGTCTGAGTAAGCTTTTGAAGAGGTGAGATGGAAGAACTGATTTTAAGCAGATATAAAGTAACAAGTACAAGTTGAAGGAAATATGAAACATTTGATTTTGCTGAATGTCTTTGGGAAATAGTCAAAATTTGAGCAAGAAGTCTTGTGTCTACATGACTGGAAGTGGGGAATGTTGAGGATATTTTCTATCAATGATAGTGTTTGGTTTCTTTTTTTTTTTTTTTGAGATTTATACATACAGAACTGGGGTACAAGCCTGAGTTATGCGAGTGAGAGGATTCGCCAGAGACAGAGTGGGGAGCACGCAGATGTACTGAAATGCACTGCTGAGGAGAGCAGTGGATGGGCCAGGAGATTCACCCCCTTGGCCAGGGATCAAATTCATGCTGCAGTGGCTGCCATAGCTTCATAGTGCTGTGCTTTAACCCATCACACCACCAGGGTGGACCCTGTTACAGTATTTCTTAAATGATTAGCCATGAGCATTTGATGCCTGAATAGGAAAGAGATTAAAGATGAAAAGGCCAATAAAAGGTTGCTATAGTAAGCAATAAAATAATAACATGTTTGAACTGCTATTGTGCAGTCACTTTTTTGCATACATTATTCCAGTTGTTACTGTAATAGCTCCTAAAATAGTATATAAACTTTGTTGTACAAGATACTCCTTTGGAATTCATAGTAGAAATTCATGGCTTATCTAAAGTCATGAAAATTTTAAAAAGGGGGGCATTTTTCAATAGGTGTAAGAACATGATAAACAATTAGCATTTAATGATTAATGGTTGTTGGTAAGCAATTTCTTCACAGGAATGAAACTAAATACAGCAAAGTAAGGAAAATTCTGTTTTCACAAGTGAACAGATAAAATATATGATGGCATGGTCACATAACAAGCCACCTTGTGGAAATGGGTGACTTGCTAGAAGCAGGATTAATAGGTTAAGAAAGCAGGTGTCGCAATAGAAGAAAAGAACAGTAAAAGATTAAATGGAGAACCTTAGGGAATTAAGATTTGTGAAAAATTAATGTTAAGACAATTATAAATTTATTTCAGACTAGTCTCAACTAAAATTCTCATAGCATTGTAGAGCTATTTTCCTATCTACTATGTATAAAGCTGCCTAAAACTTACTTAATATTTCAATGTTTTATTATCAAACTATGTGTGCATTTAAAGAATTTATTCATAAGTTAACTACCTGATTTTCATTTAAAGTTTCTCTTCAGCATCTATTCTGATAAGACCCTATTTAAAAATAGTATTGGCATTTAATACATGCATATTCATATTTACATTTTCAACTAATATATCAGACTTGAGTAGATCCACCTGTTACTAAGTCACTGCTGTATATACTTATAATTTATCATAACCTTCCCTCAACTCTGAATTTTTTAGCTCAGTGATGCTAGATTAAATAAGTAGAATGCAAATGACTTCATTTTGTTTGCATTTTATTTACTTAAATTTCACAGGCATTTTAAGAACATATTGATTTTTTTTAAAGTTCAGTTGTAATAAAAAATAAGTCAATTATAATTGTTGAATTTTGTTAATTCAGGGTGACAAAATCAATGCCATTGCAAAATGCAAGTCGAAGAATCCAAACATACCAGCTATGTCACCTTAAAAAATAAAGGTAATTCTGTTGTAGGTTTTTATTTAAGAGACTTCAAGGCTTATTTTAGACTGATCAAAGTAATTATACTCTTTAGAATACTATGTACAGTAATTGAATTATCTTTTTTTTTTAAGATTTATTTATGCATACAGAGGTGGGGTACAGGCCAGAAGTGCAGGGTTGGTGAAAGGATTCACCAGACAGAGTGGGGAGCAGAACATGCAGATTGACGAAGGGGAGCAGCAGGTGGGGTGGGGACTGAATGCATGCTGAAGGGGCTTTAGCTTCTTAATGCTGTGCTTTAACCAGCCGCGCCACCAGGGAGAGCCCTGAAGTACTATCCTATAAGCAGTCCTGTTGATTTGTTAGTAGCTAAATTTAATTTGAAGTAACTTTAGGGTAAGTATTAACCTAGTAAACAAAAATGTCCCAAACGAGAGGGGGGGAAATACCAAGAGAGGCATGTATTTGAAATCTTTCTTGGTTTGTTTTGATTTTTCTTGGTATTCCTGAACTTGAAATAAATAAAATCTCAGGTTAAATAATCTCCATATTCAAAGCTACTTTAAGTACAGTATCTGTCTTTTTAAAAATTCAATATATTTTTCATTGATTCTGTGTCCCCACATCCCCCCAAAAATTAAGCATGATTTATTATACACCACTTCTTAGTTCCTACTTTCTACCTTTACTCTAGAAGAATACACAGGTTATTACAAATATCTGTGAAAAGTCCTATCCCTGCCTTCCCAGACACTGGAGTACTCCGATCTCCTTAATGTAAAGGATGAGTCCTTAAAAATTGCTTCATCACTTGCCAATTTTATGAGTTTCTGTAGACTAGAATCCTCTAGGAAATGTTATATTCCTTACAATTCGGTGTAAATGTTCAATAAATATTGTGGAATGTATGCTGAATAAAAAAAAAATAATAAATGTTGTATTTTACTCCTTCAGTAGAAATATCACGCTTTGTACTGATTCTTAAATCTAAATGATAGATTGAGGCAATGGCTAGGTATTTTGGGTACATTTATGTGCCAAATGTATCTCTGCAAAGTGGGAAAGAATAAATGTTTTTAAACATTATGTCCCAAATATTCTTGAACTATTAATAATTAAATAAACTAATATATACCTTGAAATTAAACAGTAGGCTATTTATAATGAGGAAAAAATGTAGTCCTAGAAAAAGGTTTCACTGTTATAGCTAGAATTATAAACAAGATCCATCAATAAGTTTAATATGAAATATTTATAAAAGAAACTCCAGTTTTACTTCCTTGTCTGAAATATTAAATAGCATGTTGGGAGAAACATGGCATGGAATCACATAGGAGAAAAGATGTTCTACCAAATAGGGTCAGGACTGAATATTCACTTGAAACAATTTAGAAGGTATACAAAATGTTTTTTCTTCCATTTACTCAAAAGCAATTATGCCATGGTCCCAAGAATATTTTTGTTCCAAATACAGTTGTCCAAAATTAGTTGCTACCTACTACCAATATGCTAGAAAGCATCCCAAGTAAATGTTATGTTAATTTCTAAATTAAACTGCTGATTTTATAACTTTAGTTCATTTGTAGTATTGAGTTTGATCTCTGGCCAGGCAGGTGAGCCACATATGGTACAGCAGACTTCTGTCTGCTGCTCCCCTTCTCTGTCTTTCATGAATGCTCTCACCCCCCAAACCTCTTGCTTTTACCCCAACCCCAGTTCTTCTAAACAAAAATCAATAAGTAAAATCCTTAAAAAGCTAAGTAGTTTGGCCCTCCCAGGTGGCGCAGCGGGTTAAAGCACTGCATT